>NC_092762.1:52209257-52534282 GCF_047496795.1 Chiloscyllium punctatum | reverse complement strand
TGCATGATTTTTTTAAACTTTGTACACCCCATTCCAACACTGGCACCTCCAAATCATGTTGGTGTTGACATCCACGTCCCAAAATCTATTGGAAATTCATTCTCGTGTTTCATTTAGGAAGCCTCCAGCTAAATCGCTTGCTACTCACTTTGAAGAGAAGCCAGGGTTGCTTAGTGGGTGTAAAATGAATCCACACCACTAAAATGCAGTGAAACTCAGAATAGAGCTCATTGTTTCAGATTTAACTCAATCCTTTTCTGGACAGAGGCAAGTATCATTTGTGAAGAGATAATGTTCCATCTCTGCATTTTGATAAAGATCAATCACTTCCCAGTTGTTCAAATTCATATCCTTTCCATAAGGCTATAAGACATGCTAGCTGAAATAGGCCATTCAGCCCATCATGTCCATGTGGAGTTTGCATGTTCTCCTCTTGTCTTGTGAGTTTCCTCCAGGTGCTCTGACTTCCTTCTATAATCCAAAAATGCGCAGGTTAGCTAGATTGGCAATACTAAATTGCCCTGTAATGTCTAGGGATATGGAGGCTAGGTGGATTAGCCATGGCAAATGCAGGGTGACATGTATAGGGTAGGGTGTTAGGCCTGGGTGCAATGCTCTTCAGAGGAAGAGTGTGGACTCAATGGGCTGAATGGACTGCTTCCACACTGCTGGGATTCTATGAGTCGGCTGTACCATTCGATCATGACTGACATGTTTCTCAATCCCATTCTTCTGCTTTCCTCCCAGCACTCTTGATCATCTTACCGATCAAATAAAAATTGGAGAGGGTTGGTGGTGGATGTTGTTGAGGGGTTGGAAGTAGATAAAGAGCCTGGAAGATTCTCTCAAGACTTTTGCATTGAATAAAAAGGTTTATCAGCCTGGCACAGTTGTTAGTCTTTCAACGATCTTGCATCTGACTTAGTCCCATTCCAATCATAGTTTAGAATGATACACTAGGGCTCCATTACAGTGTGTGCAGTTCAAAGTTCAGTGCATTTAATGGAATATGGTGCAACAGAGTGAATGTTGACAAATGCAGCATTCATTTTGTACAATGTAAGATCCCACACATAGGAATGAGATAAGTGATCTATTATTCTGTCCTTTATGGTGTTTGGTTAAGGTAGATTTTAGAATGTGGAGACCCATTGGCTTCTCTGCAGAAATACTCACTAAATGATAGATATGAGGAAGGATTGGTTGGCAGTGCAAAGAGATATACCTTTGTGACTGGTGAAGTTTAAATCACGCCTCATGGACAATGGAAATGGCTGAAAGTGAGGTGAGACTGTTTCATTTTGATAATGGGTATGAGGCTGCCCTAAAAATATTGTGTGGAAATACATAGGTTAGAACAACTTGAGGTCCCAGTTACATCTTCTTGACATACCATGATGGGAGGAAGCAATATTGTGGGTATTTTTGTTTGAAGATAAGGCTAGTAACAGTTATTGATCACTGGAAGCCAAGTATGGGACATCTTATTTCCAAAGTGATGGTTCAGAGAATGGTTGATAACAGATTCACATATGCCCCTTTAAGAAATGTCGCATATTACAACAGTCACGATGAAAACTGACAATCTGTCCCGAACGTCCCACATAGATGCGATGATTAAGCATGCACAACAATGCCTCTTCTTCCTCAGGTAGCTTATCAAATTTGGCATGTCCATAAGCACCCCCACCTACTTCTACAGATACACTATTGAGACAACACTGTCCAAATGTACATTGGTCTGGTACAGCAACTGCTCTGCCCAGGACTGTAAGAAACTACAGAAAGTGGTGTGCACAGCCCAGCCCATCACGGAAGCCAAACTTCCATCAGTGGATTCCAACTACTCTTCTTGTTGCCATAGAAAGGCTGCCACCATCATCAAAGACCCCTCCCATCCTGATAATGCTCTCCTACAACCTCCTCCATCAGACAGAAGATACAGAAGCTTGAACACAAGCACCAACAGGTTGAAGAACAGCTTCTTCCCTGCCATTATCAGACTAGTGAATGGACTTTCTAACTTCAAATAATGTTGGTCTTGTTAACATTGATCTTGCTTCATGCACCCCTGTCTCGTGTAACTTGCATGCCTCACTGTCTAAGCACCCCATGTTCTATATGTCCTGCTCGCAAACAAAGCATTTCACTGTACTTAGGTACGTGTGACAATAAATCAAATCAAATCAAATCAGTCCCAGAGTTAAGTCTTGGACCTCCAGTAGACAATCACCTTATCGTCACATAGTATAACTATTCAAACTGATGATGACTGAATCCATCCCAATATTGTCTGGTTCAGCATGTTATATCCTGAGAATTGATCCCGTGAATAGAAGTTACTTGGGATTGTACTGTTCAAACAATGGTTGCTGAAAACATATTCCTCAGTAATAAGGTTCAGAATGAAGGCTTATATTCTACCATTCACTTTTCCAGAACCTTAGAATCCAATTGCTGAGTTGCACAAATTGCCAGTAAAGATTTTATTCCTAAAATGGCAGTGTATACCAGTATAGTTTCATAAAATGGCAAGCCTTGGAGGCACAGTGGGTAGTGTTCCTCTGACCCAGAAGCAATTCAGTGAACCATGTATTATTACATACCACCATTGCAGAAAGATGCCTCAGTTTGTTTTAATCTGCTAGAGAAATAAATAAAGAACCATTGCCCTGAAGGTAGAATGTTGGGGAGCACAAGTCAGGCTCAGTGACAGACTTACATGAGGAGTTTCTCCAAGACTATTGGAAATAGCAGGGTGCGACCAGGTTGGGGGGGCACTGAGAGAAATAGAGACTAAAACAATCATTGTTAAGTTGGCATCAGCTAAAATGAGGCAGGCAGGAACACAGAGCCAGAGGGAATTATTAAAAGGGAGTGGGGGTATCTGAGGTGAATATGAGGATCTTTAAATCTATACACTGAGCTACAGGGAATTAAACGGGCCCATTTAGGGTCAGGAGTTATGTGTAGATATATACAGAGCCTTTATATACATTGAAGTCTCGATGTAATAAACTGCAGCTGCAGCCTTCTTCTTCTTCATCATTTTCTTTAGTGATGAATATTCATTGGCATTCCACTCACACGGAGGTGATTCACCGCCATTTTTTTTTCAGGTTGCAACATTCTGTTCTTGTCAACCCCTCTCTTAAAAAGTTCAATAAATAATGATACATTAAATGTAGCACCAATGAAACAGAGTAGGGAGGAGGATGATGAGAAAAATCCACATTTTGTTAGCATGGCATCTGCTGATAAGTAGTACCGATAGCAAGACAGATCCAGGACCACCTCTGCTTTTTCTGTCTTTTCAAATATCGACATCCTTAATGACTGTACTTGTCAGAGATAATAACCATGTCGAAGAAATCACAGCTACCAAGAGGCGAATTAGCATAGGTGGCTTACTGCAAAAGCCTGCTGGGGAATACTCCTTCATTTCTTTATCAAGGCAATAAATACAGGATGTAAAAGTGGCCAATTCTCTCAGCACCGAATCCTGTGTGGCTGCTGCACAACGCAAACTGCTGTGTACATGGTATGAAAGTAAGCTGGATAGGATTCTTAATGGTCCTTTGCCTATTCATCACCTTCCTCTTTTCCACAACAGCCTCTCCATGTGCCTTCTCGCTTCCTTCTCCCGATCACTGCCTCTCCTTCTACTACTTCTTTCATTAACATGCCCTACCCAGTCCCTCTCCTCATAATGCCTCCCTCTGCCTTTTCTCCAAAACACCCACCCTCCATCCCCCCTAACTGTCTCCATATCACTCCCTCCCCTACACATCTTAACCATAACTTTGCCCTCTCCAGAACACCTTTCTCTCTACAGACAGCATCCTTATTTTCTCTCTCTCAAACAGTCTTCCCTTTTGGTCTGTAACATCCCTCACCCCTCCCACTCCCACTTGCAAACTCCCCCCCACCTCTCATCTACCCCTCTACAATCCATAACACAGCAGTTGTAAATGGAACAGGTTAAGCTGGAAATTCCTTGTTTAATTCATTACCGTCAGCTTTTATTATTTATTTCAAAGTCACCAGAATAGTTTTAAACCACTATTCACTTTTTCTACTTCAGCTGACTTGTTGCTTTAATTTGAATGAATACACTCTGTTCTGTTAAGGTTCTGTGCTATCTCACACTCTTATTGAACCCTGAGGTGTGCTGTGATTCCAACCCCAGCCCTCAAGCACCAAATATGTTTGCGGGATTCAAAAGGGGATTCTCGTGTTGGTGAACTCACGCTATGCCATCAATGATCAATACAGCCATTCACATCAGATCCAAGGAAAAATTTACACAATATCAAATCAATAGAAGTGACTGCTCAGCATGATTCAAAAATCAGTACAGGCAAAGGCCATTCAGCCCCTCTGTGTCAGTGCTAGCTCTCCAAAAGTAGCAATCACCCAATGCCACTCCCTCATCTTCTCGCTCTGTAGCCCTGTTTATTCTTCCTTTTCAGATAACATCCAATTCCTGCTTCTTCCAGCAATGGGTCACTCATACTGGGGTGGCACAGTGGCTCAGTGATTAGTACTGATACGCCAAAATGCCAGCGATCTGGGTTCGATTCCAGCCTTGGACATCTGTCTTTGCGGAGTTTGCATATTCTCCCTGTGTGTTTCTCCTGGATGCTCCAGTTTCCTCCCACAGTGCGAAGATATGCAGGTTTGATGGATTGGCCATGCTAAATTGCTCATAGTGTGCAGGCGAGGTGAATTAGACATGGGACATGCAGGGTTACAGGGTAGTGGGGTGAGATCCTCTTTGGAGGGTTAGTGTAATTCGAGGGGCTGAATGGCCTGCTTCTATCCTGTAGGAATTTTATACTAGTATACCCCGAGAAGGGAAGTGTGGAGCTGAGGAGCCAATTATTATGTATGTAATCATTCATAGTATTGTAGAAAAAGGGTGAAACAGAGGCAGACAAATAGATAAAATTAAAGTGAAATTAAGTGAAAAGACGAGGAGAAGAGAAAGATTGGGGTCCATGGTATTTTTCCAAAGATGTCAATTTTCTTTTATGTTTACTTTAATAATACGAAGTTAAAATACAGTACAGTGATAACTATATACTTGTCAGCATAGATTTATTACCATAATGTTAGTGCTTATTTAAATCATAGGTTGCAGCTGAAAATTGCTTGGTAAAGAAAAAGATCTGTCCTGAGGAGGCTGCTATTCACTAGACTTTACACAGTGAAGGAATTAAACTTTCTCTTTTCAAAGTGCTGGTATTAATCTTACATTAAACTTGTAGGTGGTGTCACTATTGGCAATGTAGCTGACAGATGTCAATAATATACCTTTAATAGCACATTATAGTTCAAAACTGAGTGTTAGTTTAGACACTCACTGTTAATTAAACAATGTAATCAACTGAATCCATTGAATCAAGTCTAATTTTTTTTATTAAGAGAAATGGTGAAACTTGCTAATTTTGTGATACACACAATTTTCAGATTCTCACAATTTATCTTCTAATTTCCTTGTTTGAGAATCTTTGCTAATTGAGGTTGTACTTTGATTAAACATTGCATCAGTTACTCTATCTTATGTTAAAGACAGTTTTGAGACCAGATCTGCTGAAACTGGACAGAGTGGCTGAGGTATTCTGATGATCAGCAAGTCGATGGAGCAGCATGGATTGGATTTACACATCCAGATCAGGCAGGATCCCAGACATTCCACTCTGTGGAAATTGTCCATGAAATTGAAAGTTCTGATGGGCAATTAAGGTCCCGTAAAATCTGAAATTTCAGAAGGCTCTAATTCAGTTGAGCTTAATAATTACCCAGGAAAAGCCTATGGATGAAAAACCTTCTTTAAATCTTGGGTAACTATCAAACTTACTCCTATACTCATTATTGACACCCCTAACTTTCCAATTCCTTCTACCCCCTTTAGATCCCTAGTCACTCACTGACCTCTTCCACTGACATGCTACAGACTTGCCTGACCCGGGAAGCACAGGTCTAGTCACTCTAACCATTGAACCAATGCTACTCTAGCACCACAACTATCTTGTAGTTTGAAAGCATTTAACATTTGAAAGGAACTGGTTGGTTATGCTATTGGACAAATGATGACATACTGACCTCTACAAAAGGGGTATAACCTCTATGAAACATATTTAGCTGTTGAATTCCTGAACAAGTAAAAAAAAACAAGAAGGGTCTATCCAAGAAACTCGTGAAGATGATGTCCAAAGATAAGTGGGCAATTTTTAATCCAATCAGGATAAAAATTTGATTATCTGACTCTAATTAGAATTTCCAGGCCAATGCGTCCAACAAATGAAGAGGTCACACAATGGGAGTGCACAGCTGTATTAAGTTTTAAGGGGTTCTGATGGTGCAATGGTAGTGTCCCTAACTCTAAACCAAAGGGCCTGTGTGAATTCCCACCTGGTCTAGTGGTGTGTTATTAGCATCTCTAATGAGTTGATTAGAAAAATATGTTGGCTACCTCTTCCTTGAGGCTTTTCCATGTTTTGTAAATGATCTGTATGTACCAGGCCGACACATTTTCAAGGAGGTTTTAGGCCAACCACATTTAACAACCTGCACTGAAAACTCTACACACATTTTGACAGCTGTCTCCTTCAGTGGAAAAGACAATAAGATGGGTGTCTTCAAAGCATGGTTTTCCTCCCATGCGTTATGACTAGGAAATGTTTGATACGTTCATTGCTGACCTCCTGATAATATATAAATTAATCATACAGCAGTTGAGTGAAGTCTATATATCTCGCATCCATATAGACAAGAGTCCTTGGAATGCTGAGCTGATAATTTAACCTAAAACAAGGATAGAAGTCATGGAGGAAGTGTGATAGAACAGCCTGTATCTGAGGGTATATGACGACCATAGAACCCAGGAACAAAGTAAGCATTTGGAGCCTGCTCTCTCATCCATCTTAATCAAGGCTGGTCAAGTTATGTTTTTCATTTTCATTTCCACTGGAGTATTTTAGTGGGATTGAACATACTTGTGCAAAACATACTAGGCTCAAGCATTAGTGTGCTGTGAGGGTCACTTTTAAAATGTTATCCTTAGCAACTCTGTGTTGAAGGTAAAGATAGACCTGCTCTCACTTTGAGTGCTACAACCCAGTTAAATTAAAATAAGTCAGCCTCCAAAACCAAGGATCTCAAAACATTACTTTGCAAACACCAACCTTCACTGATAACCTCAACTATAATGGGCATTATCCACTCTTCATGAACAATTGACAAACTATTGTGTACATATGTTCAGTAATTAATAAACTCACTTTTTGGCTGGGAAGAAGATATTCACAAGGGTAGGGATCCTTTATTAAATTAATCACGTTGCAATCAACTGAGAGAGTGAATGAATAAGGAAAATAAGCTCGTTCATTTCTTCTCACCCTGGAACTTGACAGTTTGTGGTACCTCGCCTGGAATATGTCCAGCGTCTAGTCATAACATTATTTCCTCAAATAGATCTATAAGATCCATGGGCAGAACACTGACTGATGTATTACAGAATCCCTACAGTATGGAAAGAGGCCATTTGGCCCATCAAGCGCACTATGGATTGAGCAGCAGGATTCAGGCACTTGTGGGTTTTAATGGACAAACACTGGGGTTAAATCATTACACAGCAGCAGAACAAACTCAGAAAGATCTGGATATGAACATCGAAGGAGTTTGAAGTCTGTAGAAGATAGGGAAACATGCAGGAAAAAGAGCCGGTGATTAGTGGTGCTCCACAAGGGTCGGTGTTGGGACCACAACTTTTCACTTTATACTTTAATGATCTGGATGAAGGAACTGAGGGAATTCTGGCTCAGTTTTCAGATAATGCAATGATGGTTGGAGAGGCATGTAGTATTGAGCAGGTGGGGAGGCTGCAGAAAGATTTAGAGAGAGTGAGGACTGCAGATGCTGCAGAGTCAGAGTCGAAAAGTATGGCGTTGGAAAAGCACAGCAGGTCAGGCAACATCCAAGGAGCAGGAAGTGATGGGCTTATGCCTGAAACGTCGATTCTCCTGCTTCTCAGATTCTGCCTGACCTGCTGCGCTCTTCCAGCACCACACCTTTTAACTGCAGAAAGATTTAGTCAGGTTAAGAGAGAGGTCAAAGAAATGGCAGGTGGAAAACTGTGAAGTCATGCACTTTGGTAGGGAAAATAGAGGCATGGACTATTTTCTAAATGAGGAGAAAACTCAGAAACCTGAAGTGCAAGGGGACTTGGGAGTTCTAGACCAGGATTGTCTTAAGGTAAACTTGCAGTTTGAGTCAACAGTTGCGAACGCAAATACAAAGCTGTCATGCATCTCTAGAGGACGCAAAAAATAAAACCAGGGATATACTTCTGAGTCTTTATAAGGCTCTGGTCAGACCACATTTAGAGTATTGTGAGAAATTTTGGGCCCCATACCTCAGGAAGGATGTACTGGCTCTGGAGGGGCTCCAGAGGCGGTTCACAAGAATGATCCCAGGAACGAAAGGCTTAACATATGAGGAACGTTTGAGTATCTGGGACTATACTCGATGGAGTTTAGAAGGATATGGGGGGATCTGATTGAAACTTTCAGGATACTGAATGACCTGATTAGAGGAGACAATAGGAAGATGTTTCTATTGGCAGGAGAGACCAGGACCCAAGGGCACAGCCTTAGATTTAAGGGAAGACCCTTTAGAACAGAGATAAGGAGAAACTTCTTCAGCCAGAGAGTGGGGAATCTGTGGAATTCATTGCCACAGAAGACTGTGGAGGCCAGGTCATTGAGTATATTTAATATGGAGATAGATATGTTCTTGCTTGCCAGTGGGATCAAAGGTTACGGGGAGAAAGCAGGAAAGTGGGGTTGAGAAACCTATTGGCCATCATTGAATGGTAGAGCAGACTTGATGGGCTGAATGGCCTAATTTCTTCTCCCATGTCTTATGGTTTTATGGTCTTATGGAAACTGGAAGGAAAAACATGATGGAATATTGTCATTCAGCTGAATGTGAGGGAAGGACAGTTGAGGATTGAGCAATCATGAATTGCACGGGTCAGCTCAAGGGATGCCAAAAGCAACTCATTCGACTCCACTTTCCAAACCCACAACTACAATCAGCTCGAAGGACAAGGGCAGCAGGTACGTGGGAACATCACCACCTCCACCTGCCACACACAATCCAGGCCCTTCAATGTTCCTTCAGTGTCACTGGATCAAAATCTTTGAAATCTCGCTCTCACAGCACTATGGGTTTACTAAACCCTAACCCTTCACACTTCTCTTTCCTCACCCAAAGAAAAGACGGCAGAAGTTCAGGAAGACAGCTCACCATCGCCTTCTTAAAAACAATTAGATATGGGCAGCCAATGAGAGGAGGGAGTGGGTGGTGCTAGCCTGTGAAGCCTACATTCCATGAACAACTTCTTTTAAAAAATCACTTTATTTCACTCAATTTATTTCATGAAAAATAAAGTAACGTGGAGACAAGAGTACATTTCACAGAAGATTCCCTATCAGCAACATTACAGTGAAACTTATTACATGGTAAATACGTCCATTTGGTAATTGATGTCATGCCTTTTTCAAGATGGCAGAGCCTCATTCTATTCATTTAGCAGAAACAGACTTAAAGAGGCTGTTATAAAGAACAATCAGCCCCATTACTGGAAAATAAAGTTACTGTGACTGACTCTAATCATCCAATTATCTTTAGTTTTGATCCATTTGATCTCTTGCTGTAAATTTGAGACAGCCATTTTATCATTGGCTAATGTGCAATTTATTCCTGTTGACTTCTGCGAAAGCTATTCAAGTCTATCCCTCTTTCACTCTGTCTCTATCTCAAGGTTTGATATCAAAAAGAAATCTTCATGTTTCAATTTCATTTACATATTTAGAAAATGTAATGTGAACAATTGATTGTAAGAAGATCCATTCATGTGTGAGTGAATTGACTGTTTTAGCTCATGCGCAATTACCTGCATTTCACACTTAATCACATCGCCTAAATTTAAATTTCGTACTTGAAGAGACAGATTCTGCCTGGATTGTTATGAAAAATTTGAAAAATGGTCCATATTTTTAAGTTTCCTAAATTCACTTCAATATGGTTCCTGTGTACCACTTGATGATGAATGGCAGCTTGATAAAAGGTTCTTTTTTTCATCTGTTAAGAGAAGAAAATTGCATTTCATAGTTCTGATTATATCTTACAAAACTGTGCTGAAGTACCCGATATTCAGTGCATTATGTAGAAAAATAAGACTGACATTTTGTCTTAAGTAATACACTACAACCTGCAAAATGAAGATTGGACAAATAATCTGCTTATACTTTTGGACTAAAGGTATCTCAGGACACATGGAAATTTTTTTTCCCCTGTTTTTACCATGCAAGGGATCTTTCTCATTTTTATAACTTATTATTTAGTGCATCTTGTATCCCCTTCTTAAATTATACACTTAAGTTTTTGTTAAGATATTCTCAGTTAGACAATCTAAACAGCTGAGTTTGGTGGATCATTTTCTGTGCCTTTTACCTGCATCCTTGGTCAATCCCAAAGGCCTGGGAGTCTCTCACAGCCTGTTCGATCAATTGTCATTACCTGGACAAATGGATCCAGCTCCATTAAGTGGAATGTATTGCTTAAAGGACATTCTAAGTTCACAGTCACCCCTATAAAGAGAAATCTCCGCTTGTAACAACAGATGACATCATCCTTCGTGGCAGTTTAATATTTTTTATGCAATCACATTATTAATATCGAGTGTGTCAGTGCCTAAGCTGCGGGCTTTTGCAATTTGACCGAGGATAAAGTAATATTGTTTTCCCAAACCCCAGGACATGATTCAAGAACATCAACTTAATCAGTTAAAAGGCTTTTATATTTATTGCCTTGCATTACTGAGTGGCCTGGTTATGCATGCTTACCTCATTTAATCAGAATTTTAATATGGCTAGACACTGTCCATTTTATGAATGAAAATGGTGCCAAAAATTCCCAGCACTCCATTAGTTGACTAACCAGCGCAGTCACTGTCGATATCTGCTGTGTCATTCAAATTCTGATGTGACTTCCTGACCCTGTCATTTGATTTAATTAGCAGTAATTTCCTCATGGTATTAGTCATTGGCCCAGCCTCCGTCCCACTAGTAAAGTTGGTTTGTGCTGCAATGCGTTAGAGGCAGATTAATGGCTCTCTCAGTACAAAATGTACAATTTGCTCTTGTGAAAGGTGATGGAGAGATTGGTCTCATTGTAACTGCTCCGTGGATTTCAGTCACCACTTTGCATAGCACCTGAAAACACAAGATCGAGCCTTTTTGTCTTACTTTCCAGGCAGATGCTAATAAAGCACAAGCAACGTTCATAAATGCTTATATTTTAAATGGAATCCAAACAGATTTGCTGCTAATCAAACTTGACTTTGCATCCCTGTGCTTGCAATAGCATTGAATTTAAAGTCATAGAGTCATGGAGATGTACAGCTTCGTTCCAACCCGTGCATGCCGACCAGATATCACAACCCAATATAGTCCCGCCTGCCAGCACCCGGCCCATATCCCTCTAAATCCTTCCTATTCATATACCCATCCAAATGCCTTTTAAATGCTGTAATTGTACCAGCCTCCACCACTTCCTCTGGCAGCTCATTCCATATACATGTGTGAAAACATTGCCCCTTAAGTCTCTTTCATATCTTTCCCTCTCACCCTAAACCTCTAGTTCTGGACTCCCTGACCCCAGGGAAAAGACTTTGTCTATTTTACACAATGGTTTAAGGATTAACTTGGAAGTGGGTCTGAATGTTGGGGAGTTAATTGCAAGTTTCAAATGCTAATGATTACATTGATGAATGACATGGTCTACTTTCATTCCCCAAGAGGAGCCCAACTTCAGTTATAGTTCTGTATTGCACTAGGAGACAGTGAGGTCTGCAGATGCTGAAGATCAGAGTTAAGAGTGTGGTGCTGGAAGAGCACAGCAGGTCAGGCAGCATCCGAGGAGCAGGAGGATTAACATTTCAGGCCAAAGCTCTTCATCAGGAATGAGGCTGGGAGCCTCGGGGGTGGACAGATAAATGGGGGGGGGTGGAGCTGGGGAGAAGGTAGCTGAGAGTGCAGTTGGTACATGGAGGTGGGGGTAAAGGTGATAGGTCAGAGGGGAGGGTGGAGCAGATAGGTGGGAAGGAAGATGGACAGGTGGTACAGGTCATGAGGGCGGTGCTGAGCTGGAAGGTTAGAACTGGGGGAGGGGAAATGAGGAAACTGATGAAGTCCACATTGATGGCCTGGGGTTGAATGGTTCTGAGGTGGAAGATGAAGTGTTCTTCCTCCAGGCATCAGGTGGTGAGGGATTGGCGATAGAAGAGCACCAGGACCTGTATGTCCTCAGCAGAGTGGGAGGGGGAGTTGAAATGTCCAACCACGGGGCAGTGGGGTTGGTTGGTGCAGGTGGCCAAATCTCAGCAGGTCTGGCAGCATCTGTGGAGAGAAAACAGAATTAATATATCAGGTCTTTCTTCGGAATGGATGCACAGATACAGCCAGACCCACTGAATCTTTCCAGCAATTTCTGTTTCTGTTTCTGCAGTTCTTTGTTTTTTTAGTCAACATCTTCTGCCTGCTGCTCAACAACATGCAACCCATGATCTTGACTAACAGATCCACCATTGACCCAATATGTGTGCCAGCTGGTCTCAATCATTAAACCAACGCTCTCCTTCATCTTCTTCACCATAACTCTTAACCCCATATCCAAAAAACCTCCTGCTGGAGTGGACCTTCCTTCCAGGATGACCAAGCAACTCTTCAAACTGTGTTGATCCTAATCAGAAGCAAGGCCACTTGAATCTTTTCCATTGAACAAAGATGATGCTTACATGTGTAAACACTCAAGGGGTCAACTCCAAACCATTGTCGACGAACTCATGAAGGCGGAGGGAAGACTGAGCTTGAGGTAACACATTCTGAAGATAAAGGCCTTTTTTCGACCTGCTCTTATCATGTAACATTGCACCTCCCCCAAACCCCTCACACCTTCACCCTCAACTATCAAGACCCACAGAGAGTATTGAATAACACAGATCAAGTCACATATCTTGGGAGCTTCCTCTCAACGGGGGTAGATATTAACAATGAAATTTGACATCATGTTCAGTGTGCCAGTGCAGCCTCTGCTCATCTGAGGAACAGAAAGTTTGGTGACAAAAACCAAAAAACTGGAATCAACCTCATCGTTGACAGGCCATTACCGTAATTGTCGTTCTGTATGAGCTAGTGACTTGGATAATGTACAACAGACATCTCTAAATCCCTTGAGAAATATCACCATCAAATCTTTGAAAATACGCCAGCATGATAGGCACCCCTTTCTCAGGACATCATTCAGTAACGAGGTACTGATTATTGTCAATTAGCTGGGTCAGGCAGTCCACATTATCTGCATTCTTAACACCAGAATTCCAAAATAAACTCTCTCCTCCAAAGCTCGACAAAGTAAGTAAGTTACTTCATGGACATCCTGGGAGTCTCTGTGCAAAATTCCAACATCCCCACTCCAACTGGAGAAGAAACATTCATGAAGGTGCTCACCTCCTTGAGCATCTCCAATAGGCCCAGGTGGAGGCTAAACATGAACAACGGATGGTGTGTTTGAAAACCCAAGCCTTCCACCCAGGCTCAAAGGGCTGATTGGTCTCCTCCAGCTATTTGTATTTATGTTTAACATCTTATCTGAAAGGTGTTACTCCTTCAGTACTACATTAGGATATCAGCTTAGCTCACATGCTCAAGTAACAGAAGTGGAAGGCTTAAGCATTTGGAAGGATGCACATTGACCTCCCCACATTGTTCTTAAACCAGCATTCCCACTAGGCAGCATTCCCATTTGTCATGAGTTCCAGGCAATTTTCCTTACTATTCATTAGGTTCAATGCTGTAAGATCTTCTCAACTTTTTGCAGAATATAATGACACTATGGCTTTGAGAATCTACTCCAAATCCCAATAAAAGAAAAACAGCGTGGATTTTTGGAAAGTTGCAACAATAGAAGCAACCTAAATGGGTGGGTTCAAGTTCTGCTAGAACCAGGGTTTTTTTTTTAGTTTTAGTTTTAGCCTTCAGTAGCAATTACTGGAGTCTTGAAGCTGGATGTGAAAACTCTTATACCTCTCTCTATTACAGCTAATAGCTGGGGTTCACTTCCTGCTGCTAACATTACATGTGAGGCAATCAGTTTTACTGAATTTGTCTTTGCTAAGGTGTGTTTATGGGATGTTAAGATACAGGAACAGTTAATTATAGAACCTCCTATAGCCCAACACTGACCCATTCCCCTGCATTTACCCCTGACTAATGCACCTAACCTACATACCCCTACACTATGGGCAATTTAGTATGGCCAATTCACCATTTTAGGACTGTGGGTGGAAACCAGATCATGCAGAGGAAATCCACACAGAGAATGTACAAACTCCACACAGACACAGAGAGAATGTACAAGCACCACACAGTCACCTGAGGCTGGTATCGAACCTAGATCCCTTGTGCTATGAGGCAGTAGTGCTAACAACTGAGCCACCATGCTGCACTGAACAGATATACTATCTTATTAAGCATTTCAATAAAGTTATAGTTAAGCCAATTATTTTCTTTTTTATCTTGTCTGTATCTTAATTTTAACGTAGGAACAAAATGTGTCTTGCTTCAAATCTGGTAGTTTGATCAAACAAACTGCATCTGGGACACAATGCCTTACACTTAGCTTAAAAATAAGAAAAGTTAGGGTCCAGGCTATCTTCTTAATATATTTCGGGGAGGTTTGGTCTGGTCCATAATGCCTTCCAACCTCATATTTTCCACGTCTATACCCTCACTGACTGCATTTCATAGGCAGTTTGTTGATCACAACAAAACCAAAATAATTTTTGTCCGTTGCATTATTTGACTTTCGAGCAACATGGGAATTAGAGTAGGTTTCATCCCTTCAAACCATTTCTGCTATTCAATTAGGACATGACTGATATTTATGTAAAACTCATTTATCAATTGTTCCATGTCGTCTGATTCCTTGAGGCAAAAAACTTCTATTAATCTCAGTCTGGAAAATTTGCAGTTGTTCCCACATCCACAGATGTCTGGACAATTCTGACTTCTGCCACTATAATTACAAAAAATATTTCTTCCGTAACTGAGCTGCCTCTTCTTTTAGAATTGGGCCCCCTCATTTCTGTTCCCTTAGTGGAAGCAATGATTTTCTTTTATCAACCTTTGTCCAATCTTCTAACAGATTAACATATTGTTCAGAGCTACTTATAATTAATCAAGAGAACATAGACAACTTCTAAGTCCTGGAATCTATTCTAGTGAATCGACGCTGACCAGCCCTTCTTCCAAGGCTCATATACCATTTGTAACTGGTCTAGGGCAGCACGGTGGCTCAGTGGTTAGCACAGCTGCCTCACAGCACCAAAGACCTGGGTTTGATTCCAGCCTGAGGTGATGGTCTGTGTGGAGTTTGCACATTATAGCCACGTCTGTGTGGGTTTCCTCAGGATGCTTTGGTTTCTTCACACAGTCCAAAGATGTGCAGATTAGGTGAATTGTCTATGCTAAATTGCCCATAATGTTCAGGGATGTGTAGGTTAGGTGTGTTAGTCAGGAGTAAATATAGGGTCTGGGTCTGGGTGGGTTACTCTTCATAGTGGACTTGTTGGAGCAAAGGGCCTGTTTCCACACAGTCGGGATTCTAGTGCTTGGAGCTGAAAATGGAGATTGGACTGGAGTTCTGTCTAGGTCTTTGTCGGTGACACTGAAACATTAAGGGAAGCAGGTTACAGAGACCTTACAGGAAGTATTTGCTATGTAATAAATATTAATGTACTTTAAATACATTTCCCACAGCATGACTCAACATGAGTCAGGGGAATGCTGGAGAACTTGATAGGTGAAGCAAAACAGAAGTGAAGCATGATTCTTAAAGGAACTGTACTACATGTTGGACCTCAAATGCATTTTATTGGCTGTATCCAAAGATTACAATACCTATTACATATGCAATTGTAATTATGTAGAGAAAAGATAGGATAAAGGATCTAATATAAAAGAAGTTTCTTTGTTTAGTGTCAGTTCCACATGTTCATACGAGTTAAAAATCCTACCTTTCTAAATACTTTGAGCCAGTTGCTTGTTTTGATTGAGTTTCCTCACTATTTTGGTCCTGGGAATGAGGGAGGGGAAAGAATGGCTTTGTTTACAGTTTCACAGCCGCACTGCTAGGTACTGAGCAGACAGAGAGAGCAAACACTCAGCTCTTGATGGAGTTCACAGGTTCCATTTTCATTTAGTGTGTGCTGGCACTTGTTGAAAATAGCCAGAAGCATTGCAAGATAATTCACTCAATTGCATTGGTGAGGTCCTCTAACCAATTGTGACTACAGGAGCTAAACGATTCTCCATTCTCTGTGGTCAGGTTCATTACAATTATGCAATTGTTCTGACAATGTGTGCAGCGAATAAATTTAAAAGATTTAATGTTGATATTTCCTGAAAATTCCATCTTTGAAAGCTGTGCGCTTATATCAAAACTGGCAAAGATGTTCTTTTTTTCATCTAGGAGGTCAAATCATTCGAAGTAATAAATCTTCTTACCACTGCAACTTCCCAATTTGGTTCATGAACAAACAAAACAGTATATACATACCTAACGTACAAACTACTGTAGCCAGAAGGGCTGCCCAAAATGCTGGGGGGATTTATGATGGATTTATGAAGAATGGACAATAAATGAGACATGCTGGGAAACTGACACAAGCCTTATCCAAAGTGACTGTGCTAATAAACAGACTGCAGAATCCAGCCAGGCTGCAGCTACAGACAGACAGTTGGAAATTAACCCAGCAGCTGCAGACTGTACAATACACAACCAAATTTGGGATTGAAGAGAATCAATCAGAATGCCATCCCCAGGACAATCAGAAACTTGAGTTGTTTCCCAGACACAGGGCCACCTCACACTCTTACTTGGAGAGGGCTACCTGATCTACATGCCCCTAACACCTCCAGGAATGGATGCTAAGGGACCACCCTGCCTTTGACATGTCAATGCCTGGTTGGATCCAATTGATCAGGATGAGCGAATCCCTGATCCATCCATTGGAGAATAGTGAAGGCCCTCCCAAAAGGGCTGGAACAACTACTAAGTGTAAGTATCACCGCAACACCACCCTCGGGGGCAGTAACTTGAGACTGACCACCATGAAGAGAGGACACCAGGTGATGACACCAGACCATCATTGCCATGTGGATCAAGGCCAAGATCTGGTGTGGTGGAATCTGATCATCCAGAGTTAAGAGAATCCACAAGATAGTTAATTGGATTGATGGTGTAAATTGTTAGTTTATTGTGTATTTTATTGTTATAGTGTTAATTGTGGTAAATAAACAAATATTATCATTAATTATTATTGAGAGTCAACACGCAGTTTCATTGCTAGGTATAAGAGTTAAAACACACTGTGTGGCAGGCGCAACAAATTAGCAACCCAGACAGGATCTCGACAAGAAATGACATTTTCCTTCCGAGATTGAACCCAATATTCCTTGAGGTTTTGCCTGAGCCAGTTGTTATGAGTTCAGCTGTCCCACACAAAGGCCAGGAATTCAAGTAAATCGAAGGGAATAGAAAGGTCTAAACTGAACTGTTCTTTGAACAATAAGGTCAACAGGTGTTTACTCCTGATCATGCTAAATGACTGGTGTGTTTGTGTGTGTGTGTCTGTCTGTCTGTCTGTGTACGTGTGTCTGTGTACGTGTGTCTGTGTGATTCTTAACGAGGTGGGTAAGATAAAGCACTGATGGCGGTAGAAACTGGGTGGAAGGGTGGAATTAGGATCAGAACATAGCAAAAGTCATACTCTGGTTCTGACTCGCCCCCCCACCCCCCACATACCCCTTGTTTAATCAAGAATGGCAGAGAAAGGTGCTGGAGTAGAAGCTTGTCCCATATGGGAAAAGGAGCTAAGGCAACATATCAGAAAGAAAAAGTTGCCTGTTTGGGCAGAACTTTGTTGTAATGATGAAACAGAGTCAGGATCCCTAGGACAAAAATATTGGGATGATTTTAAGAGAACTCAAGGGAAGCAGACTTCCAATCTTGAATAGGTCTAGAACAAGGATTAGGGACAGAGCAGGAATTAAAAGAGAAGGAAGGGAGGCAAATGGGAAATAACTGTGCAGATTTACAAGCAGCAGTAAGGGTAATGTATCAGGCAGACAGGGAGAAGAGACAGGCAGTCGCAGACCACACTAAGTACTTGCGGGAGATTGAGAAGTTAAAAGCCCAACTCTCAATTCACAACGGAGTAATGTACATTTATAGGGAGGTTACAAAGGGTGGAGAAGGACAGGGGACAGACAGGAATGAGCTCAGGGAAGACACCCAGCAGTATGCCAGAATTGGGGTCCACCCCTGAAGAATCAACTCCTTCAGCGCCCCTGGGAACACCCCCTGTCACAACGGACCTGATTGCCTCTGGACTGGGGACACCGATGCCACAGTGATAACGTATACCACCCCATTCATGGTGGCACAATTACCAGAAATCCTGAAAGAGAATCCAAATTGAGCCATCGGCTGACCCAATTGCATTCTTTGAAAGAGTCAGCTAACAATAGGTTTTACATGGGTTAGATGAAGGAGAGGAAGTAAAACTCATCATAATGTGTCTGAGCCAGTTAGTGCAGTCTGCAGCTCCACTAAAGGTAGGGGACCGAACCCCAGCCGATATGAAAAAGGCAATCCCAACAGCAATTGGATAAAATAAAAGAGACCCCATAGATGGGTTAACCAAATGTAGACAAAAGAAGGAGAAGCACACAACTGCCTTTGTCGTCACTATGGGTGCACTTTACAAGAGTTGGTGGAGACTGTGACAGGGGTCAGTTGTAGAATCATAGAATCACTACAGTGTGGAGACAGGCCTTTCGGCCCAACAAGTCCACACCGACCCTCCACAAAGTAACTCACCCACATCCATTTCCCTACACTTACCCCTGCCTAACGCACCTAACACTATGGGCAATTTAGCATGACCAATTCACTTGGCCTGCACATCTTTGGACAGTGGGAAAAAAACCTACCCAGACACGGGGAGAATGTGCAAACTCCACACAGACAGTTGCCCGAGGTTGGAATCGAAGTTAGTACTGTGAGGCAGCAGTACTAACCACTGAGCCACTGTGCCACCCATAATGTGCAACATGTAAAGCATATGCCCTAACCCTGCCCCATTTTAGGTTTTGTAAAGGAATAGGAATGCCAACCCCATGTTGTCCTGGCCAGTTTCATTATGACTGCCTCTTGTCCAATTCCCAGTCAGACCATTTAAAAAACCGTAACACCTACCACTAGAGATTGAGGTTGGAGCCTACCAGGCTTCTAAAGCCAACTTAACATTCCACATGGGTTTCACATTCCTATTCCTTTTCAGTAAAAAGACTGGGACAGGGTTAGGGCATATGCATTACCCATTACAGATTATGCATTATAGGTGGCATGCTGGCTCACTGGTTAGCTCTGCTGCCTCACAGCACTAAGAACCCAGGTTCAATTCCTACCTCGGGCAACTGACTGTATGGACTTTGCACATTCTCCCAGTGTCTGCATGGGCAGCTTCCCACTGTCCAAATACGTGCAGGTCAGGTGAATTGGTCATGTTAAATTGCCCTTGTGTTAGATGCATTAGTCAGGGTTTAGTGTAGGGAAATGGGTTTGGCTGGGTTACTCTGCCAGGGGTTGGTGTGGACTTGTTGGACCAAATGGGCCACACTGTATGGAATCTACTCAAACCTGTTCAAAATTATTCAAATATTTGACAAGGATAACAACCTTGATCTCCCCTCAGGACAACAATGGCCACGTAGAATGTAGTCAAGATATACTTCATTGGGGTTATCACCAGCACAAGAAACACTGAATAGACCAGCATAATTATTTGTTAGCTGAGCAAATATTAGTTATCATGCTGTTTGTATAAAATGTTCTATCCTATTGTTTCTATAAAATAATCTCCGGTTTCATTGCGTTCATTCGATTTTTCATTATGAGACTTTTCATTGTGAGCTTTTTTGTGGTTTTATAATATTTGTTTAGTTATGAATTTGTTTTTGTTTTTGTGTTTTTCTCCAGTGTCTTATTTATATTAATCTACTACTGTTGGTTCATTTGTACTCAGCATCCCTTAATTGATCAGTGTTTGTTCTGGTTTTATAATGTTTGTTTAATTTTTCCATTTTTATTTCTGAATTTTTATTTGTAATTGTTTGTTTCTCCAATGTCTTATTTATTTTAATTTACTACATTTGCTTGATACATTGTTAAATCCCAATTTTGATATTCTATTTAGATATAGATTGATGTTTTTTACTCGGTCTTAGTTAAATGTGATTTTCTCATGCGCTACATGTAAGTGCTCAGCTTATTTCAGTGTATGTTGCGCTTTGATTGAGCCTGGGGATGATCAAGTTGTCACCACACAAAGATTGGTCTCTCATTATATGATCCATCAAGCTTCATATTCAGGATCAAAAGGAGGGACTGTGGCTGGATGGATTGCTCAAAATGATGGATTAATGATGGATTTACAAAGAATGGACAATAAATGAGGCATGCTGGGAAACTGAGGCAAGCCTGATCCAAAGTGACTGTGCTAATAAACAGGCTGCAAAAACCAGACAGGCTGTAGCTACAGACAGACATTCGGGAATTAACCCAGCAGCTGCAGACTGTACAGTACATACCTGAATTTGGGATTGAATAGAATCAACCAGAATGCCATCCCCAGGACAATCAGAATTTCAAGTTGCTTGCTAGACACAGGGCACCTCACACCCTTATTTGGAGAAGGCTACCTGACCTACGTGCCCCTAACAACCCCAGGAATGGATGCTAAGGGACCACCCTGCCATTGACATGTCAACGCCTGGTGAAATCCGATCGATCAGGATGACCGAGCCCCTGATCGATCCATTGGAGAATAGTGAAGGCCCTTCCAAAAGGGCTGGAACAACTATTAAGTATAAGAACCACCACAACACCATCCTCGGGAGCAGTAACACGAGACCGGCCACCATGAAGAGAAGACATTCCGGAACCACCGGGCGATGACAACCAGCCAATCAGCGGCACAGTGGTTCAGTGGTTAGTACTGCTGCCTCACAGCGCCAGGGACCCAGGTTCAATTCCCATCTTGGGCAACTGTCTGTGTGGAGTTTGCACATTCTCCCTGTGTCTGCATGGATTTCCTCTGGATGCTCCGGTTTCCTCCCACAGTCCAAAGATGTGCAGGTAGGTGAATTGACCATGCTCAATTGCTTGTAGTGTTAGGCGCATTAGTCAGAGGGAAATGTAGGGCGAATAGGTTTGGGTGGGTTACTCTTCGGAGGGTTGGTGTGGACTTGTTGGGCTGAAGGGCCTGTTTCCACACTGTAGGGAATCTAATCAAATCTAATCTAATCATCACCACGTGGATCAAGGCCAAGATCTGCTGTGGTGGGATCTGATCATCCAGAGTTAAGGGAAAGCACAAGATAGTTGATTGGATTGATAGTGTAAATTGTTAGTTTATAGTATATTTTGTTGTTACAGTATAATTGTGGTAAATAAATATTAATCATTTGTTATTATTGAGAATCAACTCGCAGTTTATTTGCTAGATATGAGTTGAAATACATTGTGTGGCAGGTGTAACACTAGGGTTTTCCGGATCTATTGCACATGCTCACACATCACACACACATAGAGTCCCACTTAAATTTGGATGTTGAAAGGTTTAAAGTACAAAGCAGTGAAAGAGTATAAAGAAGTATAAATAATTGGCAAAGACTGAGGAATAAACACAGTAAGATCGGACACAGATGGAACTCAATCCCTAACAGTGTTATGAATCCACTTACACAAATGTACTGTAGTGGTTCACCAGCATCTTCTCAAGGGCTGCTAGCAATGGGCAATGCACAATGGTCGTGTCCTACAAATGAATAAATGAAAAGCAGATTTATGAACATTGAGAAATTTGAGCTGAAAAATGTGTTGCTGGAAAAGCGCAGCAGGTCAGGCAGCATCCAAGGAGCAGGAGAATCGACGTTTCGGGTATAAGCCCTTCTTCAGGAATGAAGAAAGTGTGCCAAGCAGGCTAAGATAAAAGGTAGGGAGGAGGGACTTGGGGGAGGGGCGTTGGGAATGCGATAGGTGGAAGGAGGTTAAGGTGAGGGTGATAAGGTGCGGGTGATAGGCCGGAGAGGGGGTGGGGGCGGAGAGGTCGGGAAGAAGATTGCAGGTTAGGAAGGTGGTGCTGAGTTCGCGGGTTGGGACTGAGATAAGGTGGGGGCAGGGGAAATGAGGAAGCTGGAGAAATCTGCATTCATCCCTTGTGGTTGGAGGGTTCCTAGGCGGAAGATGAG
This sequence comes from Chiloscyllium punctatum, assembly GCF_047496795.1. Classification (NCBI taxonomy): domain Eukaryota; kingdom Metazoa; phylum Chordata; class Chondrichthyes; order Orectolobiformes; family Hemiscylliidae; genus Chiloscyllium; species Chiloscyllium punctatum. The sequence continues at coordinate 52,511,834 of NC_092762.1, read as the reverse complement.
GCGCTCTTCCTCCAGGCGTCGTGTTGCCACGGTCTAGTGATGGAGGAGGCCAAGGACCTGCATGTCCTTGGCGGAGTGGGAGGGGGAGTTAAAGTACTCAGCTACGGGGCGGTTGGGTTAGTTGGTGCGGGTGTCCCAGAGGTCCTCCATCGCCAGACCATGGCAACATGATGCCTGGAGGAAGAGCGCCTCATCTTCTGCCTAGGAGTTCTCCAACCACAAGGGATGAATCCAGATTTCTCCAGTTTCCTTGTTTCCCCTCTCCCCACCTTTTCTCAGTCCCAACCCTCAGACTCAGCACCGCCTTCTTGACCTGCAATCTTCTTCCCGACCTGTCCGACCCTACCCCCTCTCTGACCTTTGATGCTGCCTGACCTGCTGCGCTTTTCCAGCAACACATTTTCAGCTCTGATCTCCAGCATCTGCAGTCCCCACTTTCTTCTAATTGAGAAATTTGAGACTGATATTGGAAAAGGAGACTTAGAAGGGCCACAGTAATTGAATAGAGGCTGAGATGTAAAGAAATTGAGAGGTTACAGAAAAAGTAGCATCTGTTAAAGGATTGTAAATAGGAAAGTAGCATTGATAACTGAGAAATTAAAACCAAAGATTACATGATGTGAGCTTAGGAATGCAAGGAACAAACAGAGTGAGGGGTTAAATTATCAGCAATAAACTCATTAACCAGAAGTGTCAAAGTTCCTTGAAAGTGGAGTCGCAGGTAGACAGAGTAATGCATTGAGTACAGGAGTTGGGAGGTCATGTTGTAGCTACACAGGATACTGGTGAGGCTATTTTTGAAATACTGCATTCAGTTCTGATCTCCCTGCTACAGGAAGGATGTTGTTCTGAAACCTGAAAGGGTTCAGAAAAGATTTACAGGGATGTTGCCAGGGTTGGAGAGTTTGACCCATCGGGTGAGGCTGAATAGGCTGGGGCTATTTTCCCTGGAACTTTGGAGGATGAGAGGTGACCTTACAGAGGTTATAAAATGAGGGGCATGGATAGGGTAAATAGCCAAGATCTTTTCCCCAGGGTAGACGAGTCTAAAGCTAGAGGGCACAGGTTTAGGGTGAGATGGGAAAGATATAAAAGAGGTAACTTTTTCATGCAAAGTGTGGTGCGTGTATGGAATGAGCTGCCAGACGAAGCAGTGGAGGCTAGTGCAATTGCAACATTTAAAAGGCATCTAGATGGGTATATGAATGAGAAGGGTTGAGAGGGATATGGGCCAAATGCTGGCAAATGGGACTAGCTTAACTTAAGATATCTGGTTGGCACAGACCAAAGAGTCTGATTCCGTGCTGTGCACCACTATACTATGACTCTAAGAAGTGGACTGAGGGATTACAAATGAAGGAATAAACATTTTGTGCTATTTACAGACCAAAAAAAAAGAGGAGAGAAATCAAGGATTGAGAAATGATAAAGAAGAACTCAATTAGAATACCTCCAGTTCTTCAGCAAGTTGTCTCGCAATCTTTAACGGCTCTGGACATTATCTTTCGATCTACAATCTAAAATGTTATCTGTCCTTCTTTAAAGGCTTGGTGATGCTGAACAGACAAACATGAAAGAGAGCTGGAGTTTTAACTCAAAATCCTGAAACTCTGTTCCTAACAGCATTTTGGTTGTACCTACACCATACGGCCTGTAGCAGTGCGGGAAACTTGATTGCTCACCACCTTTCAAAGGCAAATAGGGATGGCCAATAAACACTGGCCTTGCTATAAGGCCCTCAAATCCCACGAAGTATGAGAACCAGGGGAGGGAAATAAACAGACTGTTGTAAATTTCATGCTGGAGATTTGCTTGATTTTATTTTTATCTCAACAGAGATGGAGATTAGCTCTTTATTGGCTAATTGGAGAGCAGAAATTTACAGCCCATGACTCATTACACAACATAGTAATATGTTTAATTGGAACACAGTAATCATTATTCCACTAGGACGTCCTCGCAGTATTCCAATAAAATGTCATTATTCCAGTTGAGAAGAAAATAAATATGAAAGAGATTTAAACCATTTAACTGATCACACCCACTAGTTCTGATGGATCACATCAACAAATCATGGGAGAATATCCCTAATTTATTAACCCTATACAGAGAGTTAGTAACTCAAACTAAAACACTAAAAAGGATAGTAAATTTTCTTCAATTCCTATAAGCTTTTGAATAAAAACTCCAGGGCTTCAGTTTAAAATTATAACCCACATATGACTCCTAATTCCTGATTCAATATCTTTCTCCAATTTCTCTATTTCCCCTCATACCTGCTCCCTTGAGTATAAAAGTCAAGACTGAATTATTTGCAATGAGTTTCACCCAGGTAATTCAATTCACTCCACACGATATCAGGGTATCAAGATAGCTGAGTGATCTGGAGACAGAAGATGTTACGAGCTCCACAACATCCTGCTACAATACAAAAAAAAATGTGCTTCCCAAATGATCATCGCCCCAGCCAGATTGTTCCAACAGAAGTCAGCAATTACCCAACAACATGGACAATTGACCAGGTAGGCCCTGAGGGCAAAAAGGACAGTTTCAAACCAGCTAGTCAACTCAATGCCAGGGCATCACTACAAGAGAATTTCAGAACAATGTCCAATGTTTGCCCACCTTCAGCTGTTTTCTCAATAACTCTGTTCATTGTGATGTAAGACTTGGAAACACACTGACAGTGCCAGGGACCTGGGTTCGATTCCAGCCTAGGCAACTGTTTGTGTGGAGTTTGCATGTTCTCCCCATGTCTGCATGTGTTTCTTCCAGGTGCTCCAGTTTCCTTCTACAGTCCAGGTTAAGTGGATTGGCCATGCTAAATTGCCCCATAGTGTTCAGGGATGTGTAGGCGAGGGGCATTAGTCAGGGGAAATGTAGAGCAATAGGATAGGGGAATAGGTCTGGGTGGGATGCTCTTCAGAGGGTTGGTGTGGACTTGTGGGCCAAATGGCCTATTTTCACACTGTAGGGATTCTATGATTTGCTGATCCTTGTGCAGTATTCAGCTCCATTCTCATCTCCTCAGAAAATGAAGTTGTCTATGTCCACATGCAACAACGTGGAGGTACTCGTGTTGGACTGGAGTGGACTAAGTCAGAAGTCACATGACATCAGGTTAAAGTCCAACAAGTTTATTTGAAATCATAAGCTTTTGGAAGGTTGCTCCTTCATCAGGTGACAAAAGACTACAACCTAGTGTTGCGTGACCTCTGACCACATGCAACAAAACCAGGACAATCTAGTTCTGGATGATACATTTCCTTGACAGGCACCAGGCTATAATCATCTCCAATAAAGGAGATCCTAACAGTCTCCCCATGGCATTCAATGACATTGTTATGCAAAGTGGCAGAGAACTTCTACATGCTAAGGATCTGCAAATACCATGTGATAATGATCAGATCATCTCCTTGTGATATTAGATGAGCGATCAATATTGACTGGGCCACCAGGAACAATTCACCTCTTCTTCAAAATAGTAGCAAGGTAATTTTTAATAAGAGGCCAAATTGGAACTAAGTTTAACACCAAGCAAAGAGATCAGTTGGACAATTGATGCATATCAGTCAAAAATCGTAAGAAATGTCTCACATTACCCAGACTGGAGACATTTATTTCTCTGTAAGGCCTCTCACAGTACTCTGACTGCCACCAATCTCTGCAATTTTTAAAACACGGGATCACAAACGACTGAAAAACTGGACCAATGCAAATAGTAAAAACCACGTGGATACACAGAGAGATAAAAGATCCTCCTCTTAAATCAGTATCCTGGTAAAACATGATTTCTATTTAGCCTAACAGAAGATGAAATGATTATCACACAGATAGGGAAAGTGTAGCAATTTTATCTGGGATCAGAACATTGGATACTAACTGTGGTGAATTCAATGTCCAACCTACAGTCACTGATTAATAATTATTCCTTTCCCTTATCTGATTGTACTGCAGTCATGTTAGAAATGTATTCCCACTTTAACCATTTGTAGTTCAGTCATTTTACCCCCTTTGAACTATCCACATCAGCAGCACCTGATGTGGTAACAATAAGAGAGATGAGGACGATGCCATGTTTGCTTGGTCTATTTTGAGTGAGTTGCTTTTACCAGCTGTCCGTGCTGGCATTGGTCTAATTTCCCTTTAGGGAGGGAGGAAAATTAAATGAAACACGGTGTATATTCTCACTCTCTAGTCAGTATCTTTTGCTGAGATTTACAGACACTTTTTGATGATAGAACCAGCTTTATGCTATCTCTCAAATCCTCCTTGGTGCTACTTCTCTATTCTGACCCCTTGCACTCATCACTTGAAGACCCATACAGTCTTCTGGAATCACAGTTCCTTGATCTGTACTCTCAGGAGTCTTTCTCATTGTCCTCACAACTAGCGAGCACATTAAAACTGTTGGACAGCACCTGTATCTGGGAGAGGCCCTTTTCACTCTCTCCTTAGTCCCTGACAAACTAACAGTCACATCTTCCCTGTCCTGAAGCATTGTTTTCTTGCGTGGTTATGACCAATGCTCCCTGATCTTTTCCTTTCATTGTGCAGATCTCTGATGTGTATACATAGCAGGGCATTGGCACACAAATTGGCATTCCTGGAACCTCCCGGCAGCTTAGATGGCATGTTGTATCCCCTTGCTGAATCAATCTCTCCAACTCACCCTCCAGCTCATTGACTGTGAGCTGCTCAGATCCTAGATGAGGCACCACCTTCAGATGTGTTTGTTCGAAACCATTTCACCATCAGCGTATTCCCGTGACCCAAAACAAAGCCTGCTTTGCTGTATTTTGAACGAGCTCTATTTATTTCATTAATTAAAATCTTTATTTCATGATAACTTGTAATTATATTAAGTAGTTTAACTAGTTTAGTGGAGTGATGAATTTATTATAGTACTGAATCCTAGACTCAACAATGGATCCAATATATTTTGGCAATGTCCAAGTTGCATTGAGTTTTGTGGAGGTTGTCTCTGTGAATTCGAGAAGATGGAGAAGCATACCGAACCAAACTCACCTCATTAAAGCCCTGGTGCTCACCTTCCACCCTACCAACCTTCGCATAAACCAAATCATCTGCCGACATTTCTGTCACCTCCAAACAGACCCCACCACCAGGGATTTATTTCCCTCCCCACCCCTTTCCGCCTTCCGCAAAGACCGTTCCCTCCGTGACTACCTGGTTAGGTCCACGCCCCCCCTACAACCTACCCTCCCATCCTGGCACTTTCCCCTGCCACTGCAGGAACTGTAAAACCTGCCCCCATACCTCCTCCCCTACCTCTATCCAAGGCCCTAAAGGAGCCTTCCACATCCATCAAAGTTTTACTTGCACATCCACTAATATCATTTATTGTATCTGTTGCTCCCGATGCGGCCTCCTCTACATTGGGGAAACTGGGCACCTCCTAGCAGAGTGCTTTAGGGAACATCTTCGGGACACCCGCACCAATCAACCACACCGCCCCAACATTTCAACTCCCCCTCCCACTCTGCCGAGGACATGGAGGTCCTGGGCCTCCTTCACCACTGCTCCCTCACCACCAGACGCCTGGAGGAAGAACGCCTCATCTTCTGCCTCGGAACACTTCAACCCCAGGGCATCAATGTGGACTTCAACAGTTTCCTCATTTCCCCTTCCCCCACCTCACCCTATTTCTAAACTTCCAGCTCAGCACTGTCCCCATGACTTGTCCGGACTTGTCTTACCTGCCTATCTCCTTTTCCACCTATCCACTCCACCCTCTCCTCCCTGACCTATCACCTTCATCCCCTCCCCCACTCATCCATTGTACTCTATGCTACTTTCTCCCCACCCCCACCCTCCTCTAGCTTATCTCTCCACGCTTCAGGCTCACTGCCTTTATTCCTGATGAAGGGCTTTTGCCCAAAACGTCGATTTCGAAGCTACTTGGATGCTGCCTGAACTGCTGTGCTCTTCCAGCACCACTAATCCAGAATCATTAAAGACCTACCCTGCCCCTGTGGTGTCTCTCACATCCAATTTCCATGCTACCATTCCCAAAAAAGCTCGCCACTCAGCAGGAAGCCTGGCATCTCCTGCACCTACACCATCGTTGAATGTTCATGCTGCACCAGGACAAGGATTGCCGGTCCAGAATCGCCCAACACATTTCCTGACATTTGACCCTCACAAAGCAGAGCAGGGAAAACCAGCATCCCACTTTGTGGTCAGGGTTCTGGGGGTCCTAGAGGATAGGATGGTGTCAGTGAGGGATTTCCTCTTCCGTCAGCCTCAAGTGTAACCATCTACCCCTGACTCTGCCTACTCCAAGCGAAGCCTGGACTAGTGTCAGGACTGACCTTGACATACTCAGGGAGCCCTAAGCAAAGGTTCTCTTTACTGACACCTGCTGACGTCAATGATAACTCCCCCTAGCTTTAACTAGTAAGGCAAGACAGTGGGAATATGGGCCTGTTATCTTTGGCTGAGGGGGCACAGCTCAAAAAGGCAGAGCATTGCAAGGATGTCGTATATATCCAAGTAGGCTCCAGTAAGAGATGTGCCATGAAGATTCTCAAAGGCTGGCACATGTCAAATGCCAATCTCTAGGAATGTGGAGTGCATATGGCTGGTGTCTATGGAGTGAATCCGGAGGTATTGTTGCCTGGATTCCAAAATGGAGGTGATTTGGCACAAGTGGCCAACTAATCCCATCAGCTGCTCGGCCTAGTTTCTTCATTGAATTTTTCCAACATCGAGCTGGTTTGGTGAGTTTGGAAAAGTAGGAGGACAAATATTAGTGAGGCAATTTGCACAGCTAACAAAGGCAGAAAGTGTTGGAGAAATTCAGTATATCTGGCAGCATCTGTGGAGACTAAAACAGAGTGAACGTTTTAAATTCAATCTGACCCCTCTTCAGAATTCCTATGAAATTTCATCCAATAATAACTACCCTCCTGACTCAATTCATCCTCTGAAGATTGCCGTCAGATCTAGCTCTCTAAGAGCACTACCTGCTCTGTACAAGTCTGTAACAGCATCTCTTCCTTCATTGTACAGAATTCCTAAGCATTTTGTCAAACAGTACATGGTTGAGCTGGATTCAGTGTGAATTACCTATGGAAATCCAAAAAATTCCAGTATCTAAGGCAGCTGAAATGCGAGAGATCTGAGTCAGCTTCTCCTGCCAAAGTAACCTATTGTAAATTAGTATCTAAATAACTAACTGTAACTGCCACTCATAATTTGTTTACCCCTGACTCTAAGCCTGTAAAACAAACTAGCAATTAAGGTTAAAGTTCAGGGCAAAGACCGTCTAGTGCTTGCATCATCCGACATCAGACAGATGAGCTAAGATATAATTTAGGACCCAGTCTCATGGGAAGTGCCAACACTCTGACCTCTGTGGGAAATCGCTAGGAAGTTTGAGCATTCAATCCTGTTGGTCCCTGCATCATCTGGAAATGCCTCCCTTTCTGAGTTAATATTGAAAACGTAAGATACTTCTGACATGCTTACCTGGATAGCTACCCAGGAAATGTTAGACAGAAAGATGCTCGTCTAATTCCTGAGTGACTATACAGCTGGCAATCCTTATTTTAACTCCTTCCTTCACAACCAGTCCATGCCCCCACCCACCAACTGGCCTTACTGATCCCCAAAACCCCCACCTGACCTGGTACCCTGACCCACCACACTCACCCTCACTCACCAGCTACTGTGCCCAACTATTGGACTTGGGATCCAGAAATCATGACCACTTTCAAGACTCTTCTTCAATCAGAAGAGTCTGCCCTGACATTCAGTCAACATTTCAACTCCCCCTCCCACTCTGCCGAGGACATGGAGGTCCTGGGCCTCCTTCACCGCCGCTCCCTCACCACCAGACGCCTGGAGGAAGAACGCCTCATCTTCCGCCTCGGAACACTTCAACCCCAGGGCATCAATGTGGAATTCAACAACTTCCTCATTTCCCCTTCCCCCACCTCATCCTAGTTTCAAACTTCCAGCTCAGTTACTGCCTCCTTGACTTGTCCGAACTGCCTATCTTCTTTTCCACCTATCCACTCCACCCTCTCCTCCTTGACCTATCACCTTCATCTCCTCCCCCACTCACCCATTGTACTCTATGCTACTCTCTCCCCACCCCCACCCTCCTCTAGCTTATCTCTCCATGCTTCAGGCTCACTGCCTTTATTCCTTATGAAGGGCTTTTGCCCGAAACGTTGATTTCGCTGCTCGTTGGATGCTGCCTGAACTGCTGTGCTCTTCCAGCACCACTAATCCAGTATTCAGTACTATCAACTGAGCCCAGGCTGACAACACTAAAGAAGATTCAACTGGGAAGAGATGTGTGCACTGACTTTGCCATTCATTAAAGAATGCCTTACGTGATAAAGAACTTTGATTTCTTTTGTGCAATTAATTTGAAACACGTTGTATGCTAGTTAAATCACTAACACCTTAGTTAAAGGGACAGTTATTTCCTGATCAGTAGATGATACAGTTTTACATTGAAATAATTAAAATAATAAACTTAACAGCTCCTTTGAAGAGATTTAATTAGCCAAGGCTCTTCTTGACATGGATGAGCAGGTCAATTTGAATAAAAATAGCCTTTGATGTAAGATGAATAATTTTTTTCAAGACTTCACTTTTACTCAGAATGTCTGTTGAAAAATGTCATTGTATACTTCTCTCTTATTCAGCACTAGTAATTATAATCAACCAGAAAACAGCACCTACTACAATGGCGCTGTATTTTAATATCAGAGTTCACACGTGCTAATCTGTGGTCACTTATCATCTGTTTCAAACCCGTTCAATTATAAAATCCTGAGGCAAATTTCTCCACTTTGGCAATTTACATGAACAGTGTGGGCTCATAATCCATTCACAGGTCACCATCAGTCTGATACTGTACCAGAGTCGAGAGTGTGACGCTGGAAAAGCACAGCAGATCAGGCAGCATCCGAGGAGCAGGAGAATTGATGTTTCGGGCAAAAGCTCTTCGTCAGGAAGCTCTTTATCTTCCTCATTCCTGATGAAGGGCTTTTGCCCGAAACATCGATTCTCCTGCTCCTTGGATGCTGCCTGATCTGCTGTGCTTTTCTAGCTCCGCACTCTCAGCTCTGAAATCTCCAGCATCTGCAGTCCTTACTTTCTCCTAGTTAGTACTGAACCAGTCTGCAGGCAGCAATAATTCTTCATTTGGTTTTCACTGCCACCCTCTGGGAGATTTCACAGTCTCTGGTGCCAGTGAGTTAATCTCCAGTTAGCGAACTTCTGAGGCTGACACTTGTCCCAGTCCAGTTCAGTGAGTTTGAAAGTTCCTAAGGAACTTGATGTACAATCCACAAACTCAACCACATGTGGTGTATGAGCAGAAAGCAAAATGAGATACATGGGGGCCCAATTGTTTCTTCCAGTCCCAAAACTTGGTTTAGGATGCTCTTGTTGAAATACATCAAGGTCCTGAGTGGCTTCCTGAATGCTCTTCTTGTTTTTGGACAATCACAGAACAAGGATTGAATTAGTGGGACTGTTGGATCTCTTCAGTGATGTTTTGAGAACATTTCCAACACACTTCCTCTCTCCTCCTGCTGGTTCATTGCATGAGCACATTCAGAACCGGTGGAGCAATTGCCCAGAGCCCAATGTAGGTGAACAATGTGACTCACCAAATGATTTAATTTGTTCTGTTTATTGTCACCTGTATTTTGTTACAAAACACCGTGACAAGTGATGGATAGTGTCACCATTCTCCCGTGCCATCTTAAAACACAGAAAAATAAACCAGAACATGGAATATAAAGCAAGCCAAATAAAGAAAAATGTTCACCGTTACAGTCCTTCTTTGTTAAGTGCTCTGTCATGGCCCTTGTCCTGGTGGCCAGGTATGAGACCCCCTTCACCACCTCACTGCCACTGGAACAAATGCTGCCACTCTTCGGTGCCATCTTGCCTCCACTGATGCCCTCCCACCGTGAGTCTAGACCTCACCAATGCAGATGCCATTGATGCCACTGGATACTGCACTGGCCCAAACCTGACTCTGTCCCTGCCATGAGTGAACTTCAGGTTCGTTCGTCAATGCAGCCGAGATGAAGGTTATCCTGTGCACCAAACACCTCAATCCTGGGAACGCTGGCCTGAGAGTGAATGTTAATAAACACCTCAATCCTGAGAACGCTGGCCTGAGAGTGGATGTTAATAAACACCTCAATCCTGGGAACGCTAGCCTGAGAGTGGATGTTAATAAACACCTCAATCCTGGGAACGCTAGCCTGAGAGTGAATGTTAATAAACACCTCAATCCTGAGAACGCTGGCCTAAGAATGGATGTTAATAAACACCTCAATCCTGAGAACGCTGGCCTAAGAGTTGATGTTAATAAACACCTCAATCCTGGGAACGCTAGCCTAAGAGTAGATGTTAATAAACACCTCAATCCTGGGAACGCTGGCCTGAGAGTGGATGTTAATAAACACCTCAATCCTGGGAACGCTGGCCTAAGAGTGGATGTTAATAAACACCTCAATCCTGGGAACGCTGGCCTAAGAGTGGATGTTAATAAACACCTCAATCCTGGGAACGCTGGCCTGAGAGTGGATGTTAATAAACACCTCAATCCTGGGAACGCTGGCCTGAGAGTGGATGTTAACAAACACCTCAATCCTGGGAACGCTGGCCTGAGAGTGGATGTTAATAAACACCTCAATCCTGGGAACGCTGGCCTGAGAGTGGATGTTAATAAACACCTCAATCCTGGGAACGCTGGCCTGAGAGTGGATGTTAATAAACACCTCAATCCTGGGAACGCTAGCCTGAGAGTGAATGTTAATAAACACCTCAATCCTGGGAACGCTAGCCTGAGAGTGAATGTTAATAAACACCTCAATCCTGAAAACGCTGGCCTAAGAGTAGATGTTAATAAACACCTCAATCCTGGGAACGCTGGCCTGAGAGTGGATGTTAATAAACACCTCAATGCTGAGAACGCTGGCCTAAGAGTGGATGTTAATAAACACCTCAATCCTGGGAATGCTGGCCTAAGAGTGGATGTTCACTTTAAGCCATCTATCCTGCCAACAAATTGGAGGATTTTGTGTAGACAGTGTTCGTGGTATTTCTACAGTGCCTTCAGTTGATTGCCCAAATCTCTGAAGCATAAAGGAGCCAGGGATCTCTGCTACAAAATTATTTCATTCAACTACCTGTGCAGTTGTGTGTGAAATTGTTGGACATTTCTCCTCCCACCACCCACACAGCGAACAGATTCCAGATCCCTACCGTTCCCTGCACAAAAAGGCTCATTCCCATATTTCCCTCTGCGTCACTCCTCAGTGCACTTCATTGCACTGGTTGCCAACTAGTCACCTTGTGAAAATGTTTTTTCTCACTTCACCCTTGCTGTTTTCCCTGCAGATCTCTTTCAGTCTATGCCTTCTTGTTGTTGTTCCTTTTCTGAGTGGGAACAGTTTCTCCCTACCTACTCCATCCAATCTTTTCACAATTTTGAGAACCTCTACCAAATCTTGCCACAGCTTTCTTCTCTCCAAGGAGAACAGGTCCCAATGTCTTCAATCTATCCTCATCTTCAAGGTTCCTGATCCCTGGTACCATTCTGGTAAATCACTTCTGAGCTCTCTCCATATCTTTCCTACAAGGTCGTGTCCAGAACTCTTCACAATATTCCAGCTGAGGTCTGACACTTCTAAACTGAGTAGAACATTTAGAAGAGACCAGTGAATGAATTGGATGGGATCAAGGTAGATCAGAAGATTTAATAGATATAGATTTCTAGAAGGTATGCAATAAAGGAGTTTGATAAAAGGATATGAACCAGCAGGTCTACCTTTGGTAAATGGATGCCACAGTGATAGCAGCAAGTATACTCGATGAATCAATAGCATCACTCCTGCAGTGAACCTGTATGAAATTTGGACTTGACTATGAGAAAGATAGCATCAAAGTATTCGAATGCCCTTTTACAGGATGTGGTTGTCACTGACAGGGCCAGTAGTTACCCATCCCTGATTGTCCTTGAACGATTAGATTAGATTAGATTAGATTCCCCACCGTGTGGAAACAGGCCCTGCGGCCCAACCAATCCACACCAACCTTCCAAAGAGCAACCCACCCAGACCCATAAGACCATAAGACCATAAGACATAGGAGTGGAAGTAAGGCCATTCGGCCCATCGAGTCCACTCCGCCATTCAATTATGGTTGATGCGCTTTTCAGCTCCACTTACCAGCGTTCTCCCCGTACCCCTTAATTCCTCTAGACAACAAGAATCTATCAATCTCGGCCTTGAAGACATTTAGCGTCCCGGCTTCCACTGCACTCCATGGCAATGAATTCCACAGGCCCACCACTCCCTCTGGCTAATGCACCCAACACTATGGGCAATTTAGCATGGCCAATTCACCTGACCTGCCACATCTTTGTGACTGTGGGAGAAACTGGAGCAGCCGGAGGAAACCCACACAGACACGGGGAGAATGTGCAAACTCCACACGGACAGTCGCCCGAGGCAGGAATCGAACCCAGGACCCTGGTGCAGTGAGGCAGCAGTGCTAACCACGAAGCCACCCATACTTGCCATTTCAGAGGCCAATCAAGACCGTTGCTTTAGGCATGAATAGGTATGAAAAGCCAATTTCTTTATGTTTTTTGTGAATTATATGAGTCTCTTCTTACTCACTCATGAGACGCGGGCATCACTGGCTGGATGAGCATTTACTAATTGTCCCTAGTTGCCCCTGAGAAGGTGGTAGTGAGCTGACTTCTAGACATATGCTGCATGTGGACCCACAATGCTGTTAGGGAGGGAATTCCAGGAGTTTGATCCAGTGACAGGGGAAGGACAGTGGGAAATTTCCAAGGAGGGTACAGAGTGGCTTGGAGGAGATCTTGCAAGTGGTGGTGTCTCTGTGCCCTTTCCTTCTGGGTGGCACTGATTCTGGGTGTGGAAGGCACTGTCGAAAGATCATTTGAACATTTCCACAGTGCATCTTTCCAGCAACCAATGCTAACTTCATTGTTATCACTGTGGAGAGTAGCTTTCAATTCCTGATTTATTAATTAATATAATCAGTATTCATCTAGCTGCAGTGACTGAAGTTGCACACGTGCCACCAGAATATTAGCCCGGACTACTTGTCCAGTGACATTATCATTATACTTTAGCTCCCCAACAGCTGATTGCATAGAAACAGAGAGTGAAGGGGCCTGTAGAAGGCTTTAGGAATAGATTGACAGAGCAAATACAATTTAATGTCGACAAGTCATACTTAGAAAGAATAACAGATATAAGATATGCTAATATAATAGAAAGACAGTGAAGCGTGTAGACGAAAAAAAAGAAAGCGATAGAATTTAAATATACATTGGTATCAAAATATGATAAGTCTGATTGCAGTTACAAAACCCATTAGAGTTTTAGGTTTTACACATACTGATATAGATTACAAGATTAAAGAAATAATAGAGGATTTATAGAAGGTACTGATTAGGTGATAGATGGAGCACCATGTAAAACTGCAATGGCATATTATGGAGGAAATGTCAAAGCTACAAAATATACAACACACGATCGCAACAAACAGGAAATGCTATGAGGTGACTTGAAATGTTAGGACTTATATTTTCAAAAGAAGTGAGAAAGCAGTACTTTAACTTGTGGAGGGATTGGATGGAGTGAATAACAACAAATGATTTCCTTTGGTTAGCCACTCATTGCTGGGGGAGTCATCAAGTCATGAGGCGAGGTGAAAGATTCCTTCTGGCACAGCCAGTCTATGAAATGCTACAATCCAGAGAAAGATTGAGATAGAAAGCATTGCATCTTTTAGAGAAAAGCTGGAAAAATATTTCAAGCAGAAGGGAGATTTAATGCTCGGACCAGTGGGATTAGATTTGACATTATTCAGAGCCAACACGCACTTTGGGCCAAATAGTTTCATTCCATGTGATAAACATTGATGGCTCTATGGTTGTGGGAACTAACCTGATGCCAGAAGTTAGGCTCCAGGCACGCACAGTGATGGAGTAGGGAGTGCATATTATTGAAGGTATCATCCTTTAAGGACTTGTTTCATCATAGAATCCCTACATTGTGCAAGCAGGCCATTCAGCCCATCAAGTCCACACTGACCCTCCGAACAGCATTCCACCCAGACCCACTCCACTAAACTATCCCCTCCAGTACCCTATTTGCCAGGGCCAATCCAAATAAACTGCATATCCATGAACTGTGGGAGGAAATTGGAGTACCCGAAGGAAACTCACGCAGATACGGGGAGAAGGTGCAAACTCCACGCAAACAGTCAGCCGAGGGTGGAATCGAACTCAGGCACTGTGAGGCAGCAATACAAACCACTGAGCCACTGTGCCACCCTCACAGTTAGGGCTCCTCTCCTTTTGGTTGACCTGTGCCCCTTGCTGAAAGGTTTGTGTTGGTGAAGTAAGAACAGAACCACGTTTAGCTCTGGTACCCAGAGTAGCCTGTTGCCACAAAGTGTCTAAACACATATGAAGAATAAAATTTGAAATACGTACTCAAAGAATCTCCCATTGATGAATTGTAGCTCTGCAAATTTCAGCAATTGGAGCCAAGAATGGACAGTGTGACTGGGAGCTATAGTGATTCTCACCCACAATCGCCATGAATTTTAGTGCTGAAATTTCATTAGTTCTGGTACTACAGACACCCCAAAGCGCAAAATTGTCGGACTGGATACTTCCAGCCACCTTGGCTTGGGTTTGATTTATAGTGTCGACCTCAGTATAAGTTTCTACAGCAACACTTCCTGCCTCATAGGAAATTCCCAAGAGCTACTGGGGCATTGGCCATCACTTCCATGGTATACTGTTTGACTCCAAGCTCTCCTGATAGCTCTGTGTTGTATGGAGGTAAGATTGCCCTGTGCTCACTGATAAAGACTACCTGGCATGTTTGTGAATTTCCTCACTGGCAGTCAGCAGCACTTTCTGAATACAGTAGAACCTCGATTATCCAGATGAGACAGGCAGGGAGCATCTTGTTCGGATAATTGATCGTTTGGATAACCGATCTGATCATAATCAGGCGGTAATTTATGAGTGCTGGTTATCTGAACAGTTCGCAGTTATTTGTCAGTACATGCCAAAATGTCGTTTAACTGATAACTGATCTATCATAAACCAGTAGTAATTTGAGCGCTGGTTATCCAAACATTTCTCGGTTACCCGGCAATGGAAGCCATAATGCCATTTAACCAACAACTGAATGCTGAGTTGCTTAATGCCATTCTTACGGGAGCTTGAGATCTTGTTTGGATAATCTGATATTCGGATAATTGATGTTCGGATAAAAAAGGTTGTGCTGTACTAATATATCTCCCCTTTAAGAAGGGGATGGCTGACATTAAGAAATGATAGCTAGCTGCTCACTATGTAGGGTGCTAGACCTTCTGTTAACCAGCCTTTAAGGGTACAGCATTGGTTCTGAAATCACTAAAAAAGGGAGATCGAGACTAGGCACAGGGTAATTTTGAATCGCAACCATTGTCACTCACAACTGGAATAATTAATTTTTTTCCTCACCTTGAGGTATGTTTTTCAAATATGTACGTTTATGGTTGTCAACCCACAAGTAAGGTGCTAACAGTTTATTTCACATCCTCATGTGCTGATTTAGATCAAGAATAAAAAAACACTGTTTTCTTGTTGTCAACGTTATGAATTTTGCTCCTCAGCTGTTAAAGCTCACAGCTTTGTTGCTTTTCTGAAAATTGAGTGCGATAAATTCAGCCACATAATGGGTCTGGATGACAGCGAGGATTATAAACAGAAGAGAACTGAACTAATGAACAGATTTGGAATGTCCTCTCGTATTAGCTGGAATGGACATTGTGAAGAATTGCAGGAATTTTTCTGCTACTTAAGTAATGTCTGGGCATTTTCTACTTTTGACTTATCGCCAAAGCCTTGTTTAATGCTCTGCTAGGAGATTCAAAATGGTTCAAGCACCAAAGATGTTCATTTTCCCAGGGATTTTAAAATAGAATGAAATACTCTGAAGTGTCAACCAACATCTTTGTCCTAATTTAACCCCAGGACTAAGACATAGCAGTCAGTAAATGTTGCATAAAGCAAGTTCCTAGTGATCAGTTCCCAATCCCCATCACTGCCTTGATGCAGTTGTTGTCATACTCTCCCTTGTAAACGTTTCCATCTACTCTTCCCTGACCATGTGGCCTACGTTCAAAACACATCGGCTCTTCCTCAACAATGTGGCACCTTGTTCATTTTCCTCGTCGACCATTGGTTCAGGCTTGGAGGACAGTTCTTTGCATCCTTTTGTTCTTCGAGTGACATGGCTGCTTTGAAGACAGATTTGTTCTGACAATGAGCTCCACAAGGAACAAGATCGAGACTGCTAGATAATGACTGACTGGCTGGGGTACTTTTCTCTTCAAAAATGAAGGCAGAATGTTGATGGAATAGAACCGAATAAAATTGTGAAAGGCTTTGGGTAAGTAAATACGGAGAGAACGTTCCCTCTTATAGGGAATCGTACAGCCAGAGCTTTTCAATATGAGCTATCACCAAGAATTCCAAAAAGGAATTCAGAAGGAAGTTCTTCCATGATGGGAATGTGGATCTCTGTACCAATAGAGTCATACAGCATGAAACAGACCCTTCAGCCCAACCAGTCCATGCTGAACATAATCCCAAACTAAACTTGTCCCACCTGCCTGCTCCTGGCCCAATTCCCTCCAAACCCTTCCCACTCATGTATCTATCCAAATGTCTTTTAAACATTGAAATTGTACCTGCATCCACCAGTTTAGCTGAAGTGAACAGTATCAATGAATTTCGAGGGAATCTGGACAAGAGTAGAGAAGACGGGATTGGCTCGCAATGATCATTGAATCCTTATGGTGTGGAAGTAGGCCATTCTGCCCATTGAATCCACACTGACCCTCCAAATAGCATCCCATCCAGACCTAGACCCCCATAACCCTGTTTTTCCCATGGATAACTCATTTAACCTACATATCCCTGAACAATTTAGCATGGTCAATCCATCTAACCTGCACATCTTTGGAGGATACCCACACAGACACTGGGAGAATGTGAAAATGCCACACAAACAGTCGTTTGAGGGTAGCCTGGTACCCAGGTCCCCGGTAGCGGTGCTAACCACTGAGCTACCACAAGTGATGGATATAAATGAGAAAAGATGGGATGAGGCTTGAGTAGTGTACTAACAGCAGGATGAACCAGCTGAGCAGGACAACCGCTGTCTGCGCCAAGCTATTGAATCTTAGAGCTCTCCTTCCAATGGGAGATGATTAGAGCTGGAGGAGACTTTCAGATGAACCTAAAACCTGTGTTCAGTGATGAAACTATATGCCTGACCACTGTGACATAATACTTCATATAGTTTGAGTTTCAATAATCTTTTAGCTGAACTATCCCACTGAGCGTGAAAGCAGTCATACTCCTTTGGATACAGAATAATTCATTTTAGGAAGTGATTAATCAGGTTGTTATTAATGATTGATTGCCATTCACAGGACTTTTTCTCACGCTGATTGCTTGAACTATTTACTTTGACTAACGTCTTTTGGCCATTGCTGCTGCATTGATTAATTAGGATGGCTGGGGTAACAACTTAACAGCTCCGGATTGAGCATGTCATTCTTCAGTTAACGATCATGAACGATTGGAATCTTAAAGGAGTTGCATATAAATTGTCCTTAAAACATCCCATAGCACTTCAGGGACAATTAACTATTTCTTGAAGGTAATCACAAATGTTCAGTGGGAAATATGGTACGTTTTTCAAAAGTTGTTTTACAGCTACTTTCTTCCCTACGTTCCCTGACTAAGGTGTGGTTCAGTGACTTAGAGCCAATCAACAAAATGCAAAGTTGCTGGAGACACTCAGCAGGTCTAGCAGCATCTGTGGAGTGAGAAACAGGGTTACTGTTTTGAATCTTGTGTTCTTCTGTCAAGGGTCACTTGAAATGTTATCTTATTTCTCTCTCCGCAGATACTGCCGGACCTGCTGAGTTTCTCCAGCAATTTCTGTTTTCATTTCAGATTTCCACCAACCATAGTTCTTTGACTGATTTCAGTTGAACAGCGATACCAGAAATGTGACTCTAGTTAATGAACGTAGGAAGCGAACTGTGGAAGCAATGAAGAGCCATGTTAAGTGTAACGATGTTAGACTTCTTGTGGCACAGGGGCAAGTCCCTATCTCCTGACCAAATTACTTGGGTTCAAGTCCCACCTGCTCCAGAGATGTGTCATTAGCCATTTGAACGTGCTGACCTTTAGAAAAAGTATAAAAGTGATATTGTTACTTAAATATGCACAAGTTTAAACAATAAAAATGAAATCTTCTGCAAAGAGTTGTCTTTTAAGAGTATAGTTGTTATTCATGATATTTTATGTATGTGGCCAACAAGAAACAAACCAGAAATAGAAACGAAAGCAGAACTTGCTGGAAAAGCTCAGCAGATCTGTCAGCAACTGTGGAGAGAAATCAGAGTTAATATTTTGAGTCAGGTGACCCTTCCTTGAAACTGTCTAACTTATGTCCACAGATGCTGCCAGACCTGTTGAGCTTTTCCAGCAATTTCTGCTTTTGCTTCTGATTTACATAATCCCCAGTTCTTTCAGGTTTTAAATCAGAAATAGACACGCGTATCAATTTCAATCTCTTTTCATGCAGTCACTGAATAAATTGCCAGTTAAATGCATTTAGTGCAGATGAAATTCTATTGTAGCCTTATAAAAGACTTTCAGGATGCAAGGGAGACAACAATGTGGAACTAATAACCTGTGAGGCTTGACTTCACTTACAGATCTATATACTGAGAAACTAATTCAACTGCTTTATAATGTGTTTTTATCAGGATACACCATCTGAGCATGGGACCTCCCACAGAGAGTTGAATGGACAATCAAGTGCAGAGATCAGCCTAGTGGTATCAATATTAATTGTAATGAATAACAAATGAGGAAGGCTATCACACTAATCTCTCTACCCTCCTGTTGAGGCAAGATCAATAGGGGATTGCTAATGAGTAAAATTTACTCTATATATCTAGCTGGATTTACCCTATAACTGCACCAATAAAAACTTACATTTATCTTACACTAGAGTGTGAGGAAACCTATGTACACCATTGAGTCTATGCCAGGATTGTGACTGTCCTGTACCTTAATCAACCCAATAGGTTTCAAATCCCTTGCCTAATAAAATGTGTCCAGGATATTAGTGAGGCCTCTTCTGGGACTACTGTGCCCAGTTCTGGCTGCCCTGTTATAGGAAGGATATTATTAAGCTGGAGAGAGTGGTTGGAACCAGGATGTTGCCAAGTATAAAGGAAGTTATAAAGAAAGGATTGATAGACTGGGATGATTTTTCACTGGAGTGAAGGAGGTTGAGATGGGACATTGCAGAAGTTTATAAAATCATGAAGGGTATAGATAGAGTCAGTGGCAATTGTCTTTTCCCTAGGATGGGGGATTTCAAATTTAAGGGAAACATTTTCAAGGTGAGAGGAGAAAGATTTAAAGAAAGACATTTTTGTTTATACAGAGGATGGTTCACTTGTGGAATGAACTTCCTGAGGAAGCGGTGGATGTGGGTACGATTACAATGCTTAAAAGACATTTGGAGAAGTATTTGAATAGGAAAGGTTTGGAGGGACAGGAGCAGGTAGGTTGGACTAGTCTAGTTTTGGATCATGTTCAGCATGGACTGGTTAGACCGAAGGGTCTTTATCTGTGCTGTATGACTCCATGATAAACCTCACTTTTGAAATGGTAAATTTACCTCTGACCCAAGTAACTTTTCTTGGGAGACAGTTCCAAATTTTCATTAATCTTTCTGGCAAGAAGTGGATCCTGAAACTGCCTTTGGAAAATCTTTATGTATTTATACCTGTTGGTCCAGGACTCAAACCACCACAGGAAATAGTTTCCTCCATCAAGCCTATAAAAATTTGTGATCACTTGAATCAATTCATCCCTTAACCTTCAATATTAAAGACAGCGCAAGTTCAGTCTTTGTAGTTTTCCCCCATAACTTAAACATTTTAGCCCCTACTTTCTTCTAGGAATCTCCAATGCACACAGTTTAAGGCCAATATTTTCTTCCTGAGAAAAAAAAACAGAAATTGCTGGAGAAACTCAGTAGCATCTGTGAAGAGGAACTAGCATTAATAGTTTGAGTCCAATGACCCTTCTTCAGAACTGGTAGCAGGTATGAAAAGGTGGCATTAACGCTGATGATAGGGGTTCAGGAGGGCATAATAGGAATATTGGGTAGATGAGATTGGGCCCAGAGAGTAAAAGAAAAAGAAAAGGTTGGCAAACAAAGGGATTGTTCATATTAAGCAAAGGAAGTAGCGAAGCCAGTCTCCTCTACCTTGGGATGACTGGGCAACCGCTTTGCAGAACAGCTACCTTCTGTCTGTAAAAATGATCCCGAGCTTCAACTTTCACACACCACCATGTTTTCAGATCAGAACTCTAGGCTTGCTGCAGTGTGCAAGTGAGGTTTAATGAAAATTGGATTAACTCCACGTCACTTCTGCTTGGGGACCTTACAGCCTTCAGGTCTTAGTAATGACATTAACAGTTTAAGAACGTGAACACCTTCATCCATATTTGTTACCCACCTCCACGTCCTGTCATGAAATAGGTTGCTTTCAGCACAGCCCATCCATTTTCACCAACCCATAGCCCCCACTGTCACCTATGTTGCTTCTCTTCTGACACTTTTTTTTCTCTCTCTGGTCTCTGTCTCTAGCAATCAACTCACTCCTTCTCCCCCATTTTACCAGCACAAATAACATTCTCTCCAGCTGCTAATGGTTCTGAAGAAGGCTCACGTGACTCAAAATGTTGATGCTATTTTCTCTTCACAGATTTTGCCAAACCTGGTGAGCTTTTCCAGTAATTTTTTTTGTTGTTATTGTTTCTCCAACATCCTCCGTTCTTTGTCTGATTATATTCTTCCTGAGGTTCAGTGGCCAGAACAGAACATAACATTCTAAATAGGTTTTAACCAGAAGTCAGTAACATAGCTTCCATTTCATAGTATCCAGATCTCCTGAGATAAAAGGTCAACATTCCAATTCCACTCTGAATTAGTTTTATCTGTCCTATACAACACCTGTAACAGTAAAAATGTGTAAGGTTTGTGAAGGTTTATAACTCAGGTTGAGGTTTAGGGTGTAGGTTTGCTCGCTGAGCTGTAGGTTTGATATCCAGACATTTCATTACCTGGCGAGGTAACATCATCAGTGGCGACCTCCAAAACAAAACTTAAAAGACCCAGTACAACCCATGGACAAAACCAACATCTTCTACAAAATTCCATGCAAGGACTGCCACAAACACTACATAGGACAAACAGGAAGAAAGTTAGCCACCAGGATACATGAACACCAGCTAGCCACAAAAAGACACGACCCTCTCTCCCTCGTAGCCCTACACAAGGATGAAAAAAAACCACCATTTCGACTGGGATGATACATCTGCCCTGGGACAGGCTAAGCAAAGACATGCCAGAGAATTCCTAGAGGCCTGGCACTCCAACCACAGCACCATAGACAAACACATAGATCTAGATACCATCTATCAACCCCTCAGAAAACAAGCAGGAAATGACATCACCACAAACCCCAGGAACCCCATCCAGGATGAACATATAAATAGAAAGCAGGAGACAACAGCTTCACTTCACTTGGAGGTCGCCACTGATGATGTTACCTAGCCAGGTAATGAAATGTCTGGATATCAAACCTACAGCTCAGCGAGCAAACCTACACCCTATAGTAAAAATGTACTAATGTATTTCACAGCAGCGTAAACAGACAAAGACTAACACTGATTCACACCAAAAGATAACAAGGCAGGTCATTAGAAGCTTAGTGAACAAGGAATGGTAACTCTACAGTTATTATTTCAACAAATTCTTTATTCGCAGAAAAGGAAAGTGTTGCAAAATCATGTTGCAGTTATCCCTGGCACAATTTGTCTGGCTTCAGGCTCAAGGATAAAAATTACAGATCATGGTGTTTCTTCTGATTCTGGGTCATTTATAATCAGTTCTCACACCACTCCCACATCCCCCTACTTTAGATACCTGGAATTGGGATCCACAGTCACTGTGGGGCCAAACTGATTTATATTTGTTCAGCAAAGCTTCTGGGCTTTTATACTGAATGCCTCTATTTATAAAGCTATCAAAACTCAAGTTTAAGGAAGATGCGTGTTACAACCATGCCTTTGCCAGACCACCACACACAACTTGGTCATTCACGTTACACTTCGTTGGGTTGGACCGAAGGGTCTGTTTCTGTGCTGTACATCTCTATGACTCTACAACTGTGTGATTTTGGTCCTATCTAATATCTGGACAGTGATACCCAAAATCCTTGGCTTTTGTTTACAGCAAAGTTTTAGTTTACAGTGAGTGACAAATACATTAAATTTCAATTGGCCTAATTTATAAATTTCCAGTGTGGAGCAGACATTCGAAGTGTAATGCATTCAGATGCTGGAAATCTGAAATGTAAACAGAAAATTCTGGAAATACTCAGTAAAGCAGATGGCATCTCTGAGGAGAGGAAACCAATGTCAATGTTAGGTGTCCACAATTTTCACTCACTCTAAACTCTGTCTGTTTGTCTCTCTACACAACGGCTCCAGACTTGCTGAATATTTCATCTGCCTGCAGCTTGCTTTGAAGAAAAGGTAACTCCTTTGTCCAGCCCTCTAATAAGCAACCAGATTTCTTGTGAGCTTTTCATTCCTCTTAGGCAAAAAAGCCAGCAACATCTACTCAAGGTCCATCATCAAATGAAAATAAAAAAATCTACTACATCAACTGGGACAGCATGGTGGCTCAGTAGTTAGCACTACTGCCTCACAGTGCCAGGGATCCAGCTTCAACTCCAGCCTCGTGTGACTGCCTGTGTGGAGCTTGCATGCTTTCCATCTTCCTTTTCCCTCTCACAATCCAAAGAAGTGCAAGTTAGGTGGATTGGCCATGTTAAGTTGCCCATAGTGTCCAGGGATGTACCGATTCGGTGGGATATCCATGGGACATGCAGTGTTATCGGGTCGGGTGTGGATTTGAGTGAGATGCTCTTTGGAGGGTTGGTGTAGACTTGTTGGGCTGAATGGCCTGTTTCCATTGCTGTAGAGATTCTATGAAACCAAAAACTTGCTGAGGAAAAATAGTCAATCCAACGTTAAACAAATAGAAGTTAAAAATCATTTATTAAAGAAAATAATAATAAAAGTAGGAAGACTAGCTTTCATTTTTCGTTTTCTCACTCAAGAAGTAAAACTGGAGAGAGATAGACTAGGTAGCAAATCTTGAGCCAAGGAAGAGCAACTGAGTAGGGGAATAGCTAACACCACCCATTTTTCATGCTGATTTTATTTCTTTTTGAAACAGAGTACCAATGGATACCTCAAATGAAAAGGAATGGAATTGTGTTAGATAGTTGAACTAGAAATATAAGAGCATACCATGTATATCACACGTGTATACCAGTGAGATTTGACTTTCGTCATGACAGGGGAAATAATAGAGTGAGAATCAGGAGAGAAATCAGAAAAGAATGGTCCCATGGCCGTTTGTCCAATATTCGTGTGTAACCGAAATTTGCGACATGTATGAATAAAAGTAGAACTGTTCTAAAATCTTGGTAATAAACAAAAAAAATTACACAGGAGAGAAATAAGAAGAGAAAATCTTATAAAATTTATTCCCATTTTCACTCCACTAGACTCAAGTGAAGACATTTCAATTGGCCACAGGGGGCAGGTGCTCTGGAAACAGCAGGTGGAGTCTTCAGCGGGCTAGCCCCTCTCAGGAAGGCAGGCAAATGGCCTCAGGTGAATGTGGATTACAGAAAGTTCTAAAGTCATGCAGCACGGAAACAGAGGCTTTGGTCAAACAAGTCCAGGATGAATATAATTCCAAACTAAACTCATCCTGCCACCTGCTCACTGCTGGCCCATATCCCTACAAACCTTGCTAATCATGTACTTATCCAAATGTCTTTTAACTATTGTAATTGTGCCTGCATTCACCACTTCTTCAGGAAGTTCATTCCATACAAGAACTACCTTCTCTGTAAAAAAATTGCCCCTCGTGTCTTTTTTTAAAACTCTGTCCTCTCACCTTAAAAATATGTCCCGTACGCTTGAAATCACCCATCCTAGGGAATAGACATTGACCATTAACTCCATCTATCATCCAGAATGCACTCTGGCAGCCAAAGCAAATGACGCCCCCTCCCCCTCCCCCCCCTACCCCATTTATCTCTCCACCCTGTAGGATTCCTGCCTCTATTCCTGATGAAGGACTTTTTCCCGTAACGTCGATTTTCCTGCTCCTCGGATACTGCTTGAGCTGCTATGCTTTTCCAGTACCACTCTGATCTAAACTCTGGTTTCCAGAATCTGCAGTCCTCACTTTTGCCCAGCCAAAGCAAATGGCTGCACAGACTTAGGCTCTAACTGTAAGACAATGGAAAATCAAACACTGGAACTTGTCCTGGAGGCAGACCGCCCGATGCATTCCTATTTGTGAACATGTTGAGCTAGATGTGAGTCAGCCTCTGGAGTCAGGGGGCTGTGTTGTCTGAGCCCAGGGATCCATAAAGACATGGGGCCCCAGCTGATTAGCAACTTTGGTAGTGTGAGTGTGAGGTGGCCTTAGTGGATATTTCCACTGCCTTACCCCGCATTACTGAGAGTTTGAAGAAGTCACCAATCTCAAATCTTCCATGTAATCTAAACAAGGTAGATTCAGGAACAGTCTACAGAGAAGTAGATCACCACACATCCTGTGAGACACCTGTGACAGCCACAGTGGGATACCACACCTGAGACAGAGTGAATCACAAATACAGAAATATAAAGGGAGGTGGGGCTGGTGATTCTTGCATGCTCATGGCAGAAATTTATATGCACTGAGCAATCTGCAATCTTCCTGTACTAAAAGCAATTAGAATCTACATGACTTATTTACAGTAATTATTTACAGTCATTAGCTGCTTTGTTTATTTGCAATCATTAGTCATTTTGATCTAAAAGGGACAGGCAAACTTAAATTTAGCTTATTTAGTAACAATGAAATGCTGTGATATAATGTTCCTGTTGTTGTAAAACAGAATCTCATGCTGATGTAATGGGGGTAGGGTGACATAATGATTATGTTAGTGAATGGCAATCTCGAGCCCCAGATACATTCCAAAGCATGAGATCAAAGCCTACTACAATCAACTGGGAAATTTTAATTCAATTACATCAAGAATATTCTGAAACAGCAAGCTAGCATCAATAATAGTGACTGATTGTCATCAGACTGGGTGAGGGAAGCAAGTCGACCAACTTCTGTGTGACTCCAGACCCACAGCATTGGGTTTGATTCTTAATAGCACTAAATCTTTATCACTACCACCTTGTCATAGCTAAATAGAGATGGGCAATAAATGCTGGTCTTGCCAGCGGACTCTGCTTCTTGTGAATGAATAAGTGAAATTATCATCCAACTTTCTGTTACCTGGACCTTCCATGGATGGTATCACCCGTGCTTGCTAGTATAATATAGGTCCGCTGATCTGAAAACATGGCGTGTAACATTCGAGACAGAGCACTAGAACATTCAAATCAAACTCCTGGAGTCATTATTAAGTCATTGTTTTCAAAGTCAAGTAGGAGGGCAATGGCTAGACTTTTATCATTCACCTATTAATCCAGAAATCCAAGTAATGGGGTCTTGGGTTCAGACTCTACTATGGCCTGATGATAGAGTTTAAATTCAATCAATATCTGGCAACAGGAGACTAAGGATGACCATGAAACTAGTGTCGATTATCGTTAAAGCCCATCTGATTCATGACTCCCCTTTAAGGAAAGAAATCTCCCATCCTTACCTGGTCGGACCTACATGGGCCTCCAGGCCTGGAGCAATGCGGTTGCCTTTTAACTGCCCTCTGGGCAATTAGTGATGAACAAAAGACTCTGCCCTTGCCAGTGATGCCCACATTCATGAATGATTTTTTTATAAGAAATCACATCGACCTTTTTTTAATTACAAGTCAGTAAAATGTCATTTTAGAGAAACACAGAGAATGCTGGAGGAACTCAGCAGGTCTGGCAGCATCTGTGGAGAGAGAAACAAAGATAATGTTTCAAGTCCAGTTGGACTTTTCATCAGAACATCTCCTAACACACTTTTTGAAAATCCGATAGAGCTTGAAGTTCATTATTTTTACCCATCCGATGCTCCTCGGATGCTGCCTGACCTGCTGTGCTTTTCCAGCACCATTCTAATCTTGACTGTAGTCCTATTCCTGTTGTCTGATGAACTTTGTGCACTTCCCAGATGTAAATCGAGTCAGAGAGTCATAGAGATGTACAGCATGGAAACAGACCCTTCAGTCCAAACCGTCCATGCCGACCAGATATTCCAACCCAATCTAGTGACACCTGCCACCACCCAGCCCATATCCCTCCAAACCCTTCCTATTTGTATTCCCATCCAAATGTCTCTTAAATGCTGCAATTGTACCAGCCTCCACCACTTTCTCTGGCAGCTCATTCCATACACGTATCACACTCTGTGTGAAAAAGGTGCCCCTTAGGTCTTTTTTATATCCTTCCCCTCTCAATGCTCTGACCAATAAAGGAAACGGTATCAAATGCCTTCTTCATTATCCTATCTACCTACGACTCCACTTTCATGGAGCTATGAACCTGCATTCCAAGGATCTTACCATTAAGTGTATAAGTCTTGCTAAGATTTGCTTTCCCAAAATGCAGCACCTCGCATTTATCTGAATTAAACTCCATCTGCCACTTCTCAGCCCATTGGCCCATCTGGTCAAGATCCTGTTGTAATCTGAGGTAACCCTCTCCGCTGTCCACTACACCTCCCATTTTGGTGTCATCTGCAAACTTATTAACTGTACCTCTTATGCTCGCATCCAAATCATTTATGTAAATGACAAAAAGTAGAGGATCCAGCACCGATCCTTGTGGCACTCCACTGGTCACAGGCCTCCAGTCTGAAAAACAACCCTCCACTACCACCCTCTGTCTTCTACCTTTGAGCCAGTTCTGTATCCAAATGGCGAGTTCTCCCTGTATTCCATGAGATCTAACTTTGCTAATCAGTGTCCCATGGGGAACCTTGTCAAATGCCTTGCTGAAGTTCATATAGATCACATCTACCGCTCTGCCCTCATCAATCCTCTTTGTTACTTCTTCAAAAAACTTAGTCAAGTTTGTGAGACATGATTTCCCATGCACAAAGCCATGTTGACTATCCCTAATCAGTCCTTGCCTTTCCAAATACATGTACATCCTGTCCCTCAGGATTCCCTCCAACAACTTGCCCACCACCGAGGTCAGGCTCACCGGTCTATAGTTCCCTGGCTTGTCCTTACCATCCTTCTTAAACAGTGGCACCACATTTGCCAACCTCCAGTCTTCCACCACCTCACCTGTGACTATTGTTGATACAAATATCTCAGCAAGAGCCCCAGCAATCACTTCTCTAGCTTCCCCAGAATTTTAGGGTATACCTGATCAGGTCCTGGGGATTTATCCACCTTTATGTGTTTCAAGACATCCAGCACTTCCTTCTCTGTAATATGGACATTTTGCAAGGTGTCACCATCTACTTCCCTATATTCTATATCTTCCATACCCTTTTCCACAGGTTGGGATAAACCTTTCTACTTAGTTAGAGGGGTCAATTACCAGGCAGTACTGGTTTAAAGCAAGGCTGAGAGGGGATTTAAGGTAAGTTGTTTTTTCATCCGGAGGGTATCTGGTGCACACTGTGGGTTTGCTGCCTTTTAAACAATAACACATTTACAGTCAGTGAGTGATCACGGGACTCAGCTCACATCTACTGGAAATGTGTGTTATCTATGTCCTGTCTGGCTTGTTATGCCTGATGCTGCACTACGTGATCACGCAGAAGGTGATGCTTCTCCTGCTCAATATCCTTATCTTCCTCCTCGGAAGATTGCTTCTGTGCTCCCAACGTTTCAGAATCCTTCATATCCGTCAGTGCCTGTGGTGTTGTGCAGAGTACAGTATGCTACAATTCAGTGGCACACTTTGTTTGGAATGTACATGCCTATTACATGTAGCAATGATAAACAGTGCCATATTGTGGCTGGATCCATTGGTCATGCTACATGGACAGCCTGTGTGGGGAATATCAGGAACAGGAGAGTTTCTTAGTAATATGATCAGTCAGCATTTGCATCACTCACAGATAACAGTTTAGTAGCTCCTCCATACACTGTGTGTGTGTGTGTGTGTGTGTATGTGTGTGTTGGGGGCGGGGGGTGGTGTGGGGGGGTGCATTCAGCACCTTACTCTGTTGAATGCAGCACAAATAGGACAGGGATTGTAGATGCTGTGTCATTACTGAGGCCTTTTCTCACCCACACCACATCACTCAAGTGTGACAGTGCGGTCACTTTAAGAGGTTATCTTGTCCTTTTTTTAAAAGAGACATTTTAAGACAGAGATGTCAAGCTGTCTATTTGGAAAACTGCTTGTGAGGCCTTTTTAAAAAAAACGTTGGAACAATAGAATGGGCGTGGTCAACCTCCCACAGAACCAGGATTCTTAATTTCTTAGTTTTCCAGCAGTAGTTGCTGTTGAGGTTTTAAAGAAATGGAAACTATATTTTCTCTCTCGCAGTTGCAGCTAAAAGCTGGGGATTCTTGGCCTGGGCTGCAAGGCATTGCACGTGAGACAATCTGTTTTTTTAATTTGCCTTTTGTCAAGTTGGTATTTTGGAATGTTATCATTTTGGAACAGTTATTGTTTAGCAATTAACTGACCTGTTATTCTGATAAGTTTTCCAGTACAATTACAGCCGAGCTGATCCTTCCCTTTATGCTTTCTTTTGTTGTATGACTGTAAGTCTTTCAGTTTGACCAATCGAATTACATCTAGAGCACTTCCCCTCAAAATAAGGAAATGTTAGAGTCTAGACTTTTTTCTAAATTTATTTTGAGTGAGTTGATCTGGTCCATAACACAAGAAAAGCAGAATTGCACATGAAAATATGTTGTGAACGCTCTCCATGGCCCTTCTGATTAAAGTCCCCAATAAGTCCCCAAGACCTGATGCTCTGCATCACAGAGGGGTACTCAACAAAATGACCCTAGAAATATCGGATGCGTTGGTGATCATTTTCCGGTTTTCTGTCAACTTTGAAAGAATTCCAATGGACTGGAGGGTAGCTAATGTCATTCTAATCTTCAAAAAAGGAGCGAGAGAGAAAATGGAGAATTATAGGCCGGTTAGCCTGATGTCAGTGGTGGGGAAAATGTTGGAGTCAATCATTGAGGACATAATAGCTGAGCATTTGTAAAGCAGTGACAGAATCGGTCCAAGTCAATATGGATTCAGTAAAGAGAAATCATGCTTGACAAATCTTCTGGAATTTTTTCCAACACGTGACCAGGAGAGTGGACAAGGATGAATCAGCGGATGTTGTGTACCTAGACTTTTAAGAGGCTTTTGGCAAAGTTCCACATAAGAGATTAGTAAGGAAAATTAAAGCTCATGGTATCAGAGGTTATGTATTAGCATTGATCGAGAACTGGTTGGCAGGCAGGACGCAAAGAGTTGGCATAAATGGGTCCTTTTCAGAAAGGCAGGCAGTGATGAGTGGGGTACCGCAGAGTTCAGTGCTGGGACCTCAGCTGTTCACAACATATATTAATGATTTGGACAAAGGAATTGAATGCCGTATCACCAAATGTGCACATGACACCAAGCTAGGTAACAGTGTCTGCTGTGAGAAGGATGCTATGAGGCAGCAGGGTGACTTGGACAGACTGGCTGAGTGGGCAAATACTTGGCAAATGAAATATAATGTGGATATATATGAGGTTATCCATTTTGGTGGCAAACATAGGAAGGCAGATTATGATCTGAATGGTGGCAGTAGAGAAAAAGGTGATGTAGGTTTGCTCGCTGAGCTGGAAGGTTCCTTTTCAGACATTTCATCACCATACTAGGTAACATCTTCAGTGAGCCTCCGGACAAAGCACTGCTAATGATTCCTACTTTCTATATTTCTGTATTTTTTTTTGTGGTGATGTCATTTCCTATGGTGATGTCATTTCCTGTTCTTTTTCTCAGGGGATGGTAGGAGTCCAACTCAATGTGTTTGT
This sequence comes from Chiloscyllium punctatum, assembly GCF_047496795.1. Classification (NCBI taxonomy): domain Eukaryota; kingdom Metazoa; phylum Chordata; class Chondrichthyes; order Orectolobiformes; family Hemiscylliidae; genus Chiloscyllium; species Chiloscyllium punctatum. Next base: position 52,481,603 of record NC_092762.1, on the reverse strand, counting down.
TGATAGAGTTCTGGTTGGAGTGCCATGCTTCTAAAAATTCTCGTGTGTGTCTTTGTTTGGCTTGTCCTAGGATAGATGTGTTGTCCCAGTCAAAGTGGTGTCCTTCCTCATCTGTATGTAAGGATACCAGTGAGAGAGGGTCATGGCTTTTTGTGGCTAGTTGGTGTTCATGTATCCTGGTGGCTAGTTTTCTGCTTGTTTGCCCAATGTAGTGTTTGTTATAGTTCTTGCATGGTATTTTGTAAATGACGTTGTAAATGACAACAAGCAAAACTAAACCTGAGCTACAAACCTTCTCAAAACTTGCTAAGAAAAAAGTGAGGAGCAACGATACCTGGGTATCATGGTGGAACAGTCGCTGAAGGTTGGCATGCAGGGGCAGCAGGCAGTGAGGAAAGCATGCTGGCCTTCATAGTGAGAGGATTTGAGTGTAGGAGTAGGGATGTCTTGCTGCAGTTATACAGGGCCGTGGTGAGGCCACACCTTGGTATTGTGTGCAGTTTTGGTCTCCTAGTCTGAGGAAGGACATTCTCGTTATTGAAGGAGACCAGCGAAGATTCACCTGACTGATTCCTCGAACAGTAGGACTGACGTATGAGGAAAAACTGGATTGACTAGCCTTATATTTTCTAGAATTTAGAAGATTGAAGGGCGATCTCATAGAAACATATAAAACCTTGATGGGACTGGACAGGCTGAATGCAGGAAGAATGTTCCCAACGTTGGGAAAGTTCAGAACAAGTGGTTACACTCTAAGAGTAAGTGGTAAGCCATTCAGGACTGAGATGAGGAAAAATGTCTTCACTCAGCGAGTTGTGAACCTGTGGAATTCTCTCCCACATGAAGCAGTTGGGGCCAGTTCATTCGATAGATTCGAGGGAGCTGGAAGTGGCCCTTGCGGCTAAAGGGATCAAGGGGGGATGGGGAGAGGGTGGGATTGGGATACTGAGATTGCTTGATCAGCCATGATCATATTGAATGGTGGTGCAGGCTTGAAAGGCCGAATGGTCTACTCCTCATCCTATTTTCTATGTTTCTGTATTTCAATGCAACCTATGGTTTTGGTTAGTCTTTGTGAATCATGCAGGTCCCACCTTTAAGGTCATCTGCGATAACTTCTGCTTCACTGGGATGACTATAAGTCAGTAGTGACCAATGACATGATCAAGATTACTTGTGACCAGATTTGCAGATATTTTCTTGTCAACCTGGTCAGTAATGTTATTACACACCTCTGATGTGGATGGGATTATGAAGCTAGGTTTCCTGTCTCAGAGGTATGGACACTACCTCTGCACCACAGGAGTCCCAGCCATGATTAGTATCCCACAATTCACATTCAGGGCGCTATGATTATTGTTGACTTCAGATTTAAATTATGAATGTGTGATTAATGTATTTGCTCATCCAAACAACCTCACGTTACTCTCAAATGCAGCCCAGTTCTGAGAAAGGGTCACTGGACCTGAAACATTAACTGATTTCTCTCCACAGATGCTGCCAGACCTGCAGAGCTTTTCCAGTGATGCAGTGTTCCTAAAATGCATTGTATTATCTCACACTTTTATGTGTTGAATTACCTCTCATCACAAATATTGCCCCTCTTCGTCCCAGCATGCTGCCTCCAAATCCCAGAATTAATTTTCCCAACTTCCCCATCACATCTGTGGCCACGGATAACCCCAACATCCCCTTGATGTTCATTGATCTGATCCCTAGGACTGATTGGACTCTACTCCCACTGATCAACTTGGATGGGCAGCCCTGACTGCTGAGTGACCTAGACCCTGACTGCTATTTGTGCAGCACCCCCTCCTCACTTACCACAAACCTCTGAATAGTTTAGATTAGATTAGATTCCCTACAGTGTGGAAACAGGCCCTTCGGTTCAGCAAGTCCACACCGACCCTCCGAAGAGTAACCCACCCAGACCCACTTCCCTCTGACTAACGCACCTAACCTAAGGGCAATTTAGCATGGCCAATTCACCTGACCTGCTTGCACTGGATATACAGAGCAGAATGTGGATCACTTCCGAACTAAAGTAATGTGTACACCCCACCCCCCATCATGAATGTGCCAAGCAGTCGCCTGACAGTGCCTAAGCTCCTGGACTGATATCAGACATTGCCTGTGACTTACTCCCTTACTGCATGGTGTCTCCATTGCCTGACTGAGTGCTACTTTCCTTAGACGTTGAGATGTATCCATTTGGCTGAAGCGCATACAGTACGTTTGCCATGGGAGCAGCTGGCACATGCTGCAGGTATGAGTTTGACATAGCACACAGCAAGATGTACACTCTCTTGACTGATCACTGCTGAAAACCATGGCAAGCTGCCTAGCTTTGAGTCTGTGTTAAAAAGCAAAGCAAGACAGAAGGAGCCTTAAATCTGAAGGGGCAACGTGTACAAAGGAAAGAGGAGGCAGAAAAACTGTGAGCATCCAAGTAAGAGCAAAGTGAGTGAGAGTTAACAGAGCAAGCATGGATTCCTGAGATGCACGGAAATAAACCAATGGATTGCAGATGCTTGAGTTCTGAAACAAAAGCAGAAGCTGCTGGAGGAACTCAGCAGGAATGACAGCATCTGTGGACAGAGAAAAACAGTGAGAAAGTTTCAAGCCCAGTAACCAGAATAGTTGTCAAGAAACGTCACAGGACTCCAAATGGTCAGCCTGCTTTCTCTCCGCCAACGCTGCCAGACCTGCTGAGTTTCTCCAGCAATTTCTGCTTTCGTGCTGAAATGCAGGGTCCCTGTCTCTTAAGCAAAGTGTTCTTCCAGCAGAACGACAATGAAAGATTAGATTTAGATTAGATTACTTACAGTGTGGAAACAGGCCCTTCGGCCCAACAAGTCCACACCGCCCCGCCGAAGCGTAACCCACCCATACCCCTACATCTACATTTACCCCTTACCTAACACTAGGGGCAATTTAGCATGGCCAATTCACCTGGCCTGCACATCTTTGGACTGTGGGAGGAAACCGGAGCACTCGGAGGAAACCCACGCAGACACGGGGAGAACATGCAAACTCCACACAGTCAGTCGCCTGAGGCGGGAATTGAACCTGGGTCTCAGGCGCTGTGAGGCAGCAGTGCTAACCACTGTGCCACCGTGCCGCCCACAGGTAGTGCTTGGTTGAAAGGTACAGGTAGTGCTCCAAAATAAAGCATTGAAATGCAATACTGGATTGGAGAGGTGCCATGAGAATGCAGTGAGGCTGGTCCCTGTCCTATGCCACCACTGTGGATGTGGACTCCAGCAGTCAGTGCACATGGAATATGCCATGGCATATTGGTGATGCTTGTCATGGATGAAGCGAGATTTTCATGTGCTTTACGCAAGCTGGAGTGGCCAGGGACCTCTTGATTTTCATGCCGATAATTGGAGTCATCAGTTTTCCCTCCAGTATGTTATTGAGCAGGAAACAGCGTAGAAATGAGGTGAAATTTGGGACGTTGGCACAAGTGGCATCTCACTGCTCACTCTTGAGATTCTCATTGGATCAATCAATCAGAATTTGCAGAATTCGACTTTCCTTATCTTGATCTCTGGGATCTCCGTGTTTCCTCTGGGTGCTCCAGTTTCCTGCCACACTCCCAAAGTTTCCTCCCAAAGACATACAGATCAGGTGGATTGGCCATGGGAAACGCAGGGTTACAGGGTTAGGGTAGAGGTGTGATTCTAGGTGGGATGCTCTTGGAAGAGTTGGCGTGGACTCGTTGGGCCGAATGGCTTGTTCCTACACTGCAGGGATTCTATGCTACGATCTGACCACTGCCAATCTCCAACTGAACCACAATGCCCATGTCATTCAAGACATGAATAGATTCCACTGGCTCTTCTTTTAGAAAATGAGAAATGTCACCAGGTTAATTCTGTCAAATCAAGTAATCTTTTCTTTCCCAAGTCAAGCCATTTATCAAAAATATTACTTGAGTCAGACTTGCATCCAAGTCACTATCTCAAGCCAATAACTTTAACAAGCCAATAGCTGTATGCTATCTTAACATGACTGGTGATCTCGTGCTCATATCGGAAGCAAAAGCGAAAGAGTGTCTTTTCGGATGTTGTGCCTGCTTTCATTCTTAGCATCATACACAGTGATCGCAATCCCAGATACCTGTTAGTTATGGAGGAATGTGGTGCTAATACAGCAGTTGGGTCAGAGAGTCAATTGAACTGCAGTGAATTTGTTGCACAACCTGAAAGTTAATGTGTATTTATTCTGGGAGTCCGCCAAGGTTGCAAATCTGTCATATTTTATGGATCCACTGAAAATGCCAGCCATTGAATTCTCTCAGGGACAGTGCCTTAAGAGGAGTGGGGTGATGGGGTAGGTAGAGGGATTGCTCTGAATTACACTCCTGTCCATCATTATGTCAAAAATGTATACTCTTTCACCTATTTCATGCATATGTTAAAACAAGGTGGATGCTGTACATGCCTAATAATCACTGGAAGAACACCGAAGAACAAGAACAAGTTGCAAATGTCTAGCAGTTATTGATTTGAAGCCATCACTGCCATTTCCTGATGCCATCCCCCAGTTATAACCTTGTACTGTGTAACTTAGCAATATACCAGAACATTTAGAAACAAGAATTATGTCCATATTAATTGCTGGCTTAGTTTTTCTGGCTGCTGAGGCAATTGTACTGTTCATTGGAGCTTTGCTATACGTGATTATAGTTCAAGTTTTCTCCAGTGATTCGTGTGGCTAGTCTTGGAGAGACGTTTTCACCACTTGAAGTATTGGAGAGAAAGACAGTGTTTCCAGACTTGGGTGCCCTGGTCCAACTCCCTCTAGGAATAAAGCATGACTGGGAGAACATAGAGAGGCCATACGCCTTGAAGGAGGCAAGGAGTAGGTCATCTTGCAGATCACCTTCCAGGAGAAATTTTCTGTCCCTGGCCTGAGGTGGCAGTCACAAGGTTAGTATCAGCAGAAGGGACAATAGATCAACTGGATGAAATGTTTGCCAGGTTCAGGAATCCTGTGCAATTTGTGAGCGACAATGGTCCACAGGTTTTGGTGCAAACGTTCAAGGAGTACCTGGAAAATCATGGAGTCAGACACCTGAGACTGGTTCCGTATCACCCTGCAACAAATGGTTAGGTGGAGAGATTTGTACAAACCTCAAAGGCATCACAAGGGGGAGTGTTCAATAGGCTGGTTGCTCATCAAGTTCCTCAGCATGAACAGGAACATGTGATACCTCAGTGATGGCCAGCGTTCTTAATGTTCAATTATCAGCTAAGAACCAGGTTTAGCTTACTGAGCCTGGAAGGCATCAAAAAGGTGGTAGAGTGAGATCAAGTTGGACAGATGGACAGAAGGGCAGGAACCTCAAGGTTGAGGATATTCCAAAGAAGAGAGACCGCGTGGGCCTAGAACGTTACAACTGGGAAAAAATGGATTCCAATGGTAATATCTAGGACCATTGTCATATGCGGGGATGCTGATGAGGAATTCACTGGTGTGGGGAACACCCACGGACCAGCTGGTCACTGCACCTCACCAATGGTGGGAGGTCCCTCAGAATACCGAACTTGCCCATATAGAACCAGTGGTATTGACCAAATCATGTGACTCTGAGTCAGAGTTGGCAACACCCAGCGAAATGAAAACAGCAGCATCATAGGACAACAACAGCCAATCAGAGAGGGATGTATTTGCAAAACAGTAGGGACTTCCGGAAGCACAGGAGACTGCACTAGAAAAGGTTCCTGGACAAGAAGATAGCCTTCTAGGGATCATTGTCCCCCTGAGAGACGGATCATGTCAATGGAGTCTATGGAAGGGTTGTTTTCTTTTCCATGTTTTGCTTTTGTAAATATTCCTGATGATGCCCATATGGTGACTATGATGCCTGTATAATAGTTATAATTGTTGTGGTTCTGTTCGCCGAGATGGGAATTTGTGTTGCAGGCGTTTCGTCCCCTGTCTAGGTGACATCCTCAGTGCTTGGGTTCCTCCTGTGAAACGCTTCTGTGATGTTTCCTCTGGCATTTGTATTGGTTTGAATCTGCCGCTTCTGGTTGTCAGTTCCAGCTGTCCGCTGCAGTGGCCGTATATTGGGTCCAGGTCGATGTGTTTGTTGATAGAATCTGTGGATGAGTGCCAAACTCTGGGTCAGATATGTAGATGACATCTTTGTAATCATTAAAAACACTGAAATAGAGAACACACACCGGATCATCAACGCCACACTCACAGGAATCCGATTCACTAGAGAGGAAGAAAAGGACAACCAACTCCCATTCCTAGACGTGATGGTACAGAGAACACCGAATGGAGAATTCACCACAAAGGGATACAGGAAAGCCACACACACAGACCAAGTCCTGAACTATGAAAGCAGCCACCCCAACACACACAAAAGAAGTTGCATCAAGACACGGTTCATAAGGGCCACAACACACTGCAGTACACCAGAACTGCAAAAAGAGGAAGAAGAACACCTATACAATGTATTCGCCAAAAACGGATAGCCCCACAATTTCATCAACAGATGCCTAAGGCAAAGACAATGGAACGAGGACATGCCACAACCCAAAGGACTAGCCACACTACCATACATCAAGAGCATTTCCGAACTGACAGCCAGACTACTGCGACCACTAGGACTCATAACAGCACACAAACCAACAGCCACGCTCAGACAACAACTCACCAGGACAAAGGACCCGATACCCAGCATGAGCAAAACCAACATAGTGTACAAAATCCCATGCAAGGACTGTACAAAACACTACATAGGACAAACAGGAAGACAGCTAATGATCCGCATCCATGAACACCAACTAGCCACGAAACGACATGACCTGTTATCCTTAGTAGCCACACACTCAGATGACAAGCAACACGAGTTTGACTGGGACAACATTACTATTATAGGACAAGCCAAACAGAGAACAGCCAGGGAATTCCTCGAGGCATGGCACTCATCCGCAGATTCAATCAATAAGCACATCGACCTGGACCCAATATACCGGCCACTGCAGCGGACAGCTGGAACTGACAACCGGAAGCGTCAGATACAAGCCACTATAAATGCCGGAGGAAACATCACAGAAGCGCTTCACAGGAGGCTCCCAAGCACTGAGGATATCACCTAGACAGGGGACGAAACGTCTGCAACACAAATTCCCAGCTCGGCGAACAGAACCACAACAACGAGCACCCGAGCTACAAATCTTCTCACAAACTTTGAACAGTTATAATTGTTGGATATAAAATTCTTAGAGTATTGAAATAAAGAGGGAGGGGTGTTATGCCTGTTAGATGCGTGCATTCCCTTGTAGGGAATGGGTCACATGGCTCAGAGGCGTGAGCGAGGGAAGGCAGTCTATAAAGTAACTGTGGAGCTGAGAGGCCTACTTTAGTGTACTGTCTCTTCTAGTTTGCATTCCATCTACCTCGTGCTCTACTTATAGTTCCAGTGAATCACAAACATAATAGATATTATTTTTAAGGTGAAAGGGCTGTAAAGGTGTGGGGATAAAACAGGAACAAGGGACTGAGTTGGGTGAGCAGCCATGATGATATTGCATAGGTTTGAAGGGCTGAATAGCCGACTCCTGTTCCTATTTTCTATGTTCCTATCTGCAAGCTGCTGTAGCAATGACCATCACCAAGGCAATTTTCTCATGGCTATCAAAGTGAGCAGTGCTCTTAGAGTTTTTATCTGTTCTTTCAGGCTGCTCATACAGATATAAGCAACATCTCAGAGTTTGCAGTGCAATGCCATTTAAGAGCAGTTACCAAGCCCTCACTATCAAGAGAAACATCTTGATCTCATTCACTTGCCGGAGACAAGCAGAAAGATTCTAGACTTGCCTATGCTGCTGCTAGCCACACATAGATTAACTCATCTGAATGGGGTCAACTTCATGAGAGAAAGGGAATTCTCTTCCTCAATGCGCACCTTTGTGTTATCATCAGCTGCAACCTGTTAGTCAATAACTTGCCAGCAGTCACGTTCTTTCATTCCATCGTAGTCTGCTACATCGCCGGTAATCGATCCATCAGCCAGATACTGAGTGTCAACCATCATCCCCTCGGACAGAACCAGAAACACACACTGCTACTCTAAAGTGGGAGCCATGCTGCAACACGGACAGCACATTGAGAAAGTGCCACCAAATACACATCCGAAACCAATTCTGTTAGCTCACTCATTAAATAATTAATGCTTAAGGGCAGTGATGCTGATAGAAGGAAAGTGATGGAATGCAACAGCGTTCTTTTCTTTGGACACAATGGGAGTCACAATTGGCCAGAAACTGAACTGGACTAGACAATATACATGAAGGTCCTGATGAAGGGCTTTTGCCTGAAACGTCGATTTTCTTGCTCCTCAGACGCTGCCAGACCTGCTGTGCTTTTTCAGCACCTCATTAATCTTGACTCTGATCTCCAGCATCTGGAGTACTCACTTTCGCCTAGCCAATATACATACTGTGGCTACAAAAAAACAAAACAGAGGCGAGGAATCCTGCAGTGGGTAACTCCCCTCCTGACTTCCCAGAAAGAGTGTGCAGCATCTACAAGATGGATATCTTGTGATGGAAAACTCCCCACTGGCCTGGATGAGTGCAGCTCCAATAAGATCTGAGAAGCTTGACACCATCCAAGTCAAAGCAGCCAGCTTGTTTGGCACCACGTCCACAATCTGTCACTCCCTCCAACACCAACGCTCAGTAGCAGCAGTGTGTACTATCTACAAGATGAAGAAATTCACTGAAGATCCTTAGATAGCACCTTCCACACCTACGACCACTTCCATCTAGAAAGACAAGGACAGCAGACATATGCAAACACCACCACCTTCAGGTTTCCCTCCAAGCCACTCACCATCCTGACTTGAGAATATTCCCTCAGTGCAGTTTGTTTAAAATCCTGGAACTCCCTCCTGAAAAGCATTGTGGGTCAATCTATAAGGACCACCGTGGCTCAGGAAGACAGCTCACCACCACCTTCTCATGCACAAAAAGGGATGGTCAATAAATGCAGAACCCATACCCTCTGATTAAATTTTTATGTTTTTTTAATCGTAGACTGGACAGTCTAGACACACACCAGACTGGAGCACATACACACACCAGATTGGAGGAATACACACATACCAGCCTGATACAGGCACACCAGACTGACACAGACACACACACACACACACACACACACACACCAGACTGACACAGACACACGCCAGACTGGAACACACATATACCAGACTGATACAGACACACCAGACTGACACAGACATGCGCCAGACTGACACAGACACACTAGACTGACACACACACACCAGACTGACACAGACACACGCCTGACTGGAACACACACATACTAGACTGATACAGACACACCAGACTGACACAGACACACACCAGACTGACACACACACACACACACACACACACACTGGAATGCACACACACCAGACTGACACAGACACATACCAGACTGACACAGACATACACCAGACTGGAAGACACACACACCAGACTGACACACACACACACACACACACACACACACACACTGGAATGCACACACACCAGACTGACACAGACACACACTAGACTGACACAGGCACTCACCAGACTGACGTAGGCGTTCACCAGATTGGCACAGGCTCAGCTGAACAAGTCTCAAGATTTGCAGGACCATGCTGCAGAACATTTCAGTATCAGTCTTTACCATCAGTTATCTGATCCTTGCAGCACTCTGACAGCAGTAACAGCTGCTGCTCTGCATCCCTCAACCCTCCCCTCCCCACTTTCCACTCCCAGCGACCAGCCTCCAGACTCTCAGGATGGAGATCACCCACAGGCAGGGTGAGGTCTGTTTGGTAGGAGATTTGGGGAAGAGATAGCAGGGGGCTGAAAGCAAGGTAAAGGAGAGGTGAATCTCCAAGACATTAGAGTAGACGAAGGATAACTCCCTTGGGCCATATCTCCCAGTTCCCGACCTGCTGGCACTAAGCTGTCAGGTTAGTCCCAAGGTGAAATAGGTTTAGATTAGCAGGATGAAGCGTTCAAGTTGACATCTCGAGGGCCTCAGTTGACGGTGAAGGCCTCAGTTGGCAGTGGGTGGAAAGCTGGGGTTTAAGTTAATCCCAATCAGGCCTGTAGGAGGCAGCAATGTGGTGGGGCTCTGATCCATCACCATCCTGATGAATGGAGTTCACTTGAGCCTTCCCAGCACACTGTATACGGGCCTGGAAGGTTCCACTCAGGATGCCACTCCTTTTCTCCGTGTCCTGCAATTAAGTACTGCGAAGGGACAAAAATTGTATTGTGTGTCTTGGCATTCTATTTTCATGTAAAGATGGGTATATGTCCTTTCGAAGTTTTACAGATGTTTTTCTTCTGGGATTTTTGTGGAAGACAGGAGTAAAGTGAATAGACTAAAGGACAACACAGCATCCCCTTTGCTTTGATTCTCATAGAAGCTGAAGAGAAGAGATTTCTCGTCAGCACACATTGGTTAATTGACCCACAGAAAAATTATTGCTTAATCAATTCAGTTCAATAGATACTCAACTACTTCAATGCTAGTGTCATCCAATATGATCAATTCTGCACGCAAGATTTATGAAACAGAAATTCAGAATTCCATTAAACTCATATATGATTGGATTCTCTGCAGGGATTTCCTTCGGTTGAAGGTCAGCCGTAATCCTGGATAAATGACATCTCCAGCTGCCCACAGTCCTCATGCAGGGATTGCTGCAGTCTGCTGTCCAACCAAGCCTCGACTCCCCTTTCAAGCGAACTGATTCAGTCTGGGCTGTAGTATTACTCATTCTGCTCTCTCCCCTTCCTCCACATGTCTAATCTTGATAAATGAGCTTAGGTTTTTGTCATAACTATTTGAGTGTGGAAACAGAGGTAAACGAAAACACTCCAGTCAAAAGAAAAGTGACTTGATTATCTCCTAAATATAGAAGAGAAAGGGTTGAACGCTATTTGCATTTCTGGTGGGGGCACTGGTCTGGTTTGTCTGTGTTAGTCTGTGGTATATATGTTCTAGTCTGTTGTGTGTCCATGCCAGTCTGCTGAATGCCTGTGCCAGTCTGGTGTGTGTCTGTGTCAGTCTGGCGTGTGTGTTTTACAGTCTGGTGTGTGTGTGTGTGTCAGTCTGGTGGGTGTCTGTGTCAGTCTGGTGTGTGTCTCTGTGTTCTAGACTGGTGTGTGTGTGTGTCAGTGTGGTGTGTGTGTGTTCCAATCTGGTGTGTGTGTGTGCCAGTCTGGTGTGTGTGTGTTCCAGTCTGGTGTGTATCGGTGTCAGTTTGGTGTGTGTGTGTGTGTTCCAGTCTGGTGTGTGTCTGTGGCAGTCTGGTGTGTGTGTGTGTTTCAGTCTGGTGTGTGTGTGTGTTCCAGACTGGTGTGTGTCTGTGTCAGTCTGGTGTCTGTGTGTTCCAATCTGGTGTGTGTCTGTGTCAGTCTGGCGTGTGTGTTTTACAGTCTGGTGTGTGTGTGTGTGTGTCAGTCTGGTGTGTGTCTGTGTCAGTCTGGTGTGTGTCTCTGTGTTCTAGACTGGTGTGTGTGTGTGTCAGTGTGGTGTGTGTGTGTTCCAATCTGGTGTATGTGTGTTCCAGTCTGGTGTGTGTGTGTTTCAGTCTGGTGTGTGTGTGTGTGTGCCAGTCTGGTGTGTGTGTGTTCCAGTCTGGTGTGTGTCTGTGTCAGTTTGGTGTGTGTGTGTGTGTTCCAGTCTGGTGTGTGTCTGTGTCAGTCTGGTGTGTGTGTGTGTTTCAGTCTGGTGTGTGTGTGTGTTCCAGACTGGTGTGTGTCTGTGTCAGTCTGGTGTGTGTGTGTTCCAATCTGGTGTGTGTGTGTGTGTGTGCCAGTCTGGTGTGTGTGTGTTCCAGTCTGGTGTGTGTCGGTGTCAGCCTGGTGTGTGTGTGTGTGTTCCAGTCTGGTGTGTGTCTGTGTCAGTCTGGTGTCTGTGTGTTCCAATCTGGTGTGTGTGTGTGTCAGTCTGGTGTGTGTGTGTTCCAATCTGGTGTGTGTGTGTGTGTCAGTCTGGTGTGTGTGCATTCCAATCTGGTGTGTGTGTGTGTGTGTGTGAGTCTGGTGTGTATGTGTGCATTCCAATCTGGTGTGTGCCTGTATCAGGCTGGTGAGTCTGTGTGTTCCAGTCTTGTGTGTGTCTGCGTCAATCTGGTGTGTGTGTATGTTCCAGTCTGGTGTGTGTACGCACATTCCAATCTGGCATGTGTTTGTGCCAGTTTGGTGAGTGTGCGTGTTCCAGTCTGGCGTGTGTCTGTGTCAGTCTGGTGTCTGTGTGTTCCGGTCTGGTGTGTGTGTGTTCCAGTGTGGTGTGTGGCTTTGCCAGTCTGGTGCATACCTGTGCCAGTGTGCGTGTGTGTGTGTGTGTTTGTTCTGGTGCCTGTGCCAGTCTGGTGTTCTTCGATGACTGGATTAGAGGGTACAGCGTTGATTACAACTGACAGCGTCACCCTATTCGACATCCCTGCACTTGCATTCAAAAAAGCAATGTTTGGAAAGCATGCCTCTCTCTCGGATAGCTGAAGGTAAATCACCATATAAAAACCATAGTCAACCAGGAAGCCAGAAAACTCCTTTTGGCCTGCCTAATCTGCAGACCCCAGAAACCCAAGCCAATTGTTCAATGGCAGAGTCAATGCTACTGGAATTACCCAACTTAACAGCAACAGTATTTCACCATCTACCTCACAACGATCCTTTCAAACTGTTACCTTTCTATTCATTTCTCAGATCTGATCTCTATATGGATTTCAAGAAAATCTTGTTGATTTGGGTCATTTTAAAAACCATAAATATAGAAATTGGGAAAGGTCTCCATGTAGGGTGGGAATCTCTGTTTTTAATTACTCTTGTTGCGAACAGTAAAGGATGGAAGGGGTGTGGTTGAATGATAAAGGGGAGATTAATCTGGGATTCTAACAAATTAGGGGATACTTGGGGTCGAATCACAGTGACTGACAGCCATAAGCACTTCAGGCCCACTGAAGGATAATGAGGAGTGGGAGTTTTTTATTCCAGTCCTCTGCAGATCCAGGATTGTCTTAATGACACGAGGTATTGTGCCCCAAGGTCATGGGTGGCTCAGTGGTTAGCACTGCTGCCTCACAGTGCCAGGGACCCAGGTTCAATTCCAGCCTCAGGCGACTGTCTGTGTGGAGTTTGCACATTCTCCCCGTGTCTGCGTGGGTTTCCTCCCACAGTCCAAAGATGTGCAGGTCAGGTGAATTAGCCATGTTAAATTGCCCATAGTGTTAGGTGCATTAGCCAGAGGGAAAATGGGTCTGGGTAGGTTGCTCTTCGGAGGGTCGGTGTGGACTTGTTGGGCCGAAGGACCTGTTTCCACACTGTAGGGAATCTAATCTAATCAGCCTGTCTTGGTAGCTCCTGAGTCACTCAAATGTGGCCAAAACCTTCCAATCCCTAGGGTAGATCAGGTATAAGACAGAAGATGGGATTCATCACTCTGCGGAACTCCTGACAAGTAGACCCACATGGGAATTGTCGGATAAATGGTTAAGACTGACCTGTGATCTGCTAATATGAAAGAGCTGCTCCTTTTTCAATTGTTTTTTTCAGTGCTGGAGCTGATTTCCTTAATTTCTTGCAGCAGTAACGACTGTTTTTATACGTTTTTGCTTTGTTTTCGAAATCAGAGGAAGTGATGGAAGTGGGTACAATTACAACATTTAGAAAGGACCTGGATGGATATTTGAAAAGGAAGGTTTGAGAGGGATATGGGCCAAATGCTGGTAAATGAGACTAGGTTAACGAAGCATAGCTGGTCAGCTTGGACAAGTTAAACCAAAGGGTCTGTTTCCATGATGTACATCTCTATGACTCAATATTCATCATCGTTTGTAGTAATAAAGTGCCATATGACCTTACACTCTCTCATGTAGACTTGTGGCACGATAAAGCCACAGAAAGATTGTTCTTAAAATAAATGTTAATGTTTTCCTGACCTCAGTGGCAGCTTCTGAATTGTAGATAGATTGCCTGGGAAGTTCCACCTTCCCAGCTGTCTGTAATCCTCTGCCAATGTCTCTGACAGAGCTGAGCAAATACATGGAACCCACCTTAATGGACATTCAGGAAATCTGACAAAACTTAAAAGCGGGTCCAACACCTAAAACTGCTACACCCCAATCGTCAAGCAAAAGCTCAAAACACAAATGAATAAGCGATTGATGTGAACAGGGAGCATATCCTCTGGGATGGTCCCCTTAGCTGCTCTCTCCCTGAATTTCTGCATCGAGAGAGCTCTATCTCATCCTGCATTACAAGTTTAAACAGAAACATCATGTGTAATTAAAAGAGCAGTTTTCTGTCTGATCAGAGTCAGATGCAGTAGAGTCATAGAGACATAGAGATATACAGCACGGAAACAGATCCTTCAGTACAACTCGTCCATGCCATCCAGATATCCTAAGCTAATCTAGTTCCATTTGCCAGCATTTATCCTATATCCCTCCAAAGCCTTCCTATAAACACACCCATGCAGATACCATTTAAATGCTATAATTGTACCAGCCTCCACCACTTTCTCTGGTGGCTCATTCCATACACACACCACCCTCTGCATGAAAAAGTTGCCCCTTAGGTCCCTTATAAATTTTTCCCCTCTCATCCTAAACCTATGCCCTCTGATTCTGTATTACCCCACTCCATGGAAAAGACCTTGTCGATTTGCCCTGTCCGTTCCCCTCATGATTTTATATTTTGAGACTTTGTGTTCAAACCCAATCTCAGGTCATCAGCACACCATTTATGATGATATTTCAGTTCATGGTATCGAGAGAGTGCTACATTGTAGCAGCTGCTATCCTTTTGGATAAAACAATGCGAAAGCCCATCTGTCGCATTGTTTAGATGATGTTGAAAATGCTTTTGTAAGCCTAGAAGAAGAGCAGTGAGTCCTCCATGTGTCTGGAATAACACTCTTTGCATGACCATTCCTTCCACAGTCCAAAGATGTGCAGGCTAGGTAGATTAGCACTGGGTAATGCAGGGTTCCAGGGATAGGATATGGGCATGGGTCTGGATGCATTCTCTTCAGGGAGGCAGTGTGGACTCACTGGGCTGAATGGCCTGTTTCCACGCTATAGGGGTTCTATGACTAATAAGTTTTAATAACCAAAGCCATAGTTAAGATATTGTAAGAGAGGACATCTGAGGAACGTTACAGACTCAGGCATCATATGATCTGACTTATCTATGACATATTTGCTTATGCATATACTCAATAGCTAATATTAGAATAAAGAGAATAAAGGGATATTAACACTGCACTCTGACTGCTGTAATACCATGCTCATGTGGTTACTAACCTACAACGTGGACAATAAGTGAGAATTAGTTCTCTGCAAGTCACTTGCTCACTCAACCAATGAATTTCAAACCCCAAAAAATGACATCGGAAAGGTTGCTACAGTGCGAAAAAATTAAAATTTCAATTGTTCATTCTCAGTGTGAATGGATGCAAGACAGGAGCCAGGAGACTGGCTGGTGGCTTAAATATTACATAAGACCATAAGACATAGGAGCAGAAATTAGGCAACTCAGCCCATCATGTCTGCTATACCATTTAATCATAGCCTATAAGTTTCTCAACCCCATTCTCCCACTTTCTCCCTGTAATTCTTGATCTGCTTGATACTCAAGAACCTATCTGTCTGTCTCAGTCTTAAATATTGCAATCAGATAGCAAGTGTCCCATGCAAGCTTGAGAAATATGGCAGGTTAAGGAAGGTAAGAGTAGATTCAGCAAGGAAATAAGTGAATTTTCAACACTACTTGGGAGCAGAGAAAGGCACATCACCCACCATTTCCTAAAATTAGCTCTTTGTTGGCATTAAATCCCTTGTTAAATCCACATCCCTCCCGAATCTGGAATGGGGAGTGAACCATCCCCTCATTTCCTGGTATCTGAACACTCTTCATGGTGAGAAATTGGAGCCCCACCACAACCGCACTTCCCTGAATCAGAAAGGCCCAGACTCAGCCCGCCCTCCTGGGAGTAGGGCGTGACCACTACTCCACCTACCCTCCCACATCATACTGCAGCCTCGTCTGGGTTGGAGAGTTTGAGCTATAGGGAGAGGCTGAATGGCTGGGGCTGTTTTCCCTGGAGCTTCAGAGGCTGGGAGGGTGACCTTATAGAGGTTTATAAAATTATGAGGGGCATGGATAGGATAAATAGACAAGGTCGTTTTACCAGGATAGGGGAGTCCAAAACTAGAGGACATAGGTTTAGAGTGAGAGGGAAAGATTTAAATGGGACCAAAGGGGAAACTTTTTCACACAGAGGGTGGTGCGTGTATGGAATGAACTGCCAGAGGAAGTGGTGGAGGCTGGTACAATTACAACACTTAAAAGGCATCTGGATGGGTATATGAATAGGAAGGGTTTAGAAGGATATGTACCAAGTTCTGGCAAATGGAACTAGATACACTTAATGATAAGGTCCTAGAGAGTGTTGCTGAACAAAGCTTGGAGTGCAGGTTCATAGTTCCTTGAAAGTAGAGTCGCAGATAAATAGGATCGTGAAGAAGGTGTTTGGTATGCTTTCCTTTATTGGTCAGAGTATTGAGTACAGGAGTTGGGAGATCATGCTGCAGCTGTACACAACATTGGTTAGGTCACTTTTGGAATATTGCATGGAATTCTGGTCTCCTTCCTATCGGAAAGATGTTATGAAACTTGAAAGGGTTCAGAAAAAATTTACAAGGATATTGCCAGGGTTGGAGAATTTGAGCTATAGGGAGAGGCTGAACAGGCTGGGGCTGTTTTCTCTGGAGCATCAGAGGCTGAGGGTGGCCTCATAGAGGTTTATAAAATCATGAGGGGCTTGGATAGGATAAATAGACAAAGTATTTCCCCTGGGGTGGGGAAGTCCAGAACTAGAGGATACTGGTTTAGGGTGAGAGGGGAAAGATATAAATGGGACTAAGGGGCAACTTTTTCACGCAGAGGGTGATAAATGTATGGAATGAGCTGCCAGAGGAAGTGATAGAGGCTAGTACAATTGCAGCATTCAAAAGACATCCGGATGTGTGTATGAATAGGTAGGGTTTAGAGGGATATGGGCCAAATGCAAGCAAATGGGACCAGATTAGGTTAGGATATGTGGTTGACATGGAGGAGTTGGACTGAAGGGTCTGTTTCCATGCTGTACAGCTCTATGCTTCTGTGACACATTCACTTTTGACTGGGAGCCAAGCCTAACAATCAGACTGGTAACAAGGCAGGGATCCTATCCAAACAAATGTTGCACGTTACCATCGACCGTATTTACGACCTGAAGATTTGCTTACTGTTCGGTAACTGTTCCCTTGTACCAAGGCTGTTGATCTGTTAATTATAATACTAAATGGTTAGAAATTTGAAAATAGATACACAATCCTGAATGCACAATTATCTAACTACTACCAGGCGATACCAGCACCACTGGACACTGTATCACTGCACTGGTAGTGACCCGGACCACTGGACCCTATCACTGCACTGGGAGTGACCAGGACCACTGTACACTGTATCACTGCACTGGGAGTGACTTGCACCACTGTACACTGTACCACTGCACTGGGAGTGACCAGGACCACTGGACACTGTATCACTGCACTGGTAGTGACCCGGACCACCGGACACTATCACTGCACTGGGAGTGACCAGGACCACTGAACACTGTATCACTGCACTGGGAGTGACCAGGACCACTGTACACTGTATCACTGCACTGGGAGTGACTTGCACCACTGTACACTGTACCACTGCACTGGGAGTGACCAGGACCACTGGACACTGTATCACTGCACTAGGATTGACCAGGACCACTGCACCACTGCACCACTGCACTGGAAGTGACTGACGTCACTGTATACGATACCACTGCACTAGGATTGACCAGGACCACTGTACACTGTATCAGTGATGTGAAGGTGTGGTGTTGCACTAGGGTAGACAAAGTCAGAAGTCACATGACATCAGGTTATGGTCCAACAGGTTTATTTGAAATCACAGACTTTTGGAGTGCTGCTCCTTTGTTAGGTGAGGTGACTTCACCTGATGGACGAGCAGCGGTCTGAAAGCTTTTGAGTTCAAATAAACCTGCTGGCTTATACGCCGGTATTGTGTGACTACTGAACGTATTACTGCGCTGGGACTGCTGTTCACTAAATCACAGCACTGGGACTGAACAGCACTGCTGTCCCCTGTATCACTGCACTGGACTGACCAGGACTGCTGCACACCGTATCACTGCACTGGGACTGACCAGGACTGCTGTACACTGTATCTCTGCACTGGGACTGACCAGGACTGCTGTTCACTAAATCACGGCACTGGGACTGACCAGGACTGCTGTACACTGTATCTCTGCACTGGGACTGACCAGGACTGCTGTTCACTAAATCACGGCACTGGGACTGACCAGGACTGCTGCACCTTATATCATTGTACTGGGACTAACCAGGACAGCTGTTCACTAAATCAAGGCACTGGGATTGACCAGGATAGCTGCATACTGTATCACTGCACTGGGACTGACCAGGACCACTGTCCACTGTATCACTGCACTGGGACTGACATGACTACTGTTCACTAAATCACAGCACTGGGACTGACCAGGACTGCTGTTCACTATATCACTCCACTGGGACTGACCAGGACTGATGTTCACTATATCACTGTGCTGGATATCACTGCGCTCGGATTGACCAGGACTGTTGTACACTGTATCACTGCACTGGCACTGACCAGGACTGCCACACACTGTATCACTGCACTGGGGCTGACCACGACGACTGTACACTGTTTCACTGCACTGGGACTGACCAGGACTACTGGACACTGTATTACTGCACTGGGACTGACCAGGACTGCTGTACACTGTATCACTGCACTGGGACTGACCAGGACAGCTGCACACTGTATCACTGCGCTGGGACTGACCAGGACTGCCACACACTGTATCACTGCACTGGGAATGACCAGGACTGCTGTACACTGTATCACTGCACTGGGACTGACCAGGACAGCTGCACACTGTATCACTGCACTGGGACTGACCAGGACTGCTGCACACTGTATCACTGCGCTGGGACTGACCAGGACAGCTGCACACTGTATCACTGCACTGGGAATGACCAGGACTGCTGTTCACTAGATCACTGCACTGGGACTACCAGGACAGCCGCACACTGTATCACTGCGCTGGGACTGACCAGGACTGCCACACACTGTACCACTGCACTGGGACTGACCAGGACTGCTGTCCACTGTATCACTGCACTGGGACTGACCAGGACTGCTGTCCACTGTATCACTACACTGGGACTGATCAGGACTGCTGTTCACTAAATCACTGCACTGGGACTGACCAGGACTGCTGTACACTGTATCACTGCACTGGGACTGTCCAGGATAGCTGTACACTGTATCACTGCATTGGGGCTACTGCATCATAGATATATTTAACAGAGCGCTGGAAATGACCTGAGTTGCTTTATTTCAATCTCCTGTTGTGCTTCTGCTACAAACTTTGATTTCTATTATTTCGGCTGACGTCTCTAAAATCCAAGTTAGCCTTGACTTCCTGCTCTCTAGGTGCTGTCGAGTTTTATTTATCCGATCAGATAACCAATAATTTCTCCTGTTATCCAGAGCTTCTTCCTTTTTCCTCCAATCATTACCAGAGGAGAATCTCAGAGAAAGTAATAAAACAGATGCACCTGGACTCCCTCAGCCCTGTTTGACGAGGAGTAAGGATCCCTCTGCCTGCACTCATATTTGTCCCTTAACAGTGTCCTCTGATAAGCCTGTACTCCACGAATGACCCAGAAGGCCATAGGTTCAAATTCCACATTACTCACTATGGAAATTGAATTCAATAAAACTCATTATCTTGTGTCGGGCACTGTAAAAGGAAAATGACCATGAAAGCTGCTCTTTGTCAAAACGCTGATGATTCTTGTGGTGTCCAGAAGGATCATAGAATCCTAACAGTATGGAAACAGGTCATTTGGCCCATCAGACTCACACTGATCCTCCAAACAGCATTCCACCCAATCCCTGTAACCCTGCATTCCTCATGGCTAATCCACTTAGCCTGTACAACCCTGGACACAATGGGCAATTTAGCATGGCCAATCCACCCAACCCACACAGCTTTGGGCTGTTGGAGGAAACCAGAAAACCCAGAGGAAATCCACACAGCCACAGGGAGAATGTGCAACTCCACACAGACAGTTACCTGAAGGCAAAATCGAACCCAGGTATCTGGTGCTGTGAGGCAGCAGTGCTAATCACTGAGCCACCGTGCCACCCTTGAAAAAGAGAATCTCCAGTCTCCAACAGTACCTGCTCTGGTCATAGGGTCACACAGCAAAGAAACAAACCCTTCAGTCCAACCCGTCCATGCTGATTAAGTTTTCCAAACAAAATTAGTCCCACTTGCCAGCATTTGGCCTATATCCCTCTAAACCTTTTCCTATTGATGTACATCTCCAAATGTTTTTCAAATACTGTAGCTTCACTTGCATCTACCCCTTCATCTAACCGTTCATTCCATATAAGAACCACACTATGTGTGAAAATGTTGCCCTTCAGGTCCCTTTCTCCTCTCACCTTAAAATATGCCCTTTATAGCTCTTCATGATTGCATAAACTTTGAAAAGATCATCCCTCAAACTCCTATGCTCCAGGGAAAAAATCCCAGCCTATCCAACCTCTCCTTAAAATTTGACTTGTTATGTGGTTGACTCATAATCCCTTGGACACAGCATTGTCCATGTCGGCTGAGAACAGCCAATCTAAATGCTTTCCATAAGAACACTTATTTCATTGCTGTTTGAGGACGCTTTGTAACAGGTTAGCTTTTAATCAGGAAATCAGCTAAAGTTATCATTCTCCAAAAAACAGTTAATTGTGTTCGGTTCTTTAGATAAATGTTAATGTAGTAAGTCTTGATTTTAAAATTCTCATTCTTGTTTTTAAATTCTTCTATGGTCTCATTCCCCTTTGTAATCCCGTCCAACCCAGCCACAAAATCTCTGCACTATTTTAAATTCTGGACTCTTGCATATCCGCAGACGTAGCTTTGATTGTCTAGCACCAAGATTCTGGAATTCCCTCCTCCTCCCAGAAAGGGCCTCTGACACTTGTGCTCCACAATTACAGGCATGTAGCCCCCAACTACACGAGCTCCGGACACATACCAATCCCCAATTGTTTGATCCATCCCACCCTCTCACCCACTTACCTTATACTTACTCACTTTTCTCAGTAGCTTGTCAAAGAGATTTTGGGAGCTTCATGTGGTTTAACTCATTGGTTCTATGGCAGCTGTTGCTTTAAAGTGAAGATCATCTCCATGCTGCCTCCATGGTTTGCTTGACAGAATATGTTGGGAATGATTTAACATTAGAAGTCATGCATGAAAAATTGTCAAATGGTAAAAAGGTAACTTTGTTTTGTCTGAGATGGATCAGAAGTAGAGACTCAAAACCAAATAGGAATCTGGCCTCGACTGGCATCTAACCCAGATTGGAGGATTTGGACATTATGGCTCTGATTTTCAGTCCTGGGACGGGTGCATAGAATCGGTAGAAATCCTGGCTTCATGATTCCAAAATTTAACTATTGTTGCCTGTCCTTGAATTTTTGGTTCAGGTGTGTGAGCTGGATTGGAAGTTGGGCCAAGTGACTGAGGAAAATGGTACACATTGCTGTCATTGTGCATGGATGATGGAGAGAGTGAATTTTGTAGCTGTTAGACGTGTTGCTAGTCAATCAGGCTTCTTTATCCTAGTGTCAAGTTTCTTGAATGTTGTTAAAGCTGACTTGTGCCTTGTAGATGATGGGCAAGATTTGGGAAGTCAGGAGATGAGTTACTCACTGCAGTATTCCTAGGCTCTGAACTGCTCTTGTAATCAAACTATTCATATGGTTGGTAGATGATGACCCCCTTGCATTTTTGACATTTATTGACAGGTTGACATTTGTTGATAAGTCTGGACAGTTTAGCTAGTTTCAAGGGGTTTATGTACCATTCATGCACAACATTCTCGACAGCCTCATAGGCAACTGATCCCATCTTCAAAAAAAGCATTGATGACCACATCCCTCCCAAATCCCCAATGGTCCTGCTCTGGCACACCCCCCCCCCCCCCCCCCCCCCCCCCCCCCCCCACACCAAGAGTGTCCTGGGACCATACCCATTGGGTATGGTCCAAAGGTGTTTCTGCAAAAGAACTGCTCTGATAACAGAGCTACTTTGACTATGTCTAATCTCGACAATTTGGCTACGGCCACCAAGGATTCCAAAACCCTGCTTCGGTGGAGTCAGTGAGTCATGAATCTGGCAGATAGCTCCTGGAATGGTGTGAGCCGTGGGCTGCACTTTCCCCAGCCCTGAGAAAGTGAGAGAAGCTGGGATTGGGGCTGGGACTTGCGGTTCCTGGCAAATGCAAGTATTTTTTTTACCATGGTGGAGGCACTGTCTGTCCTGAAAATCACAGTTCACATTTCATAAGTGTTCTTGTGAAACAACTTCAGGTGCTGTTTCACATTAAGGGTCGTATATCAGTGTAAAGTATTGATGTTGTTGTAAACCATTATATAAATATAACCCATAATTTAACATTTTCAGAGATAAAATTAAGCAATTAATCTTAGCCCTGAAAAATATTTATGCTCAACATCACATTCAGCAGCCTACTGTAGTAATTGTAGTAACAACATTCATTTCCACTGGGTTTAATATGAGCCGTGATTTTTTTTATGTTGGTTGATCAGATAAGTAATATTGGTAAAATAATCACTACTTTCCTTTGAAAAGAATAAATTAAAATATATTTATGATGCAAGATCAATGAAGGTACGCAAACACATCCATTTTAAGAACAGGGCAGAGAACTTCTATTAACAGCTGTTTGTTGTTCAATAATGTGTTCTTTCCAGCGCTTTAGCATGTCCCTCTCACTGATATTAGATAACAATATGTTCAAGTAAGAAATACGATATGATAAACATTTCAGCAACTTCAAATACTAGCAGTAATTAGTCCCCAGTCCCAATGGCTGACGTCAGTCAGATGGATGTAAAACAATCACTGGAGACCCTTCTCCATGCCAATGAATAACTTTAACACATTACATCGGACAATTTCCACTTGCCAAGATCAGGATAACAGTGTTGGAAGGGATGACATTTTCCTATGTTTTATTACCATCACAGTAGGCCACGGCAGGCACTGTCTCCCTAGCCCAACGCCCATCTTTGGAACATTTGGATAACAAGGGCATCTACGTTAGACTCCATTTATTAACTTTAGCTGCGCCTTTAACACCATAATTCCAAACAAGCCCAGCTCTGAGACCGAGAACTCTGCTCTCCCCTCTGCAACTGGATCCTCAACTTCCCGACCCATCTACTGCAATCAATCAGGATAGGCACCAACACCTCCTCCACAATAATCCTCAACACTGGTGCCCCACAAGGCTGTGTGCTCAGCCCCTTTCTATACTCCTTATACACTTTCAACTGTGTGGCCAGTTCAGCTCTAACTGATTTGCTGATGACATCACCATCGTGGGTTGGATCTCAAACAATGATGAGACAGAGTGCAGGTAAGAGATAGAAAGCTTAATGGTGTGGTGTAAAGGCAACAATCTCTCCCTCAATGTCAGCAAAAAGGAAGAGCTGGTCATCGACTTCAGGAAGTGGAGTGGAGGACATGCCCCTGTCTGTATCAATGGTGCTGGGACAGAAGTGTTCAAGAGCTTCAAGTCCTGAGAAGGAGATATCGTCAATGATCTATCATGGTCTATCCACATTGATACTACAATCAAGAAAGCACATCAATGCCTCTACTTCCTCAGAAAGCTAAGGAAATTCAGCCTTCCCACAATGATTCTTACCAATTTTTAAGAGATGCACCATAGAAAGCACCCTCTCCAGATGCATCTCAGGTTGGTAGGGCAAGAAATAATAGAGTTTAAGAATGCAGCCCAGTCTATCACAAAAAACAGCCTTCCACCCATTGACTCCATCTATACCTCCTGCTGCTTCAGGAAAGCAACCAAAATAATCAAAGACCTCTCTCACCCTGGTTATATTCTCTTCCACCCTTTTCCATCAGGCAGACGATATAGAAGTTTGAAACACATACCAATAGATTTAAGAACAGCTTCTTCCTAGGTGTTATCAGATTTTTGAATGGACCTCTCAGATATTAGTTTTGATCTTCCTCTGCACCTTCCTTGTAACTCTAACACTATATTTTGCATTCTGTCCTTCTACCTTGATGTACTCGTGTAAGGAGAGATTTTCCTGGATAGCTCATAAAACAATACTTTTCACTATATCTCGGTACATGAGGCAATAATAAATCAAATCAAATTAAATCAGAGTCCTGGTAGCAATCTCAGGTTGTGAAAGTGGAGAAAGATTTCTTATCCTGCAATGCAGCTTAACCACAAACTCAGCTGAGTAGTAATGGCCTCTACTCAGAACAACCATCGTACTGAGACAGCCAATTATTTTGCCCTTTTAAAGTGATTGACTGCACACATTCTCATAGACCAATCCTAGTTTCTGAAGAGTCTAAAGCTAGAGGTTTCTCGGCCTGAGAAATATCTTCAATCAGAGAGTAGTGAAATTGTCCACCTAAAAGGACAGTTCAGTCAATGAATATATTCAAAACTGAGAACAACAGTTTTTTTTGGATTGCAAAGATTAGGATTAGGTAAGGGTATGGAATATGGAACAAGACCAGAAAGTGGAATCTGTCTCTAAGTTTAGCCGTGATCTTATCAAAAAAGGGTGTATGGTCTACTGTTTCTTTTTTCAGTGCGAATTGTGAAATGTTTTTGTCCACAGCGTTGGGACAATTCACTAACATGGGAAAAAGTGGTTTTTCCTCCACCATAGTTTTCTAACAGTCATTTCCATGAAGTTTTGACCTCATTAATGGTTGCAATTCTGGAATAAGATGCACTGAAAACCCTACGAAACAATACAGATCGTATTTCTGCTATAGCTCTGGGGCATCCGCAAGTGACCAAACAGGAGAAACCCAGCATAAATTCCATCTCTTTGATCCCTTGGTTGTGAATTCTTTATTCCGTGTTTTGTGAATATTCCACCCTGTGGTTGAAAGCTATTGCATTCCACATTATGTGTTAGATGTCGAGGTAACCGAAGCAGGAAGTGTTTAGACAGGCTGTATGCAACAGCACATGGTTGAAGGAGATGGTGTGACAAACAGCACACACAATGTATTTGAGTTTGTTTTCTTCAATATATCTTATGAGTCACTACATCGTGACTCTGGGCAAGACCCAAAATCAAGTTCCCAGACAGTAGGGAGGGTAGTTGTGCCAAGACATTGGAAGAAAGAAAGACTTGCATTTATTCAGTGTCTTTTGCAAGCTCACAACACCAGAAAAGGAATATAAAGGCAGTAAGAGTAGGCAATCAGGAGGGCAAAAGGGAAACTTGAGATAGCTTTGGCAAATAGGGTTAAGGAGGAACCAAAGAGATTCTTCAAAGACATTCAGGACAAAGGAGAAACTAGGGACAGAATCGGGCCCCATAAAGATTGAAAAGGCTGCCTATGTGTGGAACCACAGGAGATAGGCGTGATACTAAACAAATATTTTATGTCAGTATTTACTTTGGAGAGAGATACAAAAGTTAGAGAGCTTGGAGAAATAAACTGTGATATCCTGAAAAGTGCCCATATTACAGAGGAGGAGGTGCTAGGCATTATAAAATGAATAAAGATGGATAAATCCCTGGGACCTGATCAGGCGTATCCAAGATATTGGTGGGAAGCCAGGGAAGTAATTGAGCCTCTTGCGGAGATATTTGTATCATTGATAGTCATGGGTGAGGTGATGGAAGTCTGGATGGTGGTTAATGTGGTGCCATTATTTAAGAAAGGTGGTCAGGAAAAGCCAGGGAACTATAGACTGGTCAGTGTGATATCAGTGGGCAAGTTGTTGGAGGGGATCCTGAGGAATAGGATTTGCATGCATTTGGAAAGGCAAGGATTGATTAGGTATCATCAACATGGCTTTGTGCATGGAAATCATGTCTCACTAACTTTACTGAGTTCTTTGAAGAAGTGTTGAAGAAGAGTGATGATGGCAGAGTGGTGGGCATTGCCTATATGAACTTCAGCAAGGTGTTCGACAAAGTTCCTCATGTTGGACTGGTTAATAAGGTTAGATCACATGGAATACAGAGAGAACTAACCATTTGGATTCATAACTGGCTTGAAGAGGCTGGTGATGGAGGGTTGCATTTCAGACTGGAGGCCTGTGACCAGTGGGGTGCCACAAGGTTGGTGCTGAGTTCACTGTTTTTTTTATCATTTATATAAATAATTTGGATGTGAATATGAGAGGTATGGTTAGCAAGTTTGCAGATTAGACCAAACATTGATGGTGTAGTGGACAGCAAAGAAAGTTAGCTCAGAGTACAATGGGATCTTGATCAGATGGGCTGATAGGCCAGGAACTAGCAGATGGAGTTCAATTTAGATGAGTGTGAGGTGTTGTACTTTGGTAAGGCTAACCAGGTCCGGATTTATACACTTAATGGAGGGTCCCGGGGAGTGCTGCTAAACCAAGACACCTAGAAGTGCACGTTCATCGTTCCTTGAAAGTGGAGTTACAGTTAGACAGGATAGTAAAGTAGGTACACTTGCTTTTATTGATCAGTGCATTGAGTATAGGAATTGGAATGTTATGTTTCTGCTGTACAGGGCATTGGTTAGGTCACTTTTGGAATACTGCATTCAGTTCTGGTCTCCCTGCTACAGGAAAGATGTAAAACTTGAAAGGGTCCAGAAAAGTTTTACAAGGATGTTGCCAGGATTGCAGGGCTTGAGCTCTAGGGAGAGGCTAAATAGGATGGGACTATTTTCTCTGGAGTGTCAAAGACTGCGGGGTGACTTTATAGAGGTTTGTAAAATCATGAGGGGCATGGAGAGGGTAAATAGACAAGGTCTTTTTCCCAGGGTAGCAGATTTCAAAACTAGAAGGCAATGGTTTAATGTGAGAGGGGAGAGATTTAAAAGGGGCAAAGTTTTCACACAGAGAATAGAGTCTGTATGGAATGAGCTGCCACAGGAAGTGGTGGAGGTTGATAAATTTAAACATTTAACAGGCATCTGGATGCATATATGAATAGGAAGGGTTTAGAGAGATATGGGCCAAGTGCTGGCAAATGGGCCAAGATTAATTTAGAATATCTTGTCAGCATTGACGAATTGGACCGAAGGCTCTGTTTCCATTCTGTACAACTCTATGACTTTGAATGGTTAACTCTTTTTAAAATGTAATGTTGGAAACAAGGCAGCCAATCTGCACAAGGCAAGGTCATACTAATCAGAATAGACCATGGTCAGATCATCGGAATAATAATCATGCTTGCTGGGAGATGATGATTGGTCAAGACACAAGCAAGGATAATCAGTGATGTTAGAGTCATGGAGATGTACAGCACAGAAACAGACCCTTTGGTTCAACTCATCCATGCCGAACAGATATCCTAACCTAATCTGGTCCCATTTTCCAGCACTTGGCCCACATCCATCTAAATCTATCCCATTCATATACCCATTTAGATGTCTTTTAAATATTGAAATTGTACCTGTCTCCACCACCTCCTCTAGCGGCTCATTCCATACACATACCACCCTCTGTGTGAAAAAGTTGTCCTTTGGGTCCGTTTTAACTCTTTCCTTTCTCACCTTAAACCTATGCCCTCTAGTTTTGAACGCCCCCCCATCCCAAGGAAAATAGTTTGGCCATTTACCCTAAACATGCCCCTCATATTTTATAAACCTGTATAAGGTCTCTTCTCAGTGTCCAACACTCCAAGGAAAACAGCCCCAGTTTATTCAGCATCTCCCTATAGCTCAAACCCTCCTACCCTGGCAACATCCTTGTAAATCTTTTCTGAATCCTTTCAAGTTTCATAACAACCTTCCTATAACAGAGAGATCACAATTGCATACAATATTCTAAAAATGACCGAACCAAGGTCCTGCACAGCCACAACATGACCTTCTAATGCCTATACTCAATGCTCTGACCAATAAAAGCAAGCAGACCAAACATTTTCTTCACTATCCTGTCCACCTGCAACTCCACTCTCAAAGAACTATGAAACTGCACTCCAAGTTCTCTTTGCTCAGCAAAACTCCCTTACCATTAAGTGTATAAGTCCTGCCCTGATTTGCTTTCCCAAAATGCAGCACCTCACATTTATCTAAATTAAACTCCATCTGCTATTCTTCAGCCCATTGACCCATCTGATCAAGATCCTGTTTTACTCTGAGGTAACCTTCTGTGCTGTCCACTACATTTCGAATTTTGATGTCATCTGCAAATTTATTAACTATACCACTTATGTTCATATAAATGATAAAAGACATTGGACCCAGCACCATTCATTGTGGCACTCCACTGGTCATGGGCCTCCAGTCTGTAAAGCAACCTTCCATCACCATCCTCTGTTTTCTACCTTTGAGCCAGTCCTGTATCCAAATAGCCAATTCTCCCTGTATTTCATGTGATCAAACCTTGCTAACCAGTCTACCATGCTGAATCTTGTTGAATGCCTTACTGAAGTCCATAAAGATCACGTCCACTGCTCTGCCTTTATCAATCCTCTTCATTATTCTTCAAAAAACCCAAGTATGTGTGACACAGTTCCCCACGCACAAAGCCACGTTGACTATCAGACCTTGCCTTTTCAAACACATGTAAATCCTGCGCCTCAGGATCCCTTCCAACAACTTTCCCACCACCGACGTCAGGCTCACTGGTCTATAGTTCCCTGGCTTGTCCTTACCACCTTTCTTAAATAGTGGCACCACATTAGCCAACCTCCAGTCTTCCAGCATTTCAGCTATCAGTGATGCATGTATCTCAGCAATCACTTCCCTAGATTTCACTCAGTTCTACGGGACACCTGATCGACCCCCAGGGATTTATCCACCTTTATGCATGTCCAGCATCTCCTCCTCTGTAATATGGACATGTATCAAGATGTTGCTATTTATTTCTCCAAGTTCTCTAACTTCCATATCCTTCTTCACAGTAAACACTGATGCAAAATACTAATTTAGTATCTTCCCCATCTCCTCCGGTTGCACACATACAGGTCATTCTGCTATGATGCGCATTTCCTCAATGCAAATTCACGGTAAAGTGATTGATGATTTGGGGACGCTATTTATAAACCTCAAACTTTTAATGCAGGTGTTAGCTGTAACACGATTACATCGGCAACACTTTAAGCGCCGTTTCAAAAGCACGATTTTTCTATCACATGGGTTGCACAAGAACACAACCATCGCATTATGGAAGAACTGTCTGTAAGTGGTCTTGCTGATCTTTGACGGTTCTTAAAAGTCATTTCAAAGAATATTTCTCCTCAACCCATTTTAACACTTCATCGGAAAGGTGCCCCGAACTGTGCTGCAGTTCTTTACTTTGCACTAAAATCCCACTGTAGCGAAGATGTTCAAGGCTCTGAACTGTCAAATGGTAAGCTACAAGCTGTTCATTCAAATGTAAGAGGTGAGCATAGAGCAAGCCTGATAGACAACACTACACCTGAATCCACTTCTTCTCCTTAACTAACAGTCCTGTCAGAACTAAAAGACAGTTGCCATTTTGTTTTATTTAATTAGTAAGTGTGAGGAGGCAATGGTGTAGCAGCGTGATTGCTGTGCGGTTAATCCAGAAACCAAAGGAATATTCTGGAGACCCAAGTTCAAATCCCACCAGGGCATAGGGTGAAATTTGAATTCAGTAAGCAATTTGCAATTAAAAGTCTAATAATGATCATGAATCCGTGGTCAGTTGTTGTCAAAAACTCACCTGGTTCACCAATGTCCATTAGGGAAGAAAACTGCCTTTCTAATCTGGCCTAGATGTGACTTCAGCCCCACAGCAATGTGCTTTGTGGGCAGTTAGGGTGGGTATTTAATGCTGGCCCAGTCAGCAATGCCCACATACAGTAGAGGAAAAAAAATAATCCAACAGAAGGGTCAAACTAATTTTAATTAACAACTCCATACAAGATTTTTCTGAACATAAAACACAGTCAAAATCAGCCCATAAAACATGAAGTCCTCAACTAGACTGTTTCTAATACGGAAACGAATATTATTTTCAAACATCACTCAAGTGGCTCATTCTTAAGAAAACAGTGATTCATTATTAATCACTCCATTATTATATCATAAGCACAATAGTTTGTACGTGATTAATTTAATCAGTCAGTTTTGATATTCTGTATTAATTAAACAGATTGTTACAAAGCAATCTTCCGAGTTAATTTCACCAAACATGTGGCAATTCAACATTTGCAATTACAAATGAAAGAACTGCTCATTAAAGGTCCAGTGAAAGGTCCTTTGTTGGCTGTTATTGGCCACGGAATGGTGCATTCAAGCTAGATTTAAATTTAACTCTGCATGTAAACACTACAAAAGGCATCCAACTACCAGTTACAGCTGAACAGCAATGTAACAGAAAGATTTGAGAATATTAATATCTGGAAGTGTGAATAACACTCATTGGAATGATGAAAGAGATCATATGACAAAGAGAAGCATTGTAACTTTAGGAGAGTTTGCTCTGTACCTGTAAAGCTGCATGCAATTCCTTAACACGCAACAAACTATTAATCAAATCTGAGGTGCTGGAAAAGCACAGCAGGTCAGGCAGCACCTGAGGAGCAGGAGAGCCGATGAATTGATTCATCAGGAATGTGCAAGAATGTATGCACGAAACATCCACTCGCCTCTTCCTTGGATGTTCCCAGACATGCTGTGCTTTTCCAGCACCACTTTTCGACTCAGCCACACCAGCGTCTGCAGCTCTCCGATTAATCAAAACTATAAACGACACAGTACAATCCGTGAGTGAATGAAGACTAAAGTCAGAAAACACAGTGGCACTGCAAACTTGGAGAGCACTGATGTCAGTGAAAGTGTGAAGTCAGTACCTCAGTGTCAGTGACAGTGTGAGGTTAGTATTTGAGTGTCAATTACAGTGTGATGTCAGCCCCTCAGTGTCAGTGACAGTGTGACAACAATATCTCAGTGTCAGTGACAGTGTGACGTTAGTATCTCAGCGTCAGTGACAGTGTAGGGTTAGCATCTCAGTGTCAGTGACAGTATGAGGTTAGTATCACAGCGTCAGTGACAGTGTGAGGTTAGCATCTCAACGTCAGTGACAGTGTGAGGTTAGCATCTCAGCGTCAGTGACAGTGTGACGTTAGTATCTCAGTGTCAGTGACAGTGTGAGGTTAGCATCTCAGCGTCAGTGACAGTGTGACGACAATATCTGAGTGTCAGTGACAGTGTGAGTTCAGTATCTCAGCGTCAGTGACAGTGTGACAACAATATCTCAGTGTCAGTGACAGTGTGAGGTTAGCATCTCAGCGTCAGTGACATTGTGACGACAATATCTCAGTGTCAGTGACAGTGTGAGTTCAGTATCACAGTGTCAGTGACAGTATGAGGTTAGTATCTCAGTGTCAACGACAGTGTGAGGACAATATCTTAGTGTCAGTAACAGTATGAGGTCAGCATCTCAGTGTCAGTGACAGTATGAGAATAGTATCTCAGTGTCAGTGACAGTTTGAGGTTAGAATCCCAGTGTCACTGACAGTGTGAGGTAAGGTTCTCAGTGTTAGTGAGAGGGTGAGGTTAGTGTCTCAGTGTCAGTGACAGTGTGAGGTTAGTATCTCAGTGTCTGTGACAGTGTGAGGTCAGTATCTCAGTGTTAGTGACAGTGTTTTGGTCAGTATCTCAGTGTCAGTGACAGTGTGAGGTTAGTGTCTCAGTGTCAGTGACAGTGTGAGGTCAGTATCTCAGTGTCTGTGACAGTGTGAGGTCAGTATCTCAGTGTCAGTGACAGTGTGAGGTGAGTATCTCAGTGTCAGTGACAATGTGAGGTCAATATCAGAGACAGTCACAGTGTGAGGTTAGTGTCTCAGTGTCAGTGACAGTGTGAGGTCAGTATATCAGAGTCTGTGACAGTATGAGTTCAGTATGAGGTGAGTATCTCAGTGTCAGTGACAGTGTGAGTTTAGTAGCTCAGTGATTGTGACATTGTGAAGTCAGTATCTCAGCGTCAGTGTCAGTGGAAGGTCAAAGTCTCAGTGTTAGTGACAGTGTGAGGTTAGTATCTCAAATCAGGAACAGTGTGATGTCAGTATCTCAGTGTCAGTGACAGTGTGAGGTCAGTAAGTCAGTTTCTGTGACAGTGTGAGGTTAGTATCTCAGTGTCAGTGACAGTGTGATGTCAGTATCTCAGTGTCAGTGACAGTGTGAGGTCAGTATCACAGCGTCAGTGATAGTGTGAGGTTAGTATCTCAGTGTCAGTGACAGTGTGAGCTCAGTATGTCAGTTTGTGTGCCAGTGTGAGGTTAGTATCTCAGTGTCAGTGACAGTGTGAGGTCAGTATCACAGCGTCAGAGACAGTGTGAGTTTAGTATCTCAGTGTCAGTGACAGTGTGAGGTCAGTATCACAGCGTCATTGATAGTGTGAGGTTAGTATCTCTGTCTGTGACAGTGTGAGGTTAGTATCTCAGTGTCTGTGACAGTGAGTTTAGTACCTCAGCGTCAGTAAAGTTTGGGGTTCTTACCTCGGCATCAGTGACTTTCTGTGTTTAGTATCTCAGTGTCAGTGGCAGTGTGTGGTCTGTGTCTCAGTGTCAGTGACACTGTGAGGTCAGTATTTCAGCATCTATGAGAGTGTAAGGTTCGTGTCTCAGTGTCAGTGTCAGTTTGAGGTTAGTATCTCAATGTCTGTGACACTGTGAGGTTCATGCCTCAGTTTCAGTGACAGTTGGAGGTCAGTACGTCAGGGTTAGTGACAGTGTGAGATCAGTATCTCAGTGTCAGTGAGAGGGTGAGGTTAAGTGACTCAGTGTCAATGACAGAGTGAGGTCCGTATCTCAGTGTCAGAGACCGTGTGAGGTTAGCATATCAGTGTCATTGACAGTGTGAGGATAGTATCTCAGCGTCAGTGACAGTGGGAGGTTAGTATCTCAGTGACAGTGACAGTGTGAGTTTAATACCTCAATGTGAGTGACAATGGGAGGTTAGTGTCTCAGTGACAGTGAGAGGGTGAGGATAGTGTCTCAGTGTCTGTGACAGATTGCGGTTAGTATCTCTGTGTCAATGATGTGTGAGGTTAGTATCTCAGTTTCAGTAACAGAGTGATGTCAGTACCACAGTGTCAGTGATAGTATGAGGTTCGTACTTCAGTGTCAGCGACAGTGTGAGGTCAGTATCTTAGTGACAGTGACAGTGTGAGTTTAGTACCTCAGTGTGAGTGACAGTGGGAGGTTCGTGTCTCAGTGACAGTGACAGTGTGAGGTTAGTGTCTCCATATCAGTGACAGTGTGTGGTGAGTTTCTCAGCATCAGTGACAGTGTGAGGGTAGTAACTCAGTGTCTGCGCCAGTGTGAGGTCAGTATCTCAGCGTGGGAGACTGTATGAGTTTAGTATCTCAGTGTCAGTGTCAGTAAGAGGTTAGTGACTCAGTGTCAGTGACAGTGTGAGGTCAGTACGTTCGTTTCTGTAACAGTGTGAGGTTAATATCTCAGTGACAGTGATAGTGTGATGTCTGTATCTCAGTGTCACTGACTGTGAGGTCAGTATCAATGCATCAGTGACAGTGTGAGGTTAGTATCTCAGTGTCAGTGACAGTGTGAGGTCAGTATCACAGCGTCATTGATAGTGTGAGGTTAGTATCTCTGTCTGTGACAGTGTGAGGTTAGTATCTCAGTGTCTGTGACAGTGAGTTTAGTACCACAGCATCAGTAAAGTTTGTGGTTCTTACCACGGCATCAGTGACTTTCTGTGTTTAGTATCTCAGTGTCAGTGGCAGTGTGTGGTCTGTGTCTCAGTGTCAGTGACACTGTGAGGTCAGTATTTCAGCATCTATGAGAGTGTAAGTTTCGTGTCTCAGTGTCAATGTCAGTTTGAGGTTAGTATCTCAATGTCTGTGACACTGTGAGGTTCATGCCTCAGTTTCAGTGACAGTTGGAGGTCAGTACGTCAGGGTTAGTGACAGTGTGAGATCAGTATCTCAGTGTCAGTGAGAGGGTGAGGTTAAGTGGCTCAGTGTCAATGACAGAGTGAGGTCAGTGTCTCAGTGTCAGAGACCGTGTGAGGTTAGCATATCAGTGTCAGTGACAGTGTGAGGATAGTATCTCAGCGTCAGTGACAGTGTGAGGATAGTATCTCAGCGTTAGTGACAGTGGGAGGTTAGTGTCTCAGTGACGGTGACAGTGTGAGGTTAGTATCTCAGTGTCAGTGAGAGGGTAAGGTTAGTATCTTAGTGTCAGTAACATTGTGAGGATAGTGTCTCAGTGTCTGTGACAGATTGCAGTTAGTATCTCTGTGTCAATGATGTGTGAGGTCAGTATCTCAGTTTCAGTGACAGAGTGATGTCAGTATGAGGTTCGTACTTCAGTGTCAGCGACAGTGTGAGGTCAGTATCTCAGTGACAGTGACAGTGTGAGTTTAGTACCTCAGTGTGAGTGACAGTGTGAAGTTCGTGTCTCAATGTCAGTGGCAGTTTGAGGTTAGTATCTCAGTGTCAGTGTCAGTTTGAGGTTAGTGTCTCCATATTAGTGACAGTGTGAGGTTAGTTTCTCAGCATCAGTGACAGTGTGAGGGTAGCATCTCAATGTCTACGACAGTGTGAGATCAGTAGCTCAGCATGCGTGACTGTATGAGTTTAGTATCTCAGTGTCAGTGTCAGTGAGAGGTTAGTGACTCAGTGTCAGTGACAATGTAAGATCAGTATCTCAGTGTCAGTGACAGTGTGGGGTTAGTATCCCAGTGTCAGTGACAGTGTGGGGTCAGTACCTCAGTGTCAGTGACAGTGTGGGGTTAGTATCCCAGTGTCAATGATAGTGTGAGGTCAGTATCTCAGTGTCAGTGACAGTGTGGGGTTAGTATCCCAGTGTCAGTGACAGTGTGGGGTCACTACCTCAGTGTCAGTGACAGTGTGGGGTTAGTATCCCAGTGTCAGTGACAGTGTGGGGTCAGTACCTCAGTGTCAGTGACAGTGTGGAGTTATTATCTCATCGTCAGTGACATTCTGTGTTTACTATCTCAGTGTCAGTGACACTGGAGGTCAGTATTTCAGCATCTATGAGAGTGTGAGGTTGGTGTCTCAGTGTCAGTGATAGTTTGAGGTTAGTATGTCAGTGCCTGTGACACTGTGAGGTTCATGTCTCAGTGTCAGTGACAGTGTGAGGTCAGTATGTCAGAGTTAAAGACAGTGTGAGGTTAGTATCTCAGTGTCAGTGTGTGGTTAGTGTCGCGGTGACAGTGAAAGTGTGAGGTTCGTATCTCAGCGCCAGTGACAGTGTGAGGTCAGTATCCAGGAGTCAGTGACATTATGAGGTTAGTATCTGAGTGTCAGTATCAATGTGATGTTAGTGTCACAAAGCCAGTGACAGTGTGTGTTCAGTATCTCATGTCAGTGACAGTGTGAGATGAGTATCTCAGTGTCTGTGACAGTGTGAGGTTAGTATCTCAGTGTCTGTGACAGTGTGATGTCTGTATCTCAGTGTCAGTGACAGTGTGAGTTTAGTATCTCAGTGTCAGTGTTAGTTTGAGGTTAGTGTCACAAAGCCAGTGACAGTGTGTGTTCAGTATCTCAGAGTCAGTGACAGTCTGAGGTTAGTGTCTCAGTGTCTGTGACAGTGTGAGGTCAGTATGTCAGAATCATTGACAGTGCGAGGTCAATATCTCAGTGTCAGTGACTGTGGGAGGTTAGTGCGTCAATGACCGTGACAGTATGAGGTAAGTATCTCAGTGTCAGTGACAGTGTGAGTAGATTGTCTCTGTGTCAGTGACTGTGTGAGGTCAGTATCTCAGTGTCAGTGACAGTGGGAGGTTAGTGTCTCAGTGACTGTGACAGTATGAGGTGAGTATCTCAGTGTCAGTGACGTTGTGAGTTCAGTATCGCAGCATCAGTGACTGTGTGAGGTTAGTATCTCAGTGACAGTGATAGTGTGAGTTTAGTACCTCAGTGTGAGTGACAGTGGGAGGTTAGTGTCTCAATGTCAGTGACAGTGTGAGGTTAGTATCTCAGTGTCAGTAACGTTGTGAGGATACTGTCTCAGTGTCCGTGACAGATTGTGGTTAGTATCTCTGTGTCATTGATGTGTGAGGTCAGTACCTCAGTTTCAGTGACAGTGTGATGTCAGTATCTCAATGTAAGTGACAGTGTGAGGTTAGTATCTCAGTGTCAGTGTCAGTGTGAGGTTAGTGTCTCCATTTCAGTGACAATGTGAGGTTAGTTTCTCAGTGTCAGTGACAGTGTGACGTCAGTATCTCAGCGTGAGTGACTGTATGAGTTTAGTATCTCAGTGTCAGTGTCAGTGAGAGGTTAGTGACTCAGTGTCAGTGACAGTGTGAGATCGGTATCTCAGTGTCAGTGACAGTGTGGGGTTAGTATCCCAGTGTCAGTGACAGTGTGAGGTCAGTACCTCAGTGACAGTGACAGTGTGGAGTTATTATCTCGGCATTTGTGACATTCTGTGTTTAGTATCTCAGTGCCAGTGGCAGTGTTAGTTTAGTGCCTCAGTGTCAGTAAAGTTTGGGGTTATTATCTCGGCGTCAGTGACATTCTGTGTTTAGTATCTCAGTGTCAGTGGTTGTGTGATATCTGTGTCTCAGTGTCAGTGACAGTGTGAGGTCAGTATGACAGAGTTAGAGACAGTGTGAAGTTAGTATCTCAGTGTCAGTGTCAGTGTGTGGTCAGTATCTCAGTATCAGTGATAGTGTGAGGTTTTTATCTCAGTGTCAGTGACAGTGTGAGATCAGTATCTCTATATCTGTAGCAGTGTGAGATTAGTTTTTCTTTCTCACTGACAGTGTGACGTCAGTATCTCAGTGTCACTGACAGTTTGATGTCACGATCTCAGTGTCAGTGACACAGTGAGGTTAGTGTCTTAGCGTCAGTGATAGTGAGAGGTTAGAGTCTCAGCATCAGTGTCAGTGTGAGGTTAGTATCTCAGAGTCAGTGACAGTATGAGGTTAGTATCTCAGTGACAGTGACAGTGTGAAAGTAGCATTACAGTTTCAGTGACAGTTTGAGGTTAGTATCTCAGTGTCAGTGACAATGTGTGGTCAGTATCTTAGTGTCAGTGATAGTATGAGGTCCGTATCTCAGTGTCAGTGACTGTGTGAGGTCAGTATCTCAGTGACATGGACAGTGTGAGGGTAGCATCACAGTGTCAGTGACAGTGTGAGGACAGTATCTCAGTTTTAGTGACAGTGTGAGGCTGGTATCTCAGTGTCAATGGGAGTTTGATGTCATGATCTCAGTGTCTGTGACAGAGTGAGGTCAGTGTCTCAGTGTCACTGACAGTGTGAGGTTTGTATCTCAGTGACAGTGACAGTGTGTGGTCAGTATCTCAGTGACACAGACAGGGTGAGGAGAGCATCACAGTGTCAGTGACAGTTTGAGGATAGAATCTCAGTTTTAGTGACAGTGTGAGGTTAGTCTCTCCACGGCATTGACAGTGTGAGGCTCATCTCTTAGTGTCACTGACAGTGTGAGATGAGTATCTCAGTGTCAGTGTAAGTGTGAGGTTCATATCTCAGTGTCAGTGACAGTGTGAGGTCAGTATCTCAGTGTCAGTGATAGTGTGAGGTTAGTGACTCAGTGTCAGTGACAATGTGAGGTCAGTATCTCAGTGACAGTGACAGTGTGAGGTCAGTATCTCAGTGTCAGTGACATTGTGAGGTCAGTATCTCAGTGTCAATGACAGTGTGAGGTCAGTATGTCAGAGTCTGTGACATTGAGAGGTAAGCATCTCAGTGTAAGTGACAGTTAGAGGTTAGTATCTCAGTGATACTGACAGTGTGAAGTTATCATCACAGTGTCAGTGACAGTGTGAGGATAGTATCTCAGTTTTAGTGACAGTGTGAGGTTAGTATCTTAGTGTCAGTGACAGGTTGTGGTCAGTGATAATGTGATGTTAGTGTCTCAGTATCTGTGACAGTGTGAGATTAGTATCTCAGTGTCAGTGACAGTGTGAGGTTAGTATCTCAGTGTCAGTGACAGTGTGAGGTTAGTGTCTCAGTAAAAGTGACAATGTGAGGATTGTATCATGGTTTAAGGGTTAGTTTGAGGTCAGTATCTCAGTGACAGTGTGAGGTTAGTATCTCAGTTTCAGTGACAGCGTGGGGATTGTATCTCAGTTTAAGTGTTAGTTTGAGGTCAATATCTCAGTGTCTGTAAAAGTATGAGGTTAGTATCTCAGTGTCAGCGACAGTGTGAGGTTAGTATCCCAGTGTCCGTGACAGTGTGTGGTCAGTATCTCAGTGTCAGTGATAGTGTGAGGTTCGTATCTCAGTGTCAGTGACAGGGTGTGGTCAGTATCTCAGTGTCAGTGAAAGCGTGAGGTTCGTATCTCAGTGTCAGTGACAGTGTGTGGTCAGTATCTCAGTGTAAGTGATAGTGTGAGGTTCATGTCTCATTGTCAGTGACAGTGTGAGGTTAGTGTCTCAGTGTCAGTGACAGTGTGAGGTTAGTGTCTCAGTGTCAGTGACAGTGTGAGGTTAGTATCTCAGTGTCAGTGACAGTGTGAGGTTCGTATCTCAGTGTCAGTGATAGTGTGAGGTTAGTATCTCAGTGTCAGTGACAGTGTGAGGTTCGTATCTCAGTGTCAGTGATAGTGTGAGGTTTTTATCTCAGTGTCAGTGACAGTTTGATGTCACGATCTCAGTGTCAGTGCCTCAGTGAGGTCAGCATGTCAGAGTCAATGGCAGTATGAGGTCAGTATTTCAGTGTCGGTATCAGTGTGAGGTTTGTGACACAGTGTCAGTGACAGTGTGAGTTCAGTATCTCAGTGTCAGTGACAGTGTGAGGTTAGTGTCTCAGCGTCAGTGTCAGTGTGAGGTTAATATCTCAGAGTCAGTGACATAATGAGGTTAGTATCTCAGTGACATAATGAGGTTAGTGTCTCAGTGACAGTGACAGCGTGAGGGTAGCATCACAGCGTCAGTGACAGTGTGAGGATAGTATCTCAGTTTTAGTGACAGTGTGAGGTTAGTCTCTCTGCGGCATTGACAGTGTGAGGCTCATCTCTTAGTGTCACTGACAGTGTGAGATGAGTATCTCAGTGCCAGTGACAGTGTGTGGTCAGTATCTCAGTGTCAGTGAAATTGTGAGGTTAGTATCTCAGTTTCAGTGACAGTGTGAGGTTAGTATCTCAGTTTCAGTGACAGTGTGTGGTCAGTATCTCAGTGTCAGGGATAGTGTGAGGTTCGTATCTCAGTGTCAGTGACAGTGTGAGATCAGTATCTCAGTGTCAGTCTCAGTGTGAGGTTAGTGTCACCGTGTCAGTGACAGTGTGAGGTTAGTATCTCAGTGACAGTGATAGTGTAAGGTTTTTATATCAGTGTCAGTGACAGTGTGTGGTCCATATCTCAGTGTCAGTGACAGTGTGAGGTTAGTATCTCATTGTCAGAGACAGTGTGAGGTTAGTATCTCAGTGTCTGTGACAGTGTGAGATCAGTATTTCAGTGTCAGTGACAGACTGAGGTTAGTGTCTCAGTGTCAGTGACAGAGTGAGGTCATTGTCTTGGTGTCAGTGACAGTGTGAGATTAGTATTCTCAGTGTCAGTGACAGTGTGAAATCAGTATCTCAGTGTCAGTGACAGCCTGAGGTCAGTGTCTCAGTGTCAGTGACAGTGTGAGATTTGTATCTCAGTGTCAGTGACACTAGGAGGTTAGTATCTCTATGTCAGTGCCAATGTGTGGTTAGTGATTCAGTGTCAGTGACAGTGTAAGGTCAGTATCTCAGTGTCAGTGACAGTGTGAGGTCAGCATATCAGCATCATTGACTCTATAAGGTTTGTATCTCAGTGTGTGTGTCAGTGAGAGGTTAGTGACTCAGTTTCATTGACAGTGTGAGGTTAGTATCTCAGTGTCAGTGATAGTGTGATTTTCGTATCTCAGTATCAGTGACAGTCTGAGGTTAATATCTCAGTTTCAGTGACGCTGTGAGTTTAGTATCTCAGTAACCTGAGAGTTTGAGGTCAGAATCTCAGTTTCTGTGACAGTGTGAGTTTAGTGTCTCAGTGTTAGTGACACTGCGAGATGAGTGTCTCAGTGTCACAGTGTTAGGTTTGTATCTCAGTGTCAGTGACAGTGCGAGTTTAGTGTCTCCGTGTCAGTGCCATGGTTAGGTTTGTATCTCAGTGTCAGTGACAATGTGATATTAGTGTCTCAGTGTCAGTGACAGTTTTAGTTCACTATCTCAGTGTCAGAGACAGTGTGAGGTTAGATTCTACAGAGTCAGTGACAGTGTGAGGACAGTATCTCAGTGTCAGTGATAATGTGAGGTCAATATCTCAGTGTCTGTAAAAGTATGAGTTTAGTATGTCAGTTTCAGTGACAGTGTGAGGTCAGTATCTCAGTGTCAGCGACAGTGTGAGGTTAGTATCCCAGTGTCCGTGACAGTGTGTGGTCAGTATCTCAGTGTCAGTGATAGTGTGAGGTTCGTATCTCAGTGTCAATGACAGGGTGTGGTCAGTATCTCAGTGTCAGTGAAAGCGTGAGGTTCGTATCTCAGTGTCAGTGACAGTGTGTGGTCAGTATCTCAGTGTAAGTGATAGTGTGAGGTTCATGTCTCATTGTCAGTGACAGTGTGAGGTTAGTATCTCAGTGTCAGTGACAGTGTGAGGTTAGTGTCTCAGTGTCAGTGACAGTGTGAGGTTAGTATCTCAGTGTCAGTGACAGTGTGAGGTTCGTATCTCAGTGTCAGTGACAGTGTGAGGTTAGTATCTCAGTGTCAGTGACAGCCTGAGGTCAGTGTCTCAGTGTCAGTGACAGTGTGAGATTTGTATCTCAGTGTCAGTGACACTAGGAGGTTAGTATCTCTATGTCAGTGCCAATGTGTGGTTAGTGATTCAGTGTCAGTGACAGTGTAAGGTCAGTATCTCAGTGTCAGTGACAGTGTGAGGTCAGCATATCAGCATCATTGACTCTATAAGGTTTGTATCTCAGTGTGTGTGTCAGTGAGAGGTTAGTGACTCAGTGTCATTGACAGTGTGAGGTCAGTATCTCAGTATCAGTGATGATGTGAGGTCAGTATCTCAGTGTCAGTGACAGTGTGAGGTGAGTATCTCAGTATTAGTGACAGTGTGAGGTCAGTATCTCAGTGTCAGTGACAGTGTGAGGTCAGTATCTCAGTATCAGTGACAGTATTAGTATTAGTGACAGTGTGAGGTCAGTATTTCACTGTCAGTGACAGGGTGAGGTTAGTATCTCAGTATTAGTGACAGTGTGAGGTCAGTATCTCACTGTCAGTGACAGTGTCAGGTTATTATCTCTGTGTTAGTGACAGTTTGAGGACAGTATCATGGTGTCAGTGTCAATTTTTAGTTAGTATCTCAGTGTCAGTGACAGTGTGAGGATCGTATCTCATTGTCAGTATCAGTGTAAGGTTAGTATCTCAGTGTCAGCGACAGTGTGAGGTTAGTACCTCAGTGTCAGTGACAGTGTGAAGTCAGTTTCTCAGTGTCAGTGAAAGTGTGAGGTTAGTTTCTCATCGTCAGTGACAGTGTAAATTCTGTATCTCAGTGTCATTGAGAGTGCGAGGTTAGTATCTGTGTCAGTGACAGTGTGAGGTTAGTATCTCAGTGTCAGTGACAGTTTGAGGGCATTTTCTCAGAGTCACTGACAGCGTGAGGTCAGTATCTCAGTGTCAGTGACGCGTGAGGTCAGAATCTCAGCGCCATTGACTCTGTAAGGTTTGTATCTCAGTGTGTGTGTCAGTGAGAGGTTAGTGACTCAATGTCAGTGACAGTGTGAGGTCAGTTTCTCAGTGTCAGTGACAATGTGAGATTAGTATCTCAGTGTCAGTGACACTATGAGGTTAGTATCTCTATGTCAGTGCCAGTGTGTGGTTAGTGTCTCAGTGTCAGTGACAGTGTGAGGTTAGTATCTCAGTGTCAGTGACATTGTGAGGTCAATGTCTCAGTGTCAGTGACAGTGCGAGGTTAGTGTCTCAGTGTTAGTGACAGTGCACGGTTAATGTCTCCGTGTAAGTGATAGTTTTAGGTTTGTACCTCATGGTCAGTGCCAGTGTGAAGTTAGTGTCTCAGTGTCATTGAAAGTGTTAGTTTTGTATATCAGTGTCTGTGACAGTGTGAGGTCAAAATCTCAGTGTCAGTGACTGTGTGAAGTTAGTTTCCCAGTGTCCGTGACAGTGTGAGATTAATTTCTCAGCGTCAGTGATAGTGTAAATTCAGCATCTCAGTGTCATTGACAGTGTGATGTTTGTATTTCAGAGTTAGTGACAATGTGAGGTTAGTTTCACAGTTTCAGTGACAGTGTGAGATCAGTATTTCAGTGTCAGTGACAGTGTGAGGTTAGTTTCTCAGTGTCTGTGACTGTGTGTAGTTCGTATCTCTGTGTCAGTGACAGTGTGAGGTTAGTATCTCAGTATCAGTGACAGTGTGAGGTCAGTATCTCAGTATCAGTGACAGTGTGAGGTCAGTATTTCAGTGTCAGTGACAGTGTGAGGTCAGTATCTCATTGTCAGTGACAGTGTGAGGTGTGTATCTCAGTATCAGTGACAGTGTGAGGTCAGTATCTCAGTATCAGTGATAGTGTGAGGTCAGTATCTCAGTGTCAGTGACAGTGTGAGGTTAGTTTCTCAGTGTCTGTGACTGTGTGTAGTTCGTATCTCTGTGTCAGTGACAGTGTGAGGTCAGTATCTCAGTATCAGTGACAGTGTGAGGTTAGTTACTCAGTGTCTGTGACTGTGTGTAGTCCGTATCTCTGTGTCAGTGACAGTGTGTGGTCAGTATCTCAGTATCAGTGACAGTGTGAGGTCAGTATCTCAGTGTCTGTGACAGTGTGAGGTGAGTATCTCAGTGTCAGTGACAGTGTGAGGTCAGTATCTCAGTATCTCAGTGACTGTGTTAGGTCAGTATCTCAGTATCAGTGACAGTGTGAGGTCAGTATCTCAGTGTCAGTGACAGTGTGAGGTCAGTATCTCAGTATCAGTGACAGTGTGAGGTCAGTATCTCAGTGTCAGTGACAGTGTGAGGTCAATATCTCAGTGTCTGTGACAGTGTGAGGTCAGTATCTCAGTATCAGTGACAGTATTAGTATTAGTGACAGTGTGAGGTCAGTATTTCACTGTCAGTGACAGGGTGAGGTTAGTATCTCAATATCTCAGTGTCAGTGACAGTGTGAGGTCAGTATCTCAGTATCAGCGACAGTGTGAGGTCAGTATCTCAGTATCAGTGACAGTGTGAGGTCAATATCTCAGTGTCTGTGACAGTGTGTGGTCAGTATCTCAGTGTCAGTGACAGTGTGAGGTCAGTATCTCAGTATTAGTGACAGTGTGAGGTCAGTATCTCAGTATCAGTGACAGTGTGAGGTCAATATCTCAGTATCAGTGACAGTGTGAGGTCAGTATCTCTGTGTCAGTGACAGTGTGAGGTCAGTATCTCAGTGACAGTGACAGTGTGAGGTCAGTATCTCTGTGTCAGTGACAGTGTGAGGTCAGTATCTCAGTGTCAGTGACAGTGTGAGGTCAGTATCTCAGTGACAGTGACAGTGTGAGGTCAGTATCTCAGTATTAGTGACAGTGTGAGGTCAGTATCTCAGTATCAGTGACAGTGTGAGGTCAGTATCTCAGTATTAGTGACAGTGTGAGGTCAGTATCTCAGTGTCAGTGACAGTGTGAGGTCAGTATCTCAGTATCAGTGATAGTGTGAGGTGAGTATCTCAGTATCAGTGACAGTGTGTGGTCAGTATCTCAGTGTCAGTGACAGTGTGAGGTTAGTATCTCAGTGTCAGTGAAAGTGTGAGGTCAGTATCTCAGTGTCAGTGACAGTGTGAGGTCAGTATCTCAGTATCAGTGACAGTGTGTGGTCAGTATCTCAGTGTCAGTGACAGTGTGAGGTCAGTATCTCAGTATCAGTGACAGTGTGAGGTCAGTATCTCAGTGTCAGTGACAGTGTGAGGTCAGTATCTCAGTATCAGTGATAGTGTGAGGTGAGTATCTCAGTATCAGTGACAGTGTGTGGTCAGTATCTCAGTGTCAGTGACAGTGTGAGGTTAGTATCTCAGTGTCAGTGACAGTGTGAGGTCAGTATCTCAGTGTCAGTGACGCGTGAGGTCAGAATCTCAGCGCCATTGACTCTGTAAGGTTTGTATCTCAGTGTGTGTGTCAGTGAGAGGTTAGTGACTCAATGTCAGTGACAGTGTGAGGTCAGTTTCTCAGTGTCAGTGACAATGTGAGATTAGTATCTCAGTGTCAGTGACACTATGAGGTTAGTATCTCTATGTCAGTGCCAGTGTGTGGTTAGTGTCTCAGTGTCAGTGACAGTGTGAGGTTAGTATCTCAGTGTCAGTGACATTGTGAGGTCAATGTCTCAGTGTCAGTGACAGTGCGAGGTTAGTGTCTCAGTGTTAGTGACAGTGCACGGTTAATGTCTCCATGTAAGTGATAGTTTTAGGTTTGTACCTCATGGTCAGTGCCAGTGTGAAGTTAGTGTCTCAGTGTCAGTGAAAGTGTTAGTTTTGTATATCAGTGTCTGTGACAGTGTGAGGTCAAAATCTCAGTGTCAGTGACTGTGTGAAGTTAGTTTCCCAGTGTCCGTGACAGTGTGAGATTAATTTCTCAGCGTCAGTGA
The DNA here is from genome assembly GCF_047496795.1 of Chiloscyllium punctatum. NCBI lineage: Eukaryota > Metazoa > Chordata > Chondrichthyes > Orectolobiformes > Hemiscylliidae > Chiloscyllium > Chiloscyllium punctatum. The sequence goes on along the minus strand of NC_092762.1, from coordinate 52,436,852 downwards.
TAGTGTAAATTCAGCATCTCAGTGTCATTGACAGTGTGATGTTTGTATTTCAGAGTTAGTGACAATGTGAGGTTAGTTTCACAGTTTCAGTGACAGTGTGAGATCAGTATTTCAGTGTCAGTGACAGTGTGAGGTTAGTTTCTCAGTGTCTGTGACTGTGTGTAGTTCGTATCTCTGTGTCAGTGACAGTGTGAGGTTAGTATCTCAGTATCAGTGACAGTGTGAGGTCAGTATCTCAGTATCAGTGACAGTGTGAGGTCAGTATCTCAGTGTCAGTGACAGTGTGAGGTCAGTATCTCAGTGTCAGTGACAGTGTGAGGTGTGTATCTCAGTATCAGTGACAGTGTGAGGTCAGTATCTCAGTATCAGTGATAGTGTGAGGTCAGTATCTCAGTGTCAGTGACAGTGTGAGGTTAGTTTCTCAGTGTCTGTGACAGTGTGAGGTGAGTATCTCAGTGTCAGTGACAGTGTGAGGTCAGTATCTCAGTATCAGTGACAGTGTGAGGTTAGTTTCTCAGTGTCTGTGACTGTGTGTAGTTCGTATCTCTGTGTCAGTGACAGTGTGTGGTCAGTATCTCAGTATCGGTGACAGTGTGAGGTCAGTATCTCAGTGTCTGTGACAGTGTGAGGTGAGTATCTCAGTGTCAGTGACAGTGTGAGGTCAGTATCTCAGTATCTCAGTGACTGTGTGAGGTCAGTATCTCAGTATCAGTGACAGTGTGAGGTCAGTATCTCAGTGTCAGTGACAGTGTGAGGTCAGTATCTCAGTATCAGCGACAGTGTGAGGTCAGTATCTCAGTGTCAGTGACAGTGTGAGGTCAATATCTCAGTGTCTGTGACAGTGTGTGGTCAGTATCTCAGTATCAGTGACAGTGTGAGGTCAGTATCTCAGTATTAGTGACAGTGTGTGGTCAGTATCTCAGTATCAGTGACAGTGTGAGGTCGGTATCTCAGTATTAGTGACAGTGTGAGGTCAGTATCTCAGTATCAGTGACAGTGTGAGGTCAGTATCTCTGTGTCAGTGACAGTGTGAGGTCAGTATCTCAGTGACAGTGACAGTGTGAGGTCAGTATCTCTGTGTCAGTGACAGTGTGAGGTCAGTATCTCAGTGTCAGTGACAGTGTGAGGTCAGTATCTCAGTGACAGTGACAGTGTGAGGTCAGTATCTCAGTATTAGTGACAGTGTGAGGTCAGTATCTCAGTATCAGTGACAGTGTGAGGTCAGTATCTCAGTATTAGTGACAGTGTGAGGTCAGTATCTCAGTGTCAGTGACAGTGTGAGGTCAGTATCTCAGTATCAGTGATAGTGTGAGGTGAGTATCTCAGTATCAGTGACAGTGTGTGGTCAGTATCTCAGTGTCAGTGACAGTGTGAGGTTAGTATCTCAGTGTCAGTGAAAGTGTGAGGTCAGTATCTCAGTGTCAGTGACAGTGTGAGGTCAGTATCTCAGTATCAGTGACAGTGTGTGGTCAGTATCTCAGTGTCAGTGACAGTGTGAGGTCAGTATCTCAGTATCAGTGACAGTGTGAGGTCAGTATCTCAGTGTCAGTGACAGTGTGAGGTCAGTATCTCAGTATCAGTGATCGTGTGAGGTGAGTATCTCAGTATCAGTGACAGTGTGTGGTCAGTATCTCAGTGTCAGTGACAGTGTGAGGTTAGTATCTCATTGTCAGTGACAGTGTGAGGTCAGTATCTCAGTGTCAGTGACGCGTGAGGTCAGAATCTCAGCGCCATTGACTCTGTAAGGTTTGTATCTCAGTGTGTGTGTCAGTGAGAGGTTAGTGACTCAATGTCAGTGACAGTGTGAGGTCAGTTTCTCAGTGTCAGTGACAATGTGAGATTAGTATCTCAGTGTCAGTGACACTATGAGGTTAGTATCTCTATGTCAGTGCCAGTGTGTGGTTAGTGTCTCAGTGTCAGTGACAGTGTGAGGTTAGTATCTCAGTGTCAGTGACATTGTGAGGTCAATGTCTCAGTGTCAGTGACAGTGCGAGGTTAGTGTCTCAGTGTTAGTGACAGTGCACGGTTAATGTCTCCATGTAAGTGATAGTTTTAGGTTTGTACCTCATGGTCAGTGCCAGTGTGAAGTTAGTGTCTCAGTGTCAGTGAAAGTGTTAGTTTTGTATATCAGTGTCTGTGACAGTGTGAGGTCAAAATCTCAGTGTCAGTGACTGTGTGAAGTTAGTTTCCCAGTGTCCGTGACAGTGTGAGATTAATTTCTCAGCGTCAGTGATAGTGTAAATTCAGCATCTCAGTGTCATTGACAGTGTGATGTTTGTATTTCAGAGTTAGTGACAATGTGAGGTTAGTTTCACAGTTTCAGTGACAGTGTGAGATCAGTATTTCAGTGTCAGTGACAGTGTGAGGTTAGTTTCTCAGTGTCTGTGACTGTGTGTAGTTCGTATCTCTGTGTCAGTGACAGTGTGAGGTTAGTATCTCAGTATCAGTGACAGTGTGAGGTCAGTATCTCAGTATCAGTGACAGTGTGAGGTCAGTATCTCAGTGTCAGTGACAGTGTGAGGTCAGTATCTCAGTGTCAGTGACAGTGTGAGGTGTGTATCTCAGTATCAGTGACAGTGTGAGGTCAGTATCTCAGTATCAGTGATAGTGTGAGGTCAGTATCTCAGTGTCAGTGACAGTGTGAGGTTAGTTTCTCAGTGTCTGTGACAGTGTGAGGTGAGTATCTCAGTGTCAGTGACAGTGTGAGGTCAGTATCTCAGTATCAGTGACAGTGTGAGGTTAGTTTCTCAGTGTCTGTGACTGTGTGTAGTTCGTATCTCTGTGTCAGTGACAGTGTGTGGTCAGTATCTCAGTATCGGTGACAGTGTGAGGTCAGTATCTCAGTGTCTGTGACAGTGTGAGGTGAGTATCTCAGTGTCAGTGACAGTGTGAGGTCAGTATCTCAGTATCTCAGTGACTGTGTGAGGTCAGTATCTCAGTATCAGTGACAGTGTGAGGTCAGTATCTCAGTGTCAGTGACAGTGTGAGGTCAGTATCTCAGTATCAGCGACAGTGTGAGGTCAGTATCTCAGTGTCAGTGACAGTGTGAGGTCAATATCTCAGTGTCTGTGACAGTGTGTGGTCAGTATCTCAGTATCAGTGACAGTGTGAGGTCAGTATCTCAGTATTAGTGACAGTGTGTGGTCAGTATCTCAGTATCAGTGACAGTGTGAGGTCAGTATCTCAGTATTAGTGACAGTGTGAGGTCAGTATCTCAGTATCAGTGACAGTGTGAGGTCAGTATCTCTGTGTCAGTGACAGTGTGAGGTCAGTATCTCAGTGACAGTGACAGTGTGAGGTCAGTATCTCAGTGTCAGTGACAGTGTGAGGTCAGTATCTCTGTGTCAGTGACAGTGTGAGGTCAGTATCTCAGTATTAGTGACAGTGTGAGGTCAGTATCTCAGTGACAGTGACAGTGTGAGGTCAGTATCTCAGTATTAGTGACAGTGTGAGGTCAGTATCTCAGTGTCAGTGACAGTGTGAGGTCAGTATCTCAGTGTCAGTGAAAGTGTGAGGTCAGTATCTCAGTGTCAGTGACAGTGTGAGGTTAGTATCTCAGTGTCAGTGACAGTGTGAGGTCAGTATCTCAGTGACAGTGACAGTGTGAGGTCAGTATCTCAGTATTAGTGACAGTGTGAGGTCAGTATCTCAGTATCAGTGACAGTGTGAGGTTAGTATCTCAGTGTCAGTGACAGTGTGAGGTCAGTATCTCAGTATCAGTGACAGTGTGAGGTCAGTATCTCAGTGTCAGTGACAGTGTGAGGTCAGTATCTCAGTGTCAGTGACAGTGTGAGGTCAGTATCTCTGTGTCAGTGACAGTGTGAGGTCAGTATCTCAGTGTCAGTGACAGTGTGAGGTCAGTATCTCAGTGACAGTGACAGTGTGAGGTCAGTATCTCAGTATTAGTGACAGTGTGAGGTCAGTATCTCAGTATCAGTGACAGTGTGAGGTCAGTATCTCAGTATTAGTGACAGTGTGAGGTCAGTATCTCAGTGTCAGTGACAGTGTGAGGTCAGTATCTCAGTATCAGTGATAGTGTGAGGTGAGTATCTCAGTATCAGTGACAGTGTGTGGTCAGTATCTCAGTGTCAGTGACAGTGTGAGGTTAGTATCTCAGTGTCAGTGAAAGTGTGAGGTCAGTATCTCAGTGTCAGTGACAGTGTGAGGTCAGTATCTCAGTATCAGTGACAGTGTGTGGTCAGTATCTCAGTGTCAGTGACAGTGTGAGGTCAGTATCTCAGTATCAGTGACAGTGTGAGGTCAGTATCTCAGTGTCAGTGACAGTGTGAGGTCAGTATCTCAGTATCAGTGATAGTGTGAGGTGAGTATCTCAGTATCAGTGACAGTGTGTGGTCAGTATCTCAGTGTCAGTGACAGTGTGAGGTTAGTATCTCAGTGTCAGTGACAGTGTGAGGTCAGTATCTCAGTGTCAGTGACGCGTGAGGTCAGAATCTCAGCGCCATTGACTCTGTAAGGTTTGTATCTCAGTGTGTGTGTCAGTGAGAGGTTAGTGACTCAATGTCAGTGACAGTGTGAGGTCAGTTTCTCAGTGTCAGTGACAATGTGAGATTAGTATCTCAGTGTCAGTGACACTATGAGGTTAGTATCTCTATGTCAGTGCCAGTGTGTGGTTAGTGTCTCAGTGTCAGTGACAGTGTGAGGTTAGTATCTCAGTGTCAGTGACATTGTGAGGTCAATGTCTCAGTGTCAGTGACAGTGCGAGGTTAGTGTCTCAGTGTTAGTGACAGTGCACGGTTAATGTCTCCATGTAAGTGATAGTTTTAGGTTTGTACCTCATGGTCAGTGCCAGTGTGAAGTTAGTGTCTCAGTGTCAGTGAAAGTGTTAGTTTTGTATATCAGTGTCTGTGACAGTGTGAGGTCAAAATCTCAGTGTCAGTGACTGTGTGAAGTTAGTTTCCCAGTGTCCGTGACAGTGTGAGATTAATTTCTCAGCGTCAGTGATAGTGTAAATTCAGCATCTCAGTGTCATTGACAGTGTGATGTTTGTATTTCAGAGTTAGTGACAATGTGAGGTTAGTTTCACAGTTTCAGTGACAGTGTGAGATCAGTATTTCAGTGTCAGTGACAGTGTGAGGTTAGTTTCTCAGTGTCTGTGACTGTGTGTAGTTCGTATCTCTGTGTCAGTGACAGTGTGAGGTTAGTATCTCAGTATCAGTGACAGTGTGAGGTCAGTATCTCAGTATCAGTGACAGTGTGAGGTCAGTATCTCAGTGTCAGTGACAGTGTGAGGTCAGTATCTCAGTGTCAGTGACAGTGTGAGGTGTGTATCTCAGTATCAGTGATAGTGTGAGGTCAGTATCTCAGTATCAGTGATAGTGTGAGGTCAGTATCTCAGTGTCAGTGACAGTGTGAGGTTAGTTTCTCAGTGTCTGTGACAGTGTGAGGTGAGTATCTCAGTGTCAGTGACAGTGTGAGGTCAGTATCTCAGTATCAGTGACAGTGTGAGGTTAGTTTCTCAGTGTCTGTGACTGTGTGTAGTTCGTATCTCTGTGTCAGTGACAGTGTGTGGTCAGTATCTCAGTATCGGTGACAGTGTGAGGTCAGTATCTCAGTGTCTGTGACAGTGTGAGGTGAGTATCTCAGTGTCAGTGACAGTGTGAGGTCAGTATCTCAGTATCTCAGTGACTGTGTGAGGTCAGTATCTCAGTATCAGTGACAGTGTGAGGTCAGTATCTCAGTGTCAGTGACAGTGTGAGGTCAGTATCTCAGTATCAGTGACAGTGTGAGGTCAGTATCTCAGTGTCAGTGACAGTGTGAGGTCAATATCTCAGTGTCTGTGACAGTGTGAGGTCAGTATCTCAGTATCAGTGACAGTATTAGTATTAGTGACAGTGTGATGTCAGTATTTCACTGTCAGTGACAGGGTGAGGTTAGTATCTCAATATCTCAGTGTCAGTGACAGTGTGAGGTCAGTATCTCAGTATCAGCGACAGTGTGAGGTCAGTATCTCAGTGTCAGTGACAGTGTGAGGTCAATATCTCAGTGTCTGTGACAGTGTGTGGTCAGTATCTCAGTATCAGTGACAGTGTGAGGTCAGTATCTCAGTATTAGTGACAGTGTGTGGTCAGTATCTCAGTATCAGTGACAGTGTGAGGTCAGTATCTCAGTATTAGTGACAGTGTGAGGTCAGTATCTCAGTATCAGTGACAGTGTGAGGTCAGTATCTCAGTGACAGTGACAGTGTGAGGTCAGTATCTCAGTATCAGTGACAGTGTGAGGTCAGTATCTCAGTGTCAGTGACAGTGTGAGGTCAGTATCTCAGTGACAGTGACAGTGTGAGGTCAGTATCTCAGTATTAGTGACAGTGTGAGGTCAGTATCCCAGTATCAGTGACAGTGTGAGGTCAGTATCTCAGTATTAGTGACAGTGTGAGGTCAGTATCTCAGTGTCAGTGACAGTGTGAGGTCAGTATCTCAGTATCAGTGATAGTGTGAGGTGAGTATCTCAGTATCAGTGACAGTGTGTGGTCAGTATCTCAGTGTCAGTGACAGTGTGAGGTTAGTATCTCAGTGTCAGTGACAGTGTGAGGTCAGTATCTCAGTGTCAGTGACAGTGTGAGGTCAGTATCTCAGTATCAGTGACAGTGTGTGGTCAGTATTTCAGTGTCAGTGACAGTGTGAGGTCAGTATCTCAGTATCAGTGACAGTGTGAGGTCAGTATCTCAGTGTCAGTGACAGTGTGAGGTCAGTATCTCAGTATCAGTGATAGTGTGAGGTGAGTATCTCAGTATCAGTGACAGTGTGTGGTCAGTATCTCAGTGTCAGTGACAGTGTGAGGTTAGTATCTCAGTGTCAGTGACAGTGTGAGGTCAGTATCTCAGTATCAGTGACAGTGTGTGGTCAGTATCTCAGTGTCAGTGACAGTGTGAGGTCAGTATCTCAGTATCAGTGACAGTGTGAGGTCAGTATCTCAGTGTCAGTGACAGTGTGAGGTCAGTATCTCAGTATCAGTGACAGTGTGTGGTCAGTATCTCAGTATCTGTGACAGTGTGAGGTCAGTATCTCAGTGTCAGTGACAGTGTGAGGTTAGTATCTCAGTATCAGTGACAGTGTGTGGTCAGTATCTCAGTATCAGTGACAGTGTGAGGTCAGTATCTCACTGTCAGTGACAGTGTCAGGTTATTATCTCTGTGTTAGTGACAGTTTGAGGACAGTATCATGGTGTCAGTGTCAATTTTTAGTTAGTATCTCAGTGTCAGTGACAGTGTGAGGATCGTATCTCATTGTCAGTATCAGTGTAAGGTTAGTATCTCAGTGTCAGCGACAGTGTGAGGTTAGTACCTCAGTGTCAGTGACAGTGTGAAGTCAGTTTCTCAGTGTCAGTGAAAGTGTGAGGTTAGTTTCTCATCGTCAGTGACAGTGTAAATTCTGTATCTCAGTGTCATTGAGAGTGCGAGGTTAGTATCTGTGTCAGTGACAGTGTGAGGTTAGTATCTCAGTGTCAGTGACAGTTTGAGGGCATTTTCTCAGAGTCACTGACAGCGTGAGGTCAGTATCTCAGTGTCAGTGACGCGTGAGGTCAGAATCTCAGCGCCATTGACTCTGTAAGGTTTGTATCTCAGTGTGTGTGTCAGTGAGAGGTTAGTGACTCAATGTCAGTGACAGTGTGAGGTCAGTTTCTCAGTGTCAGTGACAATGTGAGATTAGTATCTCAGTGTCAGTGACACTATGAGGTTAGTATCTCTATGTCAGTGCCAGTGTGTGGTTAGTGTCTCAGTGTCAGTGACAGTGTGAGGTTAGTATCTCAGTGTCAGTGACATTGTGAGGTCAATGTCTCAGTGTCAGTGACAGTGCGAGGTTAGTGTCTCAGTGTTAGTGACAGTGCACGGTTAATGTCTCCGTGTAAGTGATAGTTTTAGGTTTGTACCTCATGGTCAGTGCCAGTGTGAAGTTAGTGTCTCAGTGTCATTGAAAGTGTTAGTTTTGTATATCAGTGTCTGTGACAGTGTGAGGTCAAAATCTCAGTGTCAGTGACTGTGTGAAGTTAGTTTCCCAGTGTCCGTGACAGTGTGAGATTAATTTCTCAGCGTCAGTGATAGTGTAAATTCAGCATCTCAGTGTCATTGACAGTGTGATGTTTGTATTTCAGAGTTAGTGACAATGTGAGGTTAGTTTCACAGTTTCAGTGACAGTGTGAGATCAGTATTTCAGTGTCAGTGACAGTGTGAGGTTAGTTTCTCAGTGTCTGTGACTGTGTGTAGTTCGTATCTCTGTGTCAGTGACAGTGTGAGGTTAGTATCTCAGTATCAGTGACAGTGTGAGGTCAGTATCTCAGTATCAGTGACAGTGTGAGGTCAGTATTTCAGTGTCAGTGACAGTGTGAGGTCAGTATCTCATTGTCAGTGACAGTGTGAGGTGTGTATCTCAGTATCAGTGACAGTGTGAGGTCAGTATCTCAGTATCAGTGTTAGTGTGAGGTCAGTATCTCAGTGTCAGTGACAGTGTGAGGTTAGTTTCTCAGTGTCTGTGACTGTGTGTAGTTCGTATCTCTGTGTCAGTGACAGTGTGAGGTCAGTATCTCAGTATCAGTGACAGTGTGAGGTTAGTTACTCAGTGTCTGTGACTGTGTGTAGTCCGTATCTCTGTGTCAGTGACAGTGTGTGGTCAGTATCTCAGTATCAGTGACAGTGTGAGGTCAGTATCTCAGTGTCTGTGACAGTGTGAGGTGAGTATCTCAGTGTCAGTGACAGTGTGAGGTCAGTATCTCAGTATCTCAGTGACTGTGTTAGGTCAGTATCTCAGTATCAGTGACAGTGTGAGGTCAGTATCTCAGTGTCAGTGACAGTGTGAGGTCAGTATCTCAGTATCAGTGACAGTGTGAGGTCAGTATCTCAGTGTCAGTGACAGTGTGAGGTCAATATCTCAGTGTCTGTGACAGTGTGAGGTCAGTATCTCAGTATCAGTGACAGTATTAGTATTACTGACAGTGTGAGGTCAGTATTTCACTGTCAGTGACAGGGTGAGGTTAGTATCTCAGTATCTCAGTGTCAGTGACAGTGTGAGGTCAGTATCTCAGTATCAGCGACAGTGTGAGGTCAGTATCTCAGTGTCAGTGACAGTGTGAGGTCAATATCTCAGTGTCTGTGACAGTGTGTGGTCAGTATCTCAGTATCAGTGACAGTGTGAGGTCAGTATCTCAGTATTAGTGACAGTGTGAGGTCAGTATCTCAGTATCAGTGACAGTGTGAGGTCAATATCTCAGTATCAGTGACAGTGTGAGGTCAGTATCTCTGTGTCAGTGACAGTGTGAGGTCAGTATCTCAGTGACAGTGACAGTGTGAGGTCAGTATCACTGTGTCAGTGACAGTGTGAGGTCAGTATCTCAGTGTCAGTGACAGTGTGAGGTCAGTATCTCAGTGACAGTGACAGTGTGAGGTCAGTATCTCAGTATTAGTGACAGTGTGAGGTCAGTATCTCAGTATCAGTGACAGTGTGAGGTCAGTATCTCAGTATTAGTGACAGTGTGAGGTCAGTATCTCAGTGTCAGTGACAGTGTGAGGTCAGTATCTCAGTATCAGTGATAGTGTGAGGTGAGTATCTCAGTATCAGTGACAGTGTGTGGTCAGTATCTCAGTGTCAGTGACAGTGTGAGGTTAGTATCTCAGTGTCAGTGAAAGTGTGAGGTCAGTATCTCAGTGTCAGTGACAGTGTGAGGTCAGTATCTCAGTATCAGTGACAGTGTGTGGTCAGTATCTCAGTGTCAGTGACAGTGTGAGGTCAGTATCTCAGTATCAGTGACAGTGTGAGGTCAGTATCTCAGTATCAGTGATAGTGTGAGGTGAGTATCTCAGTATCAGTGACAGTGTGTGGTCAGTATCTCAGTGTCAATGACAGTGTGAGGTTAGTATCTCAGTGTCAGTGACAGTGTGAGGTCAGTATCTCAGTGTCAGTGACGCGTGAGGTCAGAATCTCAGCGCCATTGACTCTGTAAGGTTTGTATCTCAGTGTGTGTGTCAGTGAGAGGTTAGTGACTCAATGTCAGTGACAGTGTGAGGTCAGTTTCTCAGTGTCAGTGACAATGTGAGATTAGTATCTCAGTGTCAGTGACACTATGAGGTTAGTATCTCTATGTCAGTGCCAGTGTGTGGTTAGTGTCTCAGTGTCAGTGACAGTGTGAGGTTAGTATCTCAGTGTCAGTGACATTGTGAGGTCAATGTCTCAGTGTCAGTGACAGTGCGAGGTTAGTGTCTCAGTGTTAGTGACAGTGCACGGTTAATGTCTCCATGTAAGTGATAGTTTTAGGTTTGTACCTCATGGTCAGTGCCAGTGTGAAGTTAGTGTCTCAGTGTCAGTGAAAGTGTTAGTTTTGTATATCAGTGTCTGTGACAGTGTGAGGTCAAAATCTCAGTGTCAGTGACTGTGTGAAGTTAGTTTCCCAGTGTCCGTGACAGTGTGAGATTAATTTCTCAGCGTCAGTGATAGTGTAAATTCAGCATCTCAGTGTCATTGACAGTGTGATGTTTGTATTTCAGAGTTAGTGACAATGTGAGGTTAGTTTCACAGTTTCAGTGACAGTGTGAGATCAGTATTTCAGTGTCAGTGACAGTGTGAGGTTAGTTTCTCAGTGTCTGTGACTGTGTGTAGTTCGTATCTCTGTGTCAGTGACAGTGTGAGGTTAGTATCTCAGTATCAGTGACAGTGTGAGGTCAGTATCTCAGTATCAGTGACAGTGTGAGGTCAGTATCTCAGTGTCAGTGACAGTGTGAGGTCAGTATCTCAGTGTCAGTGACAGTGTGAGGTGTGTATCTCAGTATCAGTGACAGTGTGAGGTCAGTATCTCAGTATCAGTGATAGTGTGAGGTCAGTATCTCAGTGTCAGTGACAGTGTGAGGTTAGTTTCTCAGTGTCTGTGACAGTGTGAGGTGAGTATCTCAGTGTCAGTGACAGTGTGAGGTCAGTATCTCAGTATCAGTGACAGTGTGAGGTTAGTTTCTCAGTGTCTGTGACTGTGTGTAGTTCGTATCTCTGTGTCAGTGACAGTGTGTGGTCAGTATCTCAGTATCGGTGACAGTGTGAGGTCAGTATCTCAGTGTCTGTGACAGTGTGAGGTGAGTATCTCAGTGTCAGTGACAGTGTGAGGTCAGTATCTCAGTATCTCAGTGACTGTGTGAGGTCAGTATCTCAGTATCAGTGACAGTGTGAGGTCAGTATCTCAGTGTCAGTGACAGTGTGAGGTCAGTATCTCAGTATCAGTGACAGTGTGAGGTCAGTATCTCAGTGTCAGTGACAGTGTGAGGTCAATATCTCAGTGTCTGTGACAGTGTGAGGTCAGTATCTCAGTATCAGTGACAGTATTAGTATTAGTGACAGTGTGATGTCAGTATTTCACTGTCAGTGACAGGGTGAGGTTAGTATCTCAATATCTCAGTGTCAGTGACAGTGTGAGGTCAGTATCTCAGTATCAGCGACAGTGTGAGGTCAGTATCTCAGTGTCAGTGACAGTGTGAGGTCAATATCTCAGTGTCTGTGACAGTGTGTGGTCAGTATCTCAGTATCAGTGACAGTGTGAGGTCAGTATCTCAGTATTAGTGACAGTGTGAGGTCAGTATCTCAGTATCAGTGACAGTGTGAGGTCAGTATCTCAGTATCAGTGACAGTGTGTGGTCAGTATCTCAGTATCAGTGACAGTGTGAGGTCAGTATCTCAGTGTCTGTGACAGTGTGAGGTCAGTATCTCAGTATCAGTGACAGTGTGAGGTCAGTATCTCAGTGACAGTGACAGTGTGAGGTCAGTATCTCAGTATCAGTGACAGTGTGAGGTCAGTATCTCAGTGTCAGTGACAGTGTGAGGTCAGTATCTCAGTGACAGTGACAGTGTGAGGTCAGTATCTCAGTATTAGTGACAGTGTGAGGTCAGTATCCCAGTATCAGTGACAGTGTGAGGTCAGTATCTCAGTATTAGTGACAGTGTGAGGTCAGTATCTCAGTGTCAGTGACAGTGTGAGGTCAGTATCTCAGTATCAGTGATAGTGTGAGGTGAGTATCTCAGTATCAGTGACAGTGTGTGGTCAGTATCTCAGTGTCAGTGACAGTGTGAGGTTAGTATCTCAGTGTCAGTGACAGTGTGAGGTCAGTATCTCAGTGTCAGTGACAGTGTGAGGTTAGTATCTCAGTGTCAGTGACAGTGTGAGGTCAGTATCTCAGTGTCAGTGACAGTGTGAGGTCAGTATCTCAGTATCAGTGACAGTGTGAGGTCAGTATCTCAGTGTCAGTGACAGTGTGAGGTCAGTATCTCAGTATCAGTGATAGTGTGAGGTGAGTATCTCAGTATCAGTGACAGTGTGTGGTCAGTATCTCAGTGTCAGTGACAGTGTGAGGTTAGTATCTCAGTGTCAGTGACAGTGTGAGGTCAGTATCTCAGTATCAGTGACAGTGTGTGGTCAGTATCTCAGTGTCAGTGACAGTGTGAGGTCAGTATCTCAGTATCAGTGACAGTGTGAGGTCAGTATCTCAGTGTCAGTGACAGTGTGAGGTCAGTATCTCAGTATCAGTGACAGTGTGTGGTCAGTATCTCAGTATCAGTGACAGTGTGAGGTCAGTATCTCAGTGTCAGTGACAGTGTGAGGTTAGTATCTCAGTATCAGTGACAGTGTGAGGTCAGTATCTCAGTGTCAGTGACAGTGTGAGGTCAGTATCTCAGTGACAGCGACAGTGTGAGGTCAGTATCTCAGTGACAGTGTGAGGTGAGTATCTCAGTGTCAGTGTCAGTGTGAGTTTACCAGACTCCATAAACAACTTCTGCATTTGATGAAGTCCATCATAAAACATTATTTTGCAATGTTGATGTTTCAGTGATTAGTGGAAGTGTATTGAGATGGATTGAATACTGATCCACAGAGAGGAAACAAAAGATTTGAAATTAATGGATCTTTTTCAAATTGGTCAACAGTAAATACCTGTGATGATCCCAGGTATTCATAATATATATTGGTTTTTTGTGTGAGACAACAAAGTATAACATCTCAAAGTTTGCTGATGATACCAAGCTGGGTTGCCGGGTTAATTGTGATGATAATGCAGAGATTGTTCAGCATGATATGGACTGGTTGGGTGAATGGGCAAATCAATGACAGTTGGAGTATAATTTGGGTAAATGTGAGGCTATTCACTTTGGAAGCATAAATAATACGGCAGATTACTACCTGGATAGCTGTAAACTGGGAGAGGGAAGTGTGCTCCAGTCGCTGAATTTACGTATGCAGGTGTAGCAGGTGGTAAAGAAGGCAAATGGTATGTTAGCCTTCATTGCACAATGTTTCGAGCAGGAATGTGTTGTTGCAGTTATCCAGGGCCTTGGTGTGGCCACACCTGGAACATTGTGTGTAGTTGTGGTCTTCTTTTCTGAGGAAGGTTGCTCTTGCTCTCGAGGGAGTACAGCGAAGGTTTACCAGGCTGATTCCGGGGATGGTGGGGCTGATGTATGATGAGAGATTGACAAGGTTAGGATTGCTTTTGTTGGAGTTGAGACAAGTGAGGGGGGAATCTCATAGAGACTTATAAAGTTCTCACAGGATGAGACAGGGTAGATGTAGGGACAATGTTCCTGATGGTTGGGCATGTCCAGAACCAGGGGTCACAGTCTGAGAATTTAGGGTGGGCCATTTAGGACAGAGATGAGGAGACATTTCTTCACCCAAAGAGTTGTGAGCCTGTGGAAATTATTACCATGGGAAATAGTTGATGCCAAGGCATTGAATGTATTCAAGGTGCAGCTAGATATAGCACTTGGGGCAAATGGGATCAAAGGTTATGGGCAGAAAAGAGGGTTAAGCTTTTGAGTTGAATGATCAGCCATGATCATGATGAATGGCGGAGTAGGCTGGATGGGCCGAATGGCTTCCTCCTGCCTTATCTTCTATGTTTCTGTGTTTCTGTGTTTTTTATCAATTGGAAAAGGTGTAGTGTGTGAATGCATGTTTTTCCCCTCTGTAAAACTTCAATAAAACATATCCTTCTTGACTTGACAACAGTATTGTGTTTGTGTAGAAGGCCACTCATGGATTTACCACATGGTAGCAGCATGAGGCAGGTAGCTTTCACTGTTGTCAAAACATCTCAGACATGCAGGGTAAACTGAGGCAGACTTGGAACCATTTCTGGTCCATTAATTGTGGACATTTCATGGGTGTTATTGATATACAATGAGTGATGAAACAAAATTAGAAGTTGCTGGAATAGCTCAGCAGGTCGAGAATCTTCTGTGGACGGATATCAGTTTTGGGTCCAATGACCCTTCCTTGAACTAGTGTAGCTATGAAAATGTCAGTTTTTATGCGGAAGATAGGGTGGGGGGAGGGGTATGGAGTAAATGATAAGTGGGGTTAGAGCCCAAAGAAAGACAAGAACAGTTAGACAGACAAATGAGTCGATAACGATCTGGCTGGGAGGGTAAATATCTGTTCATGGAGACTGTTACTGGCTAACAATTGACTGTGCATAATGACTATGTGATAACAAAGTCTGGTGTGTGGGTTGGGGGCTCAGACATGAGAGAGTTCAGGCTCTAAAATGATTGAACTCAATATTGGGTCTGGAGGGCTGTGGGGTCCCTAAATGAAAAATGAGGTGCTGTTCTTCCAGCCTGCTCTGAGCTTCGCTGGAGTACTGCAGCAAACCTGAGGCAGAGATGTTGGTCAGGGAACAGGGTGGTGTGTTAAAGTACTTGATTAGTGGCGCTGGAAGAGCACAGCAGTTCAGGCAGCATCCAATGAGCAGCGAAATCCTAAACTGCTGTGCTCTTCCAGCACCACTAATCCAGTATTTGGTTTTAGCATCTGCAGTCATTGTTTTTACCTTGGTGTGTTAAAGTGGCAGGCAACTGGAAGCTCAGGGTCTTTTTTTGCAGGCAGAATGTAGGTGTTCTGTGAACAGTTTATGCTTCATTTCCCCGCTGTAGAGGAGCTCACGTTGTGAGCAGCGAATGCAGTAGCCTCGATTGAGAAAAGAGCAGGTAAAGTGTTGCTTTACCTGGATGGGCCCTTGGATACTGAGGAGGGAGGAGGTAAAGGGGCAGGTGTTACATCTTTGACAGTTGCAGGGTGGATGGTGGGAGCAAAGGAAGAGTGGACCAGTATGTCCCTGAGGGAACAGTCCCTGGGGAAGGTGGGCTAGGGAGGGGAGGGGAATATGTATCTGATGGTGGCATATCGCTGGAGGTGACTGATGATCCTCTGCATGTGGATGTTGGTGGGATTGTAGGTGTGGACAAGGGGAACCCTATTGCTGTTGAGGAGGGAATTGGGGTGTGAGGGCCAAAGTGTAGGAGATGGGTGGGACCTGGTTGAGGGTGTGGATCAGCACAGCCAGATGGAGGGGGCTGGGGGTGGGGGTGGGGACAGTCCAGGAAGAGGCGGGGAGTCCCGAGACCATCTTGGGATGGGGGATGGACATGTAGAGGGAATTGCACGGCCATGGTAAAGAGGAGGCGGCTGGAGCCCGCAAACTGGAAATTCTGAAATTGATGTAAAGAGACAGAGGAATTGCGGATGTATGTGGAAGGGATTGGATCGGGGAGAGAAGACCACGTCAAGGGAGGAAGAGGTGAGCTCTGTGGGGCAGGAGAAGGCAGAAACAATGGGTGTGCCTGGGCAGTCCTGTTTGTGGATTTTCAGAAGGAGTTAGAAGCGAGCTATGTGGGGCTGGGAGACTTTCAACTTGGAGGCAGTCGGTGAGGGGGAAGATCACCAGATGAAATGAGGTCAGTGACTGCGATTGATACAATGACCTGAGGTGCATGGTGGTGTCATGGTCCAGGGGTAGACAGGAGGAGGCATCTGAGAGCTGTCGCTCAGCCTTTGCAATGTAGAGGCTAATACACCAGACTACAACAGCAGCACCCTTGTCAGCAGACTTAATTACAAAGTTGGATCATTGATGATTTGATATAGGTAGCCATTATCACACAGGATGGTTTGGATACTCATCTGTCAGCTGGATAACTTCTTATCCCTTTTATCAAGTCTGCTTCTTGTGTTTTAGTCCTGATGAGTTCAAGATAAAAGCTTCAACTTCTTCCAACCTTTAAATAGTCTAAAGTTCTGTACTACCCATTATTTACATGATTGTCTTATGACGGTCTCAGAATAGACAATCAATCAGGCTCAATTTCAGATTAAGTGTGCTGCTAACATGAAGGACAATCACTGAAGCACATTGCATAATCGGAGGGATGTATGGAGAATGCATGGGATATGGGGAGAACTGATTAGCTCCTCCCAGGCACAGTAGTTTACATCTTGATAGACAGAGAGTATCTTGTGATGTCAGTTCCCGCTTTTAAGTTACAACCTGATAGAGCATTGGCTGTTGCCAGAAGCAGTTCAAACAATTGAGACAATTTACATATGTTTCACCCCAAAACTCATGAAAATCAATTACACTCAGGTTTCCTCAGTAAGAGACAGTGCAGTGCTTGGTTAGACTGAATTTTTCCAAGAACTTTCAAGCTAAGTGGGTAGCACGGTGGCACAGTGGTGCCTCACAGCGCCAGGAACCCGGGTTCAATTCCTGCCTCAGGCAACTGTCCGCGTGGAGTTTGCACATTCTTCCTGTGTCTGTCTGAGTTTCCTCCCACAGTCCAAAAATGTGTAGGTTAATGAATTGGCCATGCTAAATTGCCCGTAGTGTTAGGTGAAGGGGTAAATGGAGGGGAATGGGTCTGGGTGGGTTGTGCTTCGGCGGGTCGGTGTGGACTTGTTGGGCCGAAGGGCCTGTTTCCACACTGTAAGTAATCTAATCTAATCAAAGATTCCGGAGGAATTCAGCAGGACTGGCAGCCTCTGCGGAGAATTAAACCAATTAACATTTTGAGTACAATATGACTTTTGTAGAACATCCTGAAGAAGAGTCACATGTCTTGAAACATTAGCTCTGTCTCTGTCCACAGATGCTGCCAGACCTGCTGAGTTTAGAGTCATAGAGTCATATGGAATTACAGCATGGAAACAGTATGGTCCAACTCGTCCATACCGGCTAGATATCCTAAACTAATCTAGTTCCATTTGCCAGCACTTGGCCCACGGGACTCTAAATTCTTCCCATTCATATACCCATCCAGATGCCTTTTAAGGTCTCTCTGTTCAGTAAAACTGCCCAGGACCTTACCTTTCAGTATATAAGTCCTGGGTCAAAAAGGATGGCGCTGGAAAAACAAAGCAGGTCAGACAGCATCCAAGGAGCAGGAGAGTCAATGTTTCAGCTATAAGCACTTCATCAGGAATGTTGGGAAGGGGGATGAGAGATAAACGGGGGTAGGGGTGGGGGGAAGGAAGCTGGGAAGGTGATAGGTGAACGTAGGTGGGGGGTAATTGTGATTGCTCGGTCGGAAGGGTAGAGTGGATAAGTGGGAAGGAAGATGGACAAGTGGGACAGGTCAAGAGGGCAATGCCAAATTGAAGGGTTGGATCTGGGATGAGGTGGGGGATGGGAATTTTTGGAAACTAGTGAAGTTGATGTTGAGGCCGTGTGGTTGAAGTGTCCTGAGGTGGAAGATGAGGCATTCTTCCTCCAGCTGGCAGGTGGATTTGATTTGGCAGTGGAGGAGGCCCAGGATTTGCATGCCCTTGGGGAAGTGGGAGTTGGAGTTGAAATAGTCAGCCACAGGGCTGTGGGTTGTTTAGTGAGAGTGTCCTGCCTGATTTGCCTTTCCAAAATGTAGCACCTCACATTTATCTAGATTAAACTCCATTTGCCACTCCTAGGTCCATTGGTCCATCTGATTAAGATCCTGTTATACTCTGTGGTAACCTTCCTCGCTCTCTCCAGCACTTTCTTGTTTTTATTTCTATCAAAACATTCTTTTGTATGCAAAATGACTCCCTTAAAACAGATACTTATACACAATTCTTGTGACATTACCTCATGTTAAATAAGCAACAAACTTCAGATTCTAATCAAACAATAGAATGGATTTCTCTGTCCTTCGAAATTCAATTTCTACAATCTGAAAATATTATGTTGTCGATGCTGTTGCTCAACGTTTTGAAGTGAAGTTTATTTTTTGAACCGGTTGGCCAAGAGACTATTGTGCATTAAAATTCTCAAAAGGTCATGATTTTTGATTTATAATGTGAACTCAATATATTATCATTTTGAATTGAGACTTTCAGCTGAAAGGCTCAGAGCTCAGACATCATCCAGACTAAAAACACGAAGAAAGAACATTTGGTAAATTGTAAATTAGTGACAAGCTGACACCAAATTTGGAATTAAAAAGGTTAAGAACTTGCCTTTTTATATCACCTCTAACATATCCCCGAGTAAGAAAACATGGCAACTACTTTGGCAAAAGTTAATATACTTTGACTAATGCACCAAACCTACACATTCCTGAACACAATGGGCAATTTAGCATGGCGAATTCTCCTAACTTGAACATCTTTGGACTGTGGGAGGAAACCAGAGCACCTGGAGGAAACCCACACAGACACAGGGAAAATGTGCAAACGCCATACAGACAGTCACCCGAGGCTGGAATTGAACCCAGTGCTAACCACTGAGCCACCATGCCACCCTACTTCATGGTGACAAAGAGCACAAAAGGCTTATACAATGTGGTACCCTAAAGGTTACTTTAGCTGCATCATTTCAGCAGTTTGAGCTTGGAACAATATCTAAGTTGGGTCATTTGCTCAGATATCAACCGTTCGCTGATTAATGAAAATGCGCAAGCTAGTTGAAACTATTCACGTTGTTCCTCAATTACCATAAGATATAAGATATAGGAGTAGAAATTAGGCCATTCAATCCATCACGTCTTCTCTGTCATTCAATCATGGCTGGTAGGTTTTTCAGAGCTGAAAATGTATTGCTGGAAAAGCGCAGCAGGTCAGGCAGCATCCAAGGAACACATTTTCCAGCAACACATTTTCAGCTCTGATCTCCAGCATCTGCAGTTCTCACTTTCTCCTGGTAGGTTTTTCAACCCCATTCTCCCACTTTCTCCACATAGCCCTTGATCCCTTTAGCAATCAAGAACCTATCTATTTCTGTCTTAAATATACTCAATGGCCTGGCCTCCACAGCGTCCTGTGGCAATGATTCCATAGGTTCCCCACTGTCTGGCTGAAGATGTTTCTCCTTATCTCTGTTCTAAAAGCTCTTCCCTTTACTCTAAGGCCATGCCCTCAGGTCCTAATTTCTCCTACCAATAGAAACATCTTCCCAATGTCCACTCTGTCCACTCTTTAGTATTCTGTAAGTTTCAATTAGATCCCCCTCCCATCCTTCTAAACTCCATCAAGTATAAACCCAGAGTCAATAATTTTTCACATATATGAAGCTTTTCATTCCTGGGACCATTCTTGTGAACCTCCCCTGAACAGGCTCCAAGGCCATTACATCCTTGCTGAGATAAGGGGCCCAAAACTATCCATAATACTCGAAATGTGGTCTGACCAGAGCCTTATAGAGCCCTGTTTTTTTTTATTCAAGTCCTCGCAAAATAAATGCCATCATTGCATTTGCTTTCCTAACTACTGACTCAACCTGCAACTTTACCTTATCAGAATCCTGGACTAGAACTCCCAAGTCTCTTTGCATTTCAGATTTCTGAACTTTCTCCCCATTTAGAAAATAGTCCATGCTTCTATTCTTCCCACCAAAGTGCATGACCTTACACTTTCCCATGTTGCACTCCATCTGCCACTTTTTTTGCCCACTCTCCTAACTTGTCCAAATTCTTCTGCAGTCAATTCGCTTCCTCATTACTGTTCAAGTACTATCCCATGATGTTTTATTCACTCTATCTCCTGCCCACCTTTCATCTACACACCCCATTTGGAGCAATCTTCTACGGAACTAGATCTCCAACAAGTTCTTTCTGACAAACCCCATCTCTTGAATGGCAGGTTTTGAATTACCATGGTGAGAGTGGGCCTTGCTAAACAGGCTTAGGACAAGCAAGAGTCTCTCCAGATTGCTGGGATGTCTGTTATTCTCCATATTCAATGAAGCGAACATCAAAACTCCATTGTTCTCCAACGCTTCATCCGTTGCATTTATTAGCAGTGAGAACGGACTGAAATGCGTGACTGAAATTGCAAATGTTCACCCAATGGATGGAGTGTGTAGGATAAGGGTGGCTATGAGGGAGAAGCATGGAGGCTAAGAGTGAGTGGGAGTACTGGATACATGGGGATATGAGGACAGGTAAGAGAACAACCGCTTCTGTTCGCAAGGAGGGATGTGATACTGTAGGCTTGACAAAGTGGACCGACGAGGACAATAATGTGCACTACAGGATGTAGCTGAATGTTCTCACCTTTCCTGAGCTGGTTAATCAACAAATGGCTTTCTGCACTAAATTCATGAATATGATAAAGTGTTTCTGATCTCATGCTTACCTTGTGTTATGGCCTTCTTGGATCAACAAGAGGTTTCTTGCCCTCAATGATGGAAAGAGGTAGCTCTCCCCCACTGCTTAATCCCCAGCCATCCATGAAGTGAGGTGCCAAGAAAATAGGGTCTACCCTATATTGGTCTTTATACTGCACTGGCATTGTTTACCTGTGTTACTTCTGACTCTATCCTCCTGTAATTGTCATCTTTGGATTGTCCCTTTACATATTAGCATTGAGATCATGCTATCATCACACCCTTTGCCACATCATCAGTGTCCACCAGGTTGTAAGATCTTGAAAGAGTTGCAGAAAGTCGTATGAACTTGCTTTTGGGTTTCCAATGAAATACCAGATTTCCATCCTACCCTCTACTCCTAATATGCAGCTGATTGATATTTGACTCTTTGCATGAGCCTTCTTACTAGAAGTGGTGACAGAACTCTCTGGCTCATTTCTCAGGCCAGTGCCTTGACTAATTGCGTCAATCTGCCTCTTTAAATTTAAAGTAAGGCCTGACAGTTAACTGTCAATCAATATTAACTAGTGTGCTTTCTTGGCAACTCCTCTCTGCAATTGGCAACTAATTGTTGGTTGCAGAGCCACAGTCAGCTTAGTTGGATGGTGATGCAGAGTGATACCAACAGCAAGGGTTCAATTCCTGTACTAGCTGAGGTCACCATGAAAGTCTTACCTTCTCAATTTCATCCCTTGCCTAAGATGTGGTGACCCTCATAGTAAACTCACCACCAGTCATCTCCATCTAATGGGAGAGCAACCTCCCAGATCCTCTGGGAATACAATAATTATGGTATCAATCAGCACTCTCAGCCACTGGGGCTGCACGGTGGTTCAATGGTTAACACTGCTGCCTCACAGTGCCAGGAACTCTGGTTCAATTCCTCCCTTGGACAACTGTCTCTGTAGAGTTTGCACATTCTCCCTGCGTCTGCGTGGGTTTCCTCCGGGTGCTCCAGTTTCTTCCCACAGTTCAAAGATGTGCAGGTCAGGTGAATTGGCCATGCTAAATTGCCTGTAATGTTAGGTGCATTAGTCAGAGGGGAATGGGTCTGGTTGGGTTGATCTTCGGAGGATTGGTGTGGACTTGTTGGGCTGAAGGGCCTGTTTCCACACTGTAGTTAATCTAATCTCTCCTCTCATACAGTATAAACATTAGTGTTCCCCCTTACATTGACCATCTTGTTTGAATTGTTTTCGTAAGTGCAAGACAAAGCTTTGATAAAATATGTCTTGAGTTTTGAATGACAAAACAAACAATAATATTTATTCATCACAATAAATATCACTGCAGCCAGACCAGCTTTCTTCATGCACCGAGGTGAGAGGCATTTGTGGTTTAGTTACATATGCATCAGCCAGCTTCCAGAAGGTGTCACTTTCACTCTCTTGTGAATGATGGGTAAATCGTTGTGATGTTGCACTGGCCGAGATGGTGTCTGGAGGTGATGCCATCACTGCGACTTAGTGAGCAAGTGTGATGAGTAACTGTTTTAACCGTGGCATCCTGCAGAAAGAAATAGACTGCAGAAGACTTGATCAGTGAAACCATCACAAGAGACATTGACCTAAGGGAGGTTTCAAATATAGGCTGAACTCAAACTATTATTTTGTTCTTTGACTTAAAAGCAACAGAGCTTCAGAGAGAACAGACAGTCTAGGTAAGTGCTTACTCTTTAAAATACTGTTCCCACCTTGCAAGGAAAGGAATGAGGTGTATATATGTGTTGCCATTTATAAAACAATCTCATGTTTATTTTATCTGAGGAGACCCACCATATCACATCTCAGGAGTTCATTCCTTCCACTAAGCAAGGCTGATTCATAACTGTTACTGCAGCATTTTGAACACTGTCTTATCAAATTTACACTGCTGCTTAAACTCGACCTTGGATATTGCCTCCAAATTTACTGAAGGAGGCACTAAAGGAAATATGGGGGATGTACAGTGGCAAGCCAAGATCTCCCCATCTTGGCACACTATTGAGAATAGAGGCATAGTGTTCTACTACCTGGCTAGAGATATAGAGGACGGAATTAATGCTACTGTTAAGCTCTCTTCATAAACATAGAATTATTGAATCCCTACAGTGTGGAAACAGGCCATTCAGCTAACCAATTCCACACCAACCCTCCAAAGAGCATCCCTCTATGCCTGTAACCCTGCATTTCCCATGGTTAATCCATGTAACCTGCACCTCTTTGGACTGTGGGAGGAAACTGGAGCACCCGGAGGAAACCGACGCAGACACTGGGAGAATGTACAAACTCAATACAGACAGTCACCTGAGGGTGGAATCTAACTCGGGTCCCTGCCACTGTGAGGTAGCAATGTTAATCACTGAGCCACTGTGCGGCCATTAACATAGAGTCATAGTGTCACGGAGATGTACAGCATGGACACAGACCCTTAAGTCCATATTTGAAAAATATAGTGCTGGAAAAACACAGCAGGCCAGGCAGCATCTGAGGAGCAGGAGAATTGACATTTCAGGCATAAGCCCTTCTTCAGGAATGAGGCTGGTGAGCCAGGTGGGCTGAGATAAAAGGTGGGGGGAAGGAATTTGGGGGAGGGGCACTGGAAATACGATAGGTGGAAGGAGGTTAAGGTGAGGGTGATAGCTGGAGAGGGGGTGGGGGCGGAGAGGTTGGGAAGAAAATTGCAGGTCAAGAAGGTGGTGCTGAATCCGAGGGTTGGGACTGAGATAAGGTGGGGGGAGGGGAAATGAGGAAGCTGGAGAAATCTACATTCATCCCGTGTGGTTGGAGGGTTCCTAGGCAGAAGATAAGGCGCTCTTCCTCCAGGCGTTGTGGTCAGGGTCTGGTGATGGAGGAGGCCAAGGACCTGCATGTCATTGGCGGAGTGAGAGGGGGAGTTAAAGTGTTCAGCTACAGGGCGGTTGGGTTAGTTTGTGCAGGTGTCCCAGAGGTGTTCCCTGAAATGTTCCACAAGTAGGTGGCCTGTCTCCCCAATGTAGAGGAGACCACATCAGGTGCAACAGAAACAGTAAGTGATGTGTGTGGAGGTGCAGGTGAATTTGCGACGGATATAGAAGGATCCATTGGGGCCTTGGAGGGAGGTGAGGGGGGAGGTGTGGGCGCTACTACAGCCACATCTCTTTCCTCAGCACCTGCCTATGGAACCGACTGACCTCGCATGGACTCCGCACTACATTCAAACCAACACAATTTGGACCCAACCATGATAACCTGTACCTGCAACAAATCCAAAGCCTCCAACAACAGACCTCCCTCTGGATCCTCCGCTCCACGCTTCAAGCCATGCGCCGCCACCTACACTCCCCTGCCCCAGCTCAGGACAACACTCTCCCAGACCTGCAAAGGATTCATACACTGAACAAACGTTTTTTCCTAGCCATATCGAACATCAAAGAAAGTAAATACAAAAAAAACTTTCATGTACTCACCCCCACACTCCGAATTCCTCGGCTATCCCAGAACCTTCTCGCGACCTCCGGAACCGCTCAGGCGCCATGCCCATGCGGCCGCTGCAGCCACCACCGCCGCGGCGAATGGTGACGTCACTTCCGACTGCCCTGGCCGACCCATTCTCTCAGCCTGCTCCTGCCCCACTGAACTCATCTCTGCATACTTCGACACTGTCCTGTCCCCCTTAGTCCAAGAACTCCCCACCTATGTTCGGGACACCACCCACGCCCTCCACCTTCTCCATGATTTTCGCTTCCCCGGTCCCCAACGCCTTATCTTCACATGGACTTCCAGTCCCTATACACTTCCATCCCCCATCATGAAGGCCTCCAAGCCCTCCGCTTCTTCCTCTCCCGCCGACCCAACCAATACCCTTCTACTGACACCCTCCTTCGACTGACTGAACTGGTCCTCACTCTTAACAACTTCTCCTTCCAATCCTCCCACTTCCTCCAAACCAAAGGAGTAGCCATGGGCACCCACATGGGCCCCAGCTATGCCTGCCTCTTCATCGGATATGTGGAACAGTCCATCTTCCGCAGCTACACTGGCACCACCCCCCACCTTTTCCTCCGCTACATCGATGATTGTATTGGCGCTACCTCGTGCTCCCATGAGGTTGGACAGTTCACCCACTTTACTAACACCTTCTACCCCGACCTCAAATTTACCTGGACTGTCTCAGACTCCTCCCTCTCCTTCCTAGACCTCTCCATTTCTATCTCGGGTGACCGACTCAACAGAGAATTTACTGCAAACCGACCGACTCCCACAGCTACCTAGATTTCACCTCCTCCCACCCTGCCCCCTGTAAAAACGCCATCCCATATTCCCAATTCCTCCGCCTCCGCCACATCTGCACCCAGGAGGACCAATTTCACGACTGAACAACTCAAATGGACTCCTTCTTCAAAGACCGCAACTTCCCCTCCAACATGGTCAACGACACTCTCCACCGCATGTCCTCCACTTCCCACACCTCTGCCCTTGAACCCCACCCCTCCAATCGCCACCAGGACAGCACCCCACTGGTCCTCACCTTCCACCCCACCAACCTCCGGATACATCGTATCATCCTCCGTCATTTCTGCCACCTTCAAACAGACCCCACCACCAGGGATACATTTCCCTACCCATCCCTATCAGCATTCAGGAGAGACCACTCCCTCCATGAATCCCTCGTCAGGTCCACACTCACCAACCCAACCTCCACTCCCGGCACCTTCCCTTGCAACTGCAAGAAGTGCAAAACTTGCACCCACACCTCCCCCCTCACCTCCCTCCAAGGCCCCATTGGATCTTCTATATCCATCGCAAATTCACCTGCACCTCCACACACATCATTTACTGTATCCGCAGCACCCGATGTGGTCTCCTCTACATTGGGGAGACAGGCCGCCTACTTGCGGAACGTTTCAGGGAACACCTCTGGGACATCCGCACCAACCAACCCAACCAGCCCGTGACCGAACACTTTAACTCCCCCTCCCACTCCGCCAATGACATGCAGGTCCTTGGCCTCCTCCATCACTAGACCCTGACCACACGACGCCTGGAGGAAGAGTGCCTCATCTTCCGCCTCGGAACCCTCCAACCACACGGGATGAATGTAGATTTCTCTATTTCCCCTCCCCCCACCTTATCTTAGTCCCAACCCCCGGATTCAGCACCGCCCTCTTGACCTGCAATCTTCTTCCTGGCCTCTCCACCCCCACCCCCTCTCCGGCCTATCACCTTCAGCCTCACCTCCTTCCACCTATCGTATTCCCAGCACCCCTCCCCCAAATTCCCTCCCCCCTACCTTTTATCTCAGCCTGCTTGGCACACCAGCCTCATTCCTGAAGATTCTCATGCTCCTCAGATGTTACCTGGCCTGCTGTGTTTTTCCAGCACCACATTTTTCAACTCTGGTACTCCAGCATCTGCAGTCCTCAGTTTCTCCTTCAGTCCATATTGTCCATGCGGACCAGGTATCCCAACCTAATCTAGTCCCATTTGCTAGCACTTGGCCCATATCCCACTAGACCCTTCCTATTCACATAGCCATCCAGATGCCTTTTAAATATTGCAATTGTACCAGCCTCCACTACTTCCTCTGGCAGCTCATTCCATACACACACCACCCTCTAGGTCTCTTTTATATCTTTCCCCTCTCACCCTAAACCTATGCCCTCTAGTTCTGGACTGTCCCACCCCAGGGGAGTCTATTTATCCGATCCATGCTCCTCATGATTTTATAAACCTCTCTAAGGTCATCCCTCAACCTCTGATACTCCAGGGAAAACAGCCCTGGCCTATTCAACCTCTCCCTATAGCTCAAATCCTCAAACCCTGGCAGCATCCTTTAAAGTCTTTTCTGAACCCTTTCAAGTTTCACAACATCCTTCCGATAGAAAGGAGATAATAATTGTGCTCAATATTCCAAAAGTGGCCTAACCAATGTCCTGTACAGCTGCAACATGACCTCCCAACCCTTATACTCAATACTCTGACCAACAAAGGAAAGCATACCAAAAGCCTTCTTCACTATCCTATTTACCTGCAACCCTACTTTCAAGGAGTTATGAACCTGTATTCCAAGGTCGCCTTGTTCAGCAACACTCCCTAGTAACGTGAGTCAAAATTGGGACAAATGTCCACAGACTAGTCAAACAAAACACTGTGACATAGTCATACTCACAGGATTGTACTTTACAGCTACTGGGAGAAAGTGAGGACTGCAGATGCTGGAGATCAGAGCTGAAAATGTGTTGCTGGAAAAGCGCAGCAGGTCAGGCAGCATCCAAGGAACAGGAGAATCGACGTTTCTGGCATAAGCCCTTCTTCAGGATTCCTGAAGAAGGGCTTATGCCCGAAACGTCGATTCTCCTGTTCCTTTGCCTGACCTGCTGCGCTTTTCCAGCAACACATTTTCAGCCCTTTGCAGCTACTGTCCAAGATTCCTCCACCCACCACCCTTGAGTAAAACACCTTTGAACTTTTCATTATGTTCAACGAGCTATATACGTTTGTACTGTTCCTTTGCTATGTCATGCCCACACCCGTGCAGACTCACCAGAGGGGACAGCAGGTGGCACCTTAGCAAGGATATGTTGACCTTAATGTTGACTCCAGAGCCCATGAAGCTTCATGGCATTAGGTATCATTCTCATGGGCAAGGAAACCTCCGACTAACTACCTGCTCCCCTGCCTCACCTCATAAATCAGTACTTCTCCATGTCGAGCATCAATTAGAAGAATGACCAAGGTTGGTAAGGGCACAGATTTATTTGGGATGGAGAACTTTTATCTCCAACTCGATGAGTGATGCAGTAAGACTCCCTCTGAATGAACTGACCAGGTCCTTAAAGAACATTTTGCCAGATGGAATCTGTTGCAGGTGGGTGAGTGTATCAACAGAAGGAAAAATCTACCTGGCCTCGCTCTCATCAACCTATCTGCTGTAAATGCATCAGTTCATAACAGTATTGAGAGAAGCAGCCTCCACAAAAGGAGATAACATGCCCATCTTAACCCTGCAGACTCTCTCCAAGTGTACTGTGGTACGACCTCCACGTTAAATGTGATAGACTTGAAAAGGATATAAAAACCACGAATCTATGGGTTATCAACTGCAGCAGAGTTGAGTTCATCTGCAATCTGTAACCTTGTAACGTTTCAGCCTCCCATTACCAACGCTGATCAAATGAGAAGTGAAGAACATGCTGAGAGCAGCAGCAGATAAACCCCAAGGTAGGATGTGAACCTGGTAAAGCTACATAGGACCACAAGCCAGTTTAATGGTGGAAGCAGCATGCTCCAGTCACAGCTAGTAAACCTCACTACCAATGGATCAGATCGATGTTCTACAGTTGTATGTGTGAAATAATGAAACCTTTAATGGACGAGGGTGTTACACAAACATTCCCATCCTCAATAATGGTGAACCCTAGCACGTGAGTGAAAAAGTCAAGACTGAGCAGTCCAGCCATCTTTAACTGGAAGTAGATCTACCACGGATTAATCCTGATTCAAGACACTAGAGAGAGTAATGGTCATTAGCCCAAACTTAATGGTTAAACACATGCGCCAGAATGAGCTGTATCCCTAAATGAGATGTCATTGGTATCTACCCAACAATATAGAATACTGTCCAGCTTTGTATTATCCACAGGATGAATCTGGCCATTTATTGGCTTATTTGTCTACTCTCAACTCTCAGTAATGCAATGCCACCAATAAGTGCCATTATGTAGCACTTACATAGCAATAAGTTGCTTACTGACACTTAGTTTGGATCACACCAGAACCACTAGTTTCCAGATTTCACTATAGCCATCATCCAAATATGGACAAAAGAGACAAATTCCAGAGGTGATATGAAAATGACTACCCTTAACATCAAACGCAGCATTTAATTAAATGTGGCATCAAGGGTTTAGTCCCCAATAAAATCAAAGCCTAGGGATTCAGGGGGAATCCTGTCCACTGAATGAAGACACACCTGGCACAGAAAAAGTTAGTTGTGCTTGTAAGAGAAAAATCATCTCAGCTTCCGGGATTCACTGCAGGAATTCTTCAGGGTACTGTCCTAGGTCTGACCACCTTCAGCTCTGTCATCGATGATATTCGCTCCATTATAAGGCCAAAAGAGGTAACATTCACTGACGATTGCAGAGTTCAGTTTCATTTACAGCTCTTAGTTAATGAGATGCTCTGCAAAACCTCAACAATGTTCAGGCTGGATTTAATGAGTAATAAATATCATTTGTGCTCCACAAGTTCAAGGTAAAGACCATCTCCAGCAGGATACAGTATCATTTTTTCCTCTTGATATGCAATGCCATTACTATCACTGAATTCCCTACTATCAACATCCTGAGGGTTTTCATGGCTCAGAAACATTGTTGGATCAGCTCAATAAAGACGGTGACTATAAATGTCAGAGTCAGATTGCTATTTTCTGGCAAAGACTCTATACACCACCTTCAAGGCACAAGGCAGTAACGTAATGGAGTGCTCCCCACTTGAATGGTTGCAGGTTCAGCAACAAAGCTCAACATCATTGCTTTATAAGGCTCATGCTCATGTTATATTAATCATTTCCAGTTAATCCACAGGTCAGCTTCCTGGTGCCCAACAAAGATCCTTGTGTTTTGACATCAGCTAAAACCAGAAAACAGTGGGGAAGGTGGCAGGCCTCAAAGTTAACAACGCAAGCCTGGAAAATTCATAAATGGAAACAGAAAATACTGACTATCCTCAGTGGATCTGCCACACCAGTGGAGAGAAAAGCAGCTGGTCAACTAAATTACCTTGGCCTGGACTATGGGGGGTCCGAGGGGTGGGGTGGGGGGAAGATGTTGTGGGATGTAAATGTACTGATGTTTTTCATTCCTGGAATCATTTCTATAAAATGTTTCTGTACTTTCTGCAATGCATTCATATCCTTTCTGTAATGTGATACCCAGAACTGTCCAGCTGAGATCTCACAAGTGTCTCAGGCAAGTGTCTCACAAGTGTCTCACCACCTCCTTGCTCATGTACTCATTTTGCACTAACCAGCATTCTGGAGCCCATGGTAGTATTGGGTCTAACATTGCAGCTTATTAACTCTGTTTCTCTCGTTCTCTGTGATGCTGTCAGACCTGCTGAGTGCTCCTGGCATTTTCAGTTTTTAGTTTCAGTTTTCTGTCATCTGCAGCATTTTGCTTCAGATCATCTCTTACTTTACTTGAGTTACATTAAGGAAACTTGACCTAATTTTGAATTAGTTTTCTATTTTCATAGACCATTCAATGCTGCAAAGATTTAAAGATTTGAAAAGGAGCAATAAATTCTCATGGCGTCTTGGAAATTAGCTCTCTTCTAGTTCCTTCATTTAAAAAAAACTGACATGATTATTTAATTCATTTTGTTCATGGGGATTTTATGTATGCAAAATAGTTGTCATGTTTCCTTGACAATCCAGCAATCATGGTGCTTCAAATATAATTTATTGTCAGTGTCAAATATTTCTGTGTGAGAAAGCACAGAATAAATTCAAGTCTTTATCTTTTTAGCTCACACATTGTGCAGAACTAACAAACACTAACATTACAGTAATAAGTTTAGCAACATGCATAATCCATTTAGTATTAAAATATTAATATCAAACACAAAAAAATTCAATTTTAATTCAAAACGAGGAACTAGTGTTCATTCCCTTATATAATTTTCTTTTACTTGTCCACTCTTTCCCAGTCTAAATTCGATTGTATTATTTTCATTTATATATTTTTCCTACCTCTTTTTTTAGGCTCTAACATATTTTAATTCCCATTATAGTACTTCTTCCTGGCTCACATGGTATTGTTAGAAATAGGAACTTGCGTCTCTTTCTAAAAACAGTACATTTTGATTGCTCACAAACCAACGCTTTAAAAAAATGCTATTCTAAATGGTTAACAGCTTACCTGATTGAAGTGACATGATTGAAGTCATGTTAAGACACAGCTTTAGCTGTCAGAACAAGAAATAGAACAAAGAACAAAGAAAAAAATTACTGCACAGGAACAGGCCCTTTGGCCCTCCAGAACCAGATCCTCTATCTAAACCTGCCACCTAGTTTCAAAGGATCTGTGTCCTCTGCTCCCTGCCCATTTATGTATCTGTCTAGGTACATCTTAAGTTATGTAATCATGCCCACCTCTACCACTTCCACTGGCAACGTGTTCCAGGCATCCACCACCCTCTGCATAAAGAACTTGCCATGCGTATCTCCCTTAAACATTTCTTCTTTCACTTTGAACTCATAACCCCTCGTAATTGAGTCCCTCACTCTGGGAAAAAGCGTCTTGCTATCCATCCTGTCTATACCTCCCATGGTTTTGTAGACCTCAATCAGGTCCCCCTCAACCTCCATCTTTCTAATGAAAATAATTCTAATCTACTTAACCTCTCTTCATAGCTAGCACCTTCCATACCAGGCAACATCCTGGTGAACCTCCTCTGCACCCTCTCCAAAGCATCCACATCCTTTTAGTAATGTAGCGACCCGATCTTCACACAGTATTCCAAATGTGGCCGAACCAAAGTTCTATACAACTGTAACATGAGCTGTCTACTGTTGTACTCAATACCCCGTCCAATGAAGGAAAGCATGCCATATGTCTCCTTTATTATTCTATCAACCCGCGTTGTCATTTTCAGGGAACAATGGACCTGAATGCCCAATTCTCTCTGTACATCAATTTTCCCCTGGGCTTTTCCATTTGCTGTGTAGTTCGTTCTTGAATTGGATCTTCCAAAATGCATCACCCTTCATTTGCTTGGATTCAACTCCATCTGCCAATTCTCCACCAAACTTTCAAATCAATCTATATTCTGCTGCATGAATGGAAGTTTGCTCGGTGAGCTGGAAGTCTCATTTGCAGACATTTCATCACCATACTAGGTAGCATCAACAGTGAGCCTCTGGTGAAGCACTGGGGTTAGTAACTCACTTTGTATTTATGCATTTAGGTTTCCTTGGGTTGGTGATGTCATTTCCTCTGGTGATGCCAATTCCTGTGGTGATGTTATTTCCTGTTCTTTTGCTCCAAGGGGGGTAAATGGGGTCCAAGTTGATGTGCTTGTTGATAGATTTCCTGCTGGAATGTCATGCTTCTTGGAATTCTCATGTGTGACTCTGTCATTTATGTATATCACAAACAGCAGTGGTCCCAGCACGGATCCCTGTGGAACACCACTGGTCACAGTTCTCCATTTTGAGAAACTCCCTTCCACTACTACTCTCTGTCTCCTGTTGTGCAGCCAGTTCTTTATCCAACTACCTTGTACACACTGGACCCCATGCAACTTCACTTTCTCCGTCAGCCCAATTTGGGGAACCTTATCAAGCACCTTACTGAAGTCCATGTATATGACATCTACAGTCCTTCCCTCATCAATAAACTTTGTCACTTCCTCAAAAAATTGTATTAAGTTGGTAAGACATGACCTTCCCTGCACAAAACCATGTTGCCTATCACTGATAAGCCCATTTCCTTCCAAACGTAAATAGATCCTATCCCTCAGTATCTTCTCCAGCAGCTTCCCCAACACTGACATCAGGCTCACTGGTCTATAATTAATGGCTGCTGAGTAATTTAGTAGCTCAGCAAACAATAATTCTCAAAGCTATACAGATATCCCCAGCTTTTCGCTTTATGTGATTTTGCTTTTAAAACAAAAAGTGGAGTGAATACATAGTACCTGTTTTGCAAATCCAAAGAGGATTTTTGCTTTTACAACAAACAGCGATACTTTTTCCCATATAAATCATGCACCTTCACTTTATGCCAATTTGGATTTACAAGAGGCTTCCTGTGAACATTCTACTTTTGGATAGGATGGGCTACCTGCAGTCAGTTCTTTTCTCATCCTAGGGATTGGTCCTTCCTGCTTATGTTAGTTCCTCAACAACTTTAGGTCCAGTTGATGATCAACAAATACTGGTCCCAGTATTCTTGTGTTATGGAGGAATATGAGATGTTCGAGGCACAGGGTTACTTCAAGCTAGTTAGCGCCTTGGAAACTTAGCAATTACATCATCCCAGAATTTTCTAGATATTGGTTGCAGTTTTGTTGCTCCCCAATAGTTTGTATTGTGTGGCGAGAGGGCAATCGTGTATGCACTGACCTTCCAGAGAGTATTCTACCCAGACTGAAACCCCCATATTATCTCTGTAACCCTGCATTTACTATGGCAACTCCATCTAACCTACACAACCCTAGACACTACAGGCCAAGTTAGCATGGCCAATCTATCAAATCTGCACATCTTTGGACCATGGGAGGAAACCAGAGCACCTGGAGGAAACCCACACGGACACAGGAAGAACATGCAAACTCCATATAGACAGTCACCCAAGGCTGGAATTGAATCTGGATCCTTGGCACTGTGAG
The DNA here is from genome assembly GCF_047496795.1 of Chiloscyllium punctatum. Taxonomy (NCBI): domain Eukaryota; kingdom Metazoa; phylum Chordata; class Chondrichthyes; order Orectolobiformes; family Hemiscylliidae; genus Chiloscyllium; species Chiloscyllium punctatum. Next base: position 52,404,122 of record NC_092762.1, on the reverse strand, counting down.
GCAACAGTGCTAACCACTGAGCGACCACGCTGTCCACTTCTGATGTATAAAGGTGTAAGGGTCTGTGAGGGTTAATACTGAAGAGTGCTATAAGTTTTTCCATGATGCGGACCTGTAGACTTGGAGGTAGAATGGCTTAAGCTCTTGAAGGAACGAGGCTTAACACCAAGGTCCTCCTTATAGCAATGTGTAACATGTCAATGTAATCAATAAGTAGTTTTCCTGCATCACACTCCACCTATAGACACCTGCACTGGATTGCATGATAGCTCAGTGGTTAGCACGGCAGCGTCCCAGCGCCAGGGACCCAGGTTTGATTCTGACCTCGAGCGACTGTCTGTGTGGAGTTTGCACGTTCTCCCCATGTCTATGTGGGTTTCCTCTAGTTTCCTCCCACAGTCCACAGGTGTGCAGGTTAGGTGAACTAGTCATGCTAAATTACCCATAGTATTCAGGGATGTTTAGGCTAGGTACATTAGTCAGGGGAAATGAAGAGAAATAGGGTAGGGGAATGTGTCTGAGTGGGTTACTCTTCAGAGGGTCGGGGTGGAATTGTTGGGCCGAAGGGCCTGTTTTCACTTAGTAGGGATTCTATGATCATGGTAACAACCTGATACATGGTGTGGTGCAGATATGGTTTAGCTGCATGTACACATGGGAGGCTGGGGATTTGCTGTTACCACACAGTAACTGCAAATTTTTAATCAACGAGAATTCAAGGAAGGAAAAAGGTGAAGTTCAATCTGTCAATGGGCTGTCCGTAACAATTAACCCATTAATGACTTATGCCTTTGATGTTTTAGTGATTGAAGTTTCAAACAGATCAACAATTGCTAAATATTTCTACCGCCCATTCCCAAAATTAAAGTGTTGAACATGAAACATCTACTTCCTGACTTCTCCCTCTTTTGTACTTGGGAAGTAATGAATAACTGCCTAGTTAAAATTCCAATATGACTGTGCATTAAAGCAAACTCGTCTAACTATAAACAGGCCATTAACATATTTTATTTCTCACAACCAAGGTATGAGAGAGTTTGAAACTAACACCTCTACTGATTAATCATTAAATTAAGCTGTTTTATAAAATCACCCTAATTTTAAAAAGCTCTCTCAGTTTGACATTTGTAATTGGTATATTTTAGCTGGCAATAATGAGTCCTGTGACATCATCATCTGGTGACAAAATTGTGCTAATGCTTCCTTCAAGGCTGTTAATGGCTTCTCTCAGTGAGTGGAAAACATTCATGTTCAAGTATCTGTTGATCTGTAGTTGAAATGATAAAAAATAATTAAGGCCAGGAATTAGACTTTAAAATGTACTGCAGGGAATTGTTCAAAACTGGACCTTCATTATAAAGCATACAATTCCGGCAATTCCCTTTGCTGGGATTCCAAACTGAAAAGTCCTTTCTTCAGTTGCGTGATCACGGGGTGGTGTTGGATTGGGGTGGGCAAAGTCAGAAGTCACACGACACCAGGTTATAGTCCCACAGATTTGTTTGAAACCACAAGCTTTTGGAGCATTGCTCACTTGCCATGTGTGAAACTAACGATGGTTGATAAGTACAAAGATTGGAATGGAATCTTCTGTCTTCTCTCTTCGGTCGGAGAGGGAAGCAGAACTTATTCAAGGTGGTCATACCTAGAAGAGAAGTGACAGTGAGTTAAATACTAAATAAAAACTGGAAGAACTGTGGATGCTGCAAATCAGAAACAAAAACAGAAATTGCTGGTAAAGCACAGCAGGTCTGGCAGCATCTGTGGGAAGAAATCAGAGTTAATGTTTCAGGTCCAGCGACCCAATTTCTGTTTTTGTGTCTGATTGACAGCATCCATGGTTCTTTCAGTTTTTATCAACAATGTTTATGCTGCCCTGTTCGAAACATCATGTACACTTACATCTAAAAACTGGAATACCTAATCTGTTCTTATTAACATATGATTAAAAAGGAGAAAGGAAAGATGTGAATTGCAGCTTAAACATTCTATAGCTAAACAAGGCCTGAATGAAGGTTACATAATTGATCTAACAGTGAAAATTTCACACAAAGTGCAGTTATAGAAACAGTTGTATGTTGTGGTCATTACGAGAGAGATCTTTGACCTGTACCTACCCTTCATGTTCTTAACACAGAATCAACATGCTGGAAGAAATCCTCTCTCAGTAATGACATCCCTTAGCTTCAGAAATACCAAAAAAAAGGAACTCATCCTCCATATGGTTAGGATAAAAAATATACTCACTAATCAAGGTGAACAGAAGGATAATTTTCATTGAAGTAATCCCTTCACTGACCCAGTTTAATGTTTGGCTGTTGCACAGAACTCTTTAGTGTATCTTTAATGGCATTCCAGCCAGTGACAGCTGCACTATTGACAAGATATGGGTTCAGGTAAATCTGGTAGTGCTCAAAGCAGATGTTGACCAATGAAATCAATGAGCGCCTACAATCCTATTAGGGTTTTATGGGAACATTAATTCACAACTTCTGTTCTATCCAGTATTCGCTGTTGGGTTTGCATGTGTTATCCAGATGGTCTGCCTATTGCAAGGTTGTTTTTGCTCTCTCTGTCTTATGCCTGTTTGTTCCAGTTACATTTTAATTGCTGTCCTCCATTTGCTTGGATGTGCCTTTAATTACTAAAATGATTTTTAAAAAAATTCTAACCTAATAACATGATCTAAAATAAGATTATTCCATTCCATGATCTACTTATGTGTACATTTCAATCAAGTGTGATTCCTCCATTCAGAGTCAATCTTTAAATCGGCTTCCCCAAAGGCCAAAGATACCATGCCGCATACTAATAAAAGGAAGTATGTGCATATAAAATAACATTTATATTGTCAAGACATCACAAACTGCTATGTAACAAATGAACTTGCAACTGTAGTAGGATGTTACAAGCAACGTAGTTCATGGATATATGGAAGTCCATAAGACCATAAGAAAAAGGACTGGAAGTAAGGCCAATCACCCATCGAGTCCATTCTGCCATTGAATCATGGCCAATGGGCACTACAATGCCACTTATCCGCACTCTCCCTGTATCCCTTAATTCCTTACGAGATTAAGAATGTATTAATCTCTGCCTTGAAGACATTTAACATCCTGCCCTCCACTGCACTCAATGGCAATGAATTCCACAGGCCCACCACTCTCTGGCGGAAGAAATGTCTCCTCTTTTTCTGTTCTAAATTGACCCCCTCTACTTCTAAGGCTGACGAAAACAATTTCCCAGCATCCACCCTTTCTAAGCCATGCATTATCTTGTAAGTTTCTATTAGATTGCCCCTCAACCTTCTGAACTCTAATGAATACAATCTCAGGATCCTTAGCTGTTCATCATATGTTAGGCCTACCATTCCAGGAATCATCTGTGCGTATTAAACTGTGACAGGCAGAAGCACTGAGTGTATTGAAACCACACGAACTGCAATGGGTCAAGACGTTACTCACTGTCACCTTCGTAAAATCAATCTGTGATGTACAGCTAATGCTGGTCATGCCAAAAATGTTCAAATCTCAAACAAAAAAAGAACCCACAACAAATTAGATTATGTCACCAGTTATTGATTCTGAGCGATTGAATAATATCAGCCAGAACTACCAAAGATTTCCTTGGTCTGAGTGTGCCATGAGATTTTTCATTAATCTAATTGTCTCGCCTTAAAAGCAGTATATGCATCATATATGTTAACCCTGAATTAGGATCTTTTCCATCCACATACCCAGAACATAACTCATCTAAGATTCAGCAGGTGGATCCAAAGATAACACCTCTTACAAGATGACAATTGCCTTAGTCCTGAAATGTCATGTCAATAGAGCTGAAGTGCTCAAGTTCAAAGAGAAATCTGAATCTAAGGCTTTCAGAGTTAAAAAATGAGAGCAACAGTTTCTCTATTTTTACTGCTGAGCAGCCAATTTATTTCAGTATGAATTTTTTTGGTTGGGTCACTCGTGCATATTTAAAGAGGACATCTTGAGGACATCTGCCTGGGAATGTTTCCATGTTTCCAAAACTTACAGGGAGCATTGATGAAAGTGCAACCCACTGAAAACAACTCATACTTTCTCACGCACACTGGCCAGGACCTACCTGCAGAACTGTAGATAATACCAGCCAAAGCAATAGCAGGGGTTTTAGAATGAGCTACCGGCCCTGTAAGAATGAAAACAGAAAGTCAGACTTTACTCTTGATCATAATTAGTATCTAAATATGGGGTCAATGATGATCAGATCAGATTTGATTGATTTAAATAACTTTTCTATTAACCATCATAAATAAAACAAATTAATATATAAAGTATCTTTCACAGAAGTATGAAAGGAAAACAGAAGAAAATTAAATTGATATGGGAAAGATTTATTGAAGAAGTAGATTTTGAGCAGGGTTTTGTAAAAGGGAGTATTATGACTCCTGGCTAAATCTATATCATAATTGGATTAGGGACAAGTAATTCCACTCGTACAGGAGACAAAGTGTGTGAGGTACTTACTAAGGTGCTTCTGCAGCTGTACAAGGCCCTGGTGAGACCACACCTGGAGTACTGTGTGCAGTTCTGGTCTCTAAATTTGAGGAAAGACATTCTGGCTATTGAGGAAGTGCAGCGTAGGTTCACGAGGTCAATTCCTGGAATGGCGGGATTACCTCACACTGAAAGACTGAAGCGACTGGGCTTGTATACCCTTGAGTTTAGAAGAATGAGAGGGGATCTGATTGAGACATATAAGATTATGAAAGGATTGGACACTCTGGCAGGAGGGAACATGTTTCCACTGATGGGTGAGTGCCAAACCAGAGGACACAGCTTAAAAATACGGGGTAGACCATTTAGGACAGAGATGAGGAGAAACTTCTTCATCAAGAGAGTGGTGGCTGTGTGGAATGCTCTGCCCCAGAGGGCAGTGGAGGCCCAGTCTCTGGATTCATTTAAGAAAGAGTTGTCTAGAGCTCTCAAAGATAGCGGAATCAAGGGTTATGGAGATAAGGCAGGAAGAGGATACTGATTAGGAATGATCAGCCATGATCAAATTGAATGGCGGTGCAGGGTAGAAGGGCTGAATGGCCTACTCCTGCATCTATTGTCTATTGTCTATTGTCTAAGAGGATAGAGCCGCAATTTTTCATGATTTTGAACACACAGCAGTGGTGTTGTGAAGTTGGGTAGAGTAATTTAGATTGGGAGGCACGAAGTTAGAATTTGATGTTTGTAAAATTATAAAATTGTAGAACAGGGAAAGTATTCAATGGTCCCTTTAAAAGATGGTGTTTTTTTCTGTGCTTAGAGATTAAAATGGATGTCTGTGAACAGCAACATCAGTTTGCAAGGACACAGAGAGCCCAAACTGAAACATTTGTATCAAAAGGCTGTACAGTTAGCAGGCCAAGCAGCAGCTTTTACCAAGACAACAGTTTTTTTGAAATTAGCCAATCAATTTGAACCAGATACTTAGATACCAAAAACCAATTAAATTTAAATCTGTCGATTTTGACAACATAAGATCAATCTGATTGTAAGAAATACTGGGTATAAAAGAAGGATACAGATTGACAAAGACTCCAGAGCTAATTGTCATCCACCACAGCTAACCACCCTCAGCTCTCGAGAGAGAATTGCTGGCTTTCACAGTCGTCTATGTCTTAGAGAAAGCACCAACTAAATAGTAACGGTACCAATGACAGAAAAGGTATTCCTGACAGAAGAAAGAACACAGAATGTGTTCCTGACTGAAGAATCAATGGAGAAGGCACAGAACATTCTGGAAGACACTTAACATGGCTGTAATTTTAAGAGAGTAAATGCTACTTCTGTTATTTGAATTGGATTGTATTTATTGGAACAGCATACCATTAAAATCTTGTTTTATTCAGGAATAGTCAGACGTTAAAAGGGTTTTATTTGGTTTGTTAATAGTTTAGTTAATTTGTTCACTGTTAGTGTTAGGTCAATAAATGGTTACTTGTTGATTTTAAAGTGAGTGTCTGGGATTTAATATAAATAATCACTAGAAGTTGTTGAGAGGCAGGTTACACCATTTTTCACACTCTTTTTACAAATTATAGGGTGAGGCGCTTTGCTTTGGGTATTTCAGTTTTAGTTCTCAGGGTGGGGGGTGTCAATCTCTGCTTTATAACAATAGCCTTTAGCATACCATGTTAGAACAGAAATACAATTTACAATACAAGTATGTTCGAACATCCAGAATTAACAAGTGGTAAATATAGGGAATAGATTGTGCATGAACACTCCACAGTGCATTTGAAATAGGAAATGCAGTCAAGACAGATCCCACAACTTTCACAGTGACCTCTCCCGGTGTCAATGCCATGGTCGGTCATCAATCTCGTTAAATTTCACAATGGATCTCAATTCTTCACTTCTGCTGATCTGACTGGGAGATTACTAGGGAGACTCACATTTCTGCTCAATCACCCTCCTTTCCGAGATCTATGGTCCCCTGAATACTAAGATTGCACTCCAGTACTTATTCATAAGCATAACAGTAACTTGTCACCAACGACAATCTTCACCAAGTTAAAACTGCCCTTGTGTTTCTTCACTCAGAGTTAATCTTGCTCAGTGGCATCCAGAAGATACCGCTAGTAGAATTTTAAATCCTCACTCTCAGCTGTACTGAAGCATTATAACTTGCAGGCTTCTTCCAAGTTACTCACAATTTCTCGAAACACAGAGACAGTGACGTTCTTACTATCTCAAATCCTCAGGGCTTCTTCAAATGCCTGACTCCACCATTTAGCTGCCTATCAATTCCAAGGACATCTCCTTGAGTTTTAGCAGCATAATGTTTTACATTGCTCCTTGCTGAGACCTCTAAACAGGATCTGTGCAGTTCAACTGCTAACTCTGAGAATGAAGTTTGCTTCTGATTCTGTTTGCCTCTTTTTCTAACTGTAATCTTAGAACTCCTCTTCAGTGAGCCCTGACCTGTCCTGAATGACCCATGCCACACCTTGCAATAATTGCACCCCTACTACTGGGCAGAGTTAGATGTTGCCACCCTGCAACTCTTGAATATGCCCGTTCCATTAATGTTACCAGTCACAGTGCGAACAAAAAGCTACAAATAGGGATTTTCATCACAGGAGAGATTGAGGATTCATTGTGAGTCTGCCGTAACTGTACATGAGAGAGTCAATTAGAACAGGGGGAAAGGTGAGGATACAAAAATGTTTAACTCAGAAGAGCATCCCCCAATTTTGCATATAGGCCTACTACCATTTCAACAGACAGGTTACATGTGATGCAATTGACTTGCCTTTGGGAATCAGAACTCTACATTAACTTAAATAAATTCAAATCGCTCTGTGAAATTGGAAAGCTGATCTAAATTTCATACTGAGCCTGTGGGTTTCCCCAGGGCTCAGGAAGTCCGTTAGCAAAACAGAGGCAAAAGCATCCTAAGGAAGCCCTGCTTTTGGGTCAGGAATAAGGGATTGATCACCTAACCCCCTTCCCTCATAAAAGCCTTTGGTTCACTCTTTACCAACCTCAGACTCCTTCTTTCTTGTCACCATTAACAAATCCTCATCCACAAAATCCCAATTCCTCAATTGCCCCTGTCGTAATTACAGGGGACATTCCACAGGGGTTGCTGTTGTGCTGACCTGTAAGTCACCTGGGTGAGAGATAGACTGGAAAGTGATAGTGGGGTGCTGTTATGTAGATTTCGATCTCCACTAGCCCAATCTTTCTTACTTTACCCCGTTCACATAATCCACCTCCCTGCAAATGTTATCAGTCCTTCCGCTTTATGCCATGGATTGTCATTCTGTGTGTGAAGAGAAAAATAAAGATCCAAGTCTCAGAGCATATAACACTGAGCACAGAAGCCAAGGTTATGATGTATTCATATAGTTATAAAAGACACACTCTCCGAGACCTCAGCTTGAACCAAATGAAACAAAAGCCATTCTGTTTGCCAGCTGCTAATTGAAATTTGTTTGGGATGGTGCCAAGATAGATTTTAGTAGGTGTGAGAAAGCATTCCATTCCCTAGCCTTATCATCACCCAAATTACCTGATCCTCGACAAAGTCATGCATGTTCAATCTTATACGGGCAACTTATAAAATGAGCAGAGAAAATACCAATCTTAATAGCTCTGTATTGACTCCTTTTGCATCACATATTCTGGACTGCAAATCTGTCTTAACGTACCTGACAAGACCTCAGATTCCTAGCCCTGATTCACTCACCACCACTGCCAACCACCCCCATCCCAAGTATTTCATCCTTGTCCCCAACATCACCCCTTCCTTCAGAGTCTCACTCTTACCACCACCCCCCACCCCGTATTGTATTATTGATTCTGTATCTAGACCTGTTTTCCAAGTGTCCCATTCCGGCTCCCCCGTTTCTCAATCTGATCATTAGTACCTCACCCATACAACCCTCTCCCCCACCTTAACATCTCACCCCTGAGTCCAGTATCACTCCTTTACCCAGTATGTCATCCTTATTTCATCAGTATTTTACCACAATCTCTATCCCACTCGCCCAGTACCTGATCAATGCTCCTTTGTATTCATTAATTTATTTGACTAATGAGCAGAGCTTCATAGAAATTAACACACATTATGGGACAGAGAGGTTAGAAATGAAAAAAAAAAGAATCAAGAAGCAATTTTTAGGTTTTGCCAAGTTCAGGAGATAAATCTTGCAGACCATAGGATGCAGGAAGACCAGAGGAAGCGAAGGGATTTGGTAATCCTGATAATCTGGGACAGAATAAATGAGATTGAGGGGGAGGTTGCAGGGCTGAGGGAAATAAAGGGGACGCAGAGTGGAAAACTGACAGTGAAAATGATCAAAGTGTTGATTGTAAAGGAGAAATAGAAAGAGAAAAGGAAGTTGGAGGTTAAAGCTGAGAGATGGACAGCCCATGCGAGGAGTAACCAAACCTGATTATCATCTGTGTTTAAATTCTTGTTGTAATTACAATGGAATCAGTTGAGGCTTGAAGAGGGTGGATCAGGAGGGAAATCTGAAAGGTCACCATCAGGTCAACAGCCATCACATTCCTGTCTCTGGATGACCTTGCTGAAGGCAGGTGAACAATGCAGAGAGGGTCAGGGAGCTAATCATTGGCCATTAACTGGCCACTTCAGGATGGATTGGGGATATTGGTACTTCAGCAGTACTAACGAACAAAACTCAACAAGGAGAAAGTGAGGACTACAGATGATGGAGATCAGAGTCGAGAGTGGGATGCTGGAAAATCACAGGAGGTCAGGCAGTATCTGAGGAGCAGGAGAATTGTCATTTTGGGCATTAACCTTTCATCAGAAAAATTCCTGATGAAGGGATTATGCCCGAAACGTCACTTCTCCTGCTCCTCAGATACTGCCTCACCTGCTATGCTTTTTCAGCGCTACACTCTCACTCAAAACTCAACAAGTCCCAGAAGAACAAGCAAGATCGAACCACTGGGGCATCCCCTCTCCCCACTGACTATATTGAAAAAACAGCAATGGATTGGTAGGATTGATGTCATAATAGCTTTCAACATCATCTAAATGTAACATTCTTTAAGACCGGCTAATTGTAATTGAGTCTACTGAATGCAAACATGAGTTTTACTTCATTGTTGCAATCAAAACTATCAGCTTTAATGTGTCAATCCAACATTATCTTTCAACTGTTCAAGATATGACAGTTCAAAAAGCTTCACTCAAATCTTCAGCCTCTCTGTCTAAAGCAACTTCTTACAACCATCTCTCAACATATGCAAATCCTTCCTTTCTTGAGAGATTCATTAATATGTATTAGACCACAGGGATATTTGTAGCATAGTAATTAGCCAGCTGTGTTATTATCGGCTGCAAATTCCACACCAACCGCCAATCACAGAGCAGATGGCTTCACCTTCTTGAATTTCAACAAACACGAGGTTATGTTAAATCAGTTGACTAGTTTGTTCTGAGAGTTATCCCTATCACAGATAGATGCTGGCTTGCCTCAGTTCATAACACTATTGGCTCTGAGCCCCAGTAAAATGACAACTATATATTTAAACACAAATACCACCCAGAGGGATTGGGGCAGTTGTCACATGGAACCATTACCATCTGCAAGAGTGCCTCCAACCCATGTACCATCCTAACTTGGAAATATATCGCTAATCCATCACTGTTGCTGGGTGAACATCCTGGAATGCCCCTGCTATCAACATTATGAATGTCTCTACACTACCAGGAGTGCAACAGTTCAAGAAGTCAGTTCCCTGTCACTTCCTTCAGGACAATTAAGGACAGATAATAAACATTCGGCTGCTCGGCATCTCATGAACAAAACAAGAAGGCCTAAATGCAGAGGCAGTCACAAATAGCTTGGTTTCTTAACACATCTGCACGCCTCCAAGGATGGATATTGGGTGATAAGGCCTACTGATGGCATGGCTATTTACACCAGTGAGGAACCTCAGAAAAGATGTAGAGGAGACTTGCAACAGTCTTTTTTTAAAGAATGTTCAGTCATGGCTTATGGACATCACTGACAAGGCCAGCATTTCTTGCGCACCCAAAGGGCAATTAAGAGTCAACCACATTGTTGTGTGTCTGGAGTCATTTCGATTCCAGACCAGCTAAGGATTATAGAAACCCGACAGTGTGCAGGCAGGCCATTCAGCCCATCAAATCCACACCGACCACCAAAATGCAGTCCACATCATCTCTGTCCCCCACCCAAGTAACTTGCATTCCACATGGTTAATCAACATAGCCTGCACATCCCTGGACACTATGGAGCAAATTAGCATGGCCAACCACTTAACCTGCACATCTTTGGACTGTGGGAGTAGGCTAAAGCACCAAAGGGAACCCAAGCAAACACAGGGAGAATGTGCAAACTCCACACAAACCCTTTTCAATGCTGGAATCGAAACTGTGAGGCAGCAGTGTAAACCACTGAGCCACCATGCCACCTCAGGATGGCAGTTTCCTTCCTTCATTAGTGAACCAGATGGGCTTTTCCTGACAAATGATAATGGGTTCATTGTCATCATCAGACTCTTAATTCCAGATTTTTAAGAATTGAATTCCAATTCCACCATCTGCTGTAGCAGGATTCAAACTCATGACCCCAGTACATGACCCAGTACAGTTGACAATGGCCTACTGCTATTATTACTGGACATTACAATTCAGTAATTATACCATTAGGCCATGACCTACGCCTACAACATCGCTTTTGCCCCGTAACAACTAAAATGATAACCGAGTAGGTGGTAGCATTTCTGAAAATGCAGTTCATTGATTTCAGGAAATCTATCCTCTTTGCTCCAGAGAGGGTCTCGCATATTGTGGTGATTGCCTCAGGCCTTCACAACCTGGTGCTACAGAAGGAAGAAACGTTGAACATATCCCAGAATGCAATATCTCCACCAATGACTTGGGAGGAGTTATTGTGGAGATGGAACATGATAATGGACATAAAGGACTACAGGCAAGATGCAATGAATTTGGTTGAGGCCTTTTCACCATCATGGATACATTTCTCATGAACCCTCCTTCAAAGCCCAGGAAAATAATAAACCCCCTAGGTTCTGGAACCCTTTTCTTGAATAGCCTTAAAAATTCAGTGGATGCACCATGAGTTCAGGCCAGAGTGTGGATACTGCAATAAACTAATGCACTACTAATCTTTCCCTTGTACCCTGAGCCAGAGCATTCAATAGAACACATATGAGCAAAAGATTTATTATGAGGTGTAGCATGTCAAATGTCTTTGCACAGAATGAAACAAGAAGGTGTTCTACACATTATCCCCCAAGTGCAGTTAGATGATCATTCTCATACTCTTGGACATGGATGCTAACCTTTTTGCTTTGTGACCCTCATTGGCCGTGTTTGTTGTCCAATGGTTGCCTGAAGGCTTTGGGTCCATCTTCAGGTGCAGGAGCTATGTCTGTGTTTGGAATTACATAAGGCACTGGTGTCACCATCAGAGAAGATGAGGACCCACCATTCATATCAGGAACAGCCTTGGGAGGAACCTCTGGGCACTTCAGGTAAACATTCTGTTATCTACTCAGGGCACACGATGCCCACCCACAGAATCTGGTGATGATGTGTGACCTCCTATTCCCATTCCTACACAGCCATTTTACCACAAAACTGACCGAGGAGTCAAAGGCTTTGCAGATCCACACACATCCTACATCTACTCTGTTGTTTGCTCATACCACTTGTAGGACAAAAAAATGAACTGCCTTCAAATGAATTCGCAGCATGAAAAGCTCAACCATGTTACATAGCACAGGGCAGACTGGCCTAAAAATAGAATCTCATCGATTCATTGATGTATATGGCACAGACGGAGAATGTTTGGCCCATCATGTCTGCACTGGCCAACAAAGATTTTCCAGTTCTTGGCCTACTGTTGTGGAAGCTATGGCAAGGCAATTGAATGTCCAAATGCTGCTTAAAGGTTACAAGAGTTTCTGACTCTACTAACCTTTAAGGCAGTGAGTTCCAGACTCCCACTACTCACTCAATTCGACCACAAACTCCTCAACTCTCCTTTTAGGCTTTTCCTTTTTACCTTAACTCTATACCTCCTGGTTACTAACTCCTCGATGATTGGGAAAAGTGCCTTCCAATCCATGCTTGCAATGTCTCTCATCATCTTAAATCCCTTCTATCACATACTCCCTCACTGTTCACTGCTCCAAAGTCAACAACTCCAACCTACCCAAACTTTCCTAAATTCAGACGGCATCCTGATAAATCTCTGCCCCTTCTCTGGTGTAATCACATCCTTCCTATAATGAGGTGACCAGAACTATTCTCAGTACTTCTGTTGCGGCCTAACCAGAATTTTATGCAGCTCCTGCATATCTTCCTTGCTTTTCTATTCAATACCACAGGTTAAAAAGCAATATGCCTTCTTAGCCACTTGCTCTTCCACCTTCAGCAATCTATAAATTTTCACCCCAAGATCCCCTTGGTCTTCAGTACTTACTGGGATCATAGTGTAATCCTTTTACTTGTTAACACTCACTAAGTGCATTACCTCATGCTTTTCCAAGGTGGGTTCCATTTGCCAATGCTCTGCCCACCTGACTAACCTGTTGATATGCTCCTACAACGTTTAGCTAACCTCCTCACCACTTTAACCACATCAAATCCATCTCATTCACAAACCTTTAATAATAAATCCTAAATTTAAATCTAAATCATTATTGTATGGGCCCCAGCATGGAGTACTGTGAAAATGTACCGGAAATAGACTTCCAGTCACAGAAGCATCCCTCGACCACAGCCTTTTGTTTCCTGATTCTCAACCCAATTTTGGCTTTAATTTATGACTTTATTTTGAATCCCATTAGTTGTTAGGACATGAACCAGTCTGTCATGAGGAATCTTATCAAAGTTAAAAATCACACAACACCAGGTTATAGTCCAACAGGTTCATTTGGAAGCATTAGCTTTCAGAGCGCTGCTCCTTCATCAGATGATTATCAACAGGAAGGAGCAGTGCTCTGAAAGCTTGTGCTTCCAGATAAACCTGTTGGACTATAACCTGGTGTTGTGTGATTTTTGTACACCCCAGTCCAACACTGGCATCTCCAAATAAATCTACTCAAAGTCCTGATAACATCCATGTCGACCACATCATATTCATTATTCTCATCAAAGAAATTGTCAAACATAATCTCCCCGCAACAAATCCATGCTGAATATTCCAATTAATCCATATCTTTCCAAGCACCATTATATTCTGTCCTTGAGAATTCTTCTCAATAACTTATCCATCAGGTTCAACAAACTGGCCTGTAATTTCCTGGTCTATCCTTCCCTCTCTTTTGTAATACAATGAAACAACAATAGGAATCCTCAATCTTCTAGCTCCACACCCATACATAGAGAAAGAGAATTTAAAAATGGAGTCGGGGCCCTTGACATCCCCTCTGTTGCCTCCCTAACAACCTAGGACACATCTTGCCTGTGATTTACCTATTTGTAAGGTTGCTAAACCCTCAAACAATGCCTCTTTTTAAAAATAGAACACAGAGCTTCAACCTAACATCTACATCTGCTTCAGCCTTTTCCATGGGGAAGACCGACACAAAGTATTCATTGAAGACAGTTCCCACATCTTCCCTCACAATTATCTTGATCTCCATATTGGGCCCTATTCTTTCCAGTATTATTCTCTTGTCTGTTTTATGTATTTCTAAGAAGACCCTGTGGATTTTCCTTTATTCTATCCATCAATGCTTTCTCGTGCATTCTCATGGCTTTCCTCATTTCCTTTGGAAGATCACCCCTATACTTTTTATACACTTCTCGTATTGAGTCATCGGTATCTTTTTATTAATTCACTCACGGGACGTGGACGACACTGATTGAGAGGTATTTATTGCTCAACCCTAGATGCCTTTGAGAAGATGGTGCTGAGCTGTGATAAGCTTCTCTTTCATTCTGTAATCCTACATTTTATGTCCCTTAACATCCAGGATTCTCCAGTCTTCTTCCCACACTGTGATTTTGTTGGAGTACTTTTGCTCCGTACTCACTATCTCCTCCTTGAATGCCTCTCACTGTTGTGACACAGTTTTATCTCTCAGTAACTGCACTGAGTCCATTTGGGCCAAGTCCCATCTTAGTTTTGTAGAATTACCCTTTCACTGGTTTAGAACATTTAATCTGGGTCAATCTTTACCTGTAACAATCCTAAATTGCAGTAAATTATGATCACCATCTCCAACTGCTTCCCCACAGATACACCTGGATTCATTTCTGTATACTTGGTTCAAAACGCCTCCCTCTCTTGTTGGGCTTCTTACATACTGACTAAATGAAACGTTTTCCTCAATGCAATTTAATAATTTGTTCCATCCCTACATTTCATGCTAAAACTATACTTGTTAATATTTGGATAGTTAAAAGCCTTTACTACTGCTGTCTTGCTTATTAATTTTACAGAAACTTGTTTGCCCATTTGATCCTCTATCTCTCCCTGATTGTATGGGGGCTGTGATAAAACTCCACCAGTGTGTGGTCTTTATTTCCACCTAGTTTGTCTAAATTGAAACCCTTCCAAGGTACCAGCCCTCCTTATTGCTATAATTGATTCCTTGATCAATATTGCAACCCTCCACACCTGTCTCTGTTTTGTCCGAATACCTTA
Organism: Chiloscyllium punctatum; assembly: GCF_047496795.1. Taxonomy (NCBI): domain Eukaryota; kingdom Metazoa; phylum Chordata; class Chondrichthyes; order Orectolobiformes; family Hemiscylliidae; genus Chiloscyllium; species Chiloscyllium punctatum. The sequence goes on along the minus strand of NC_092762.1, from coordinate 52,388,956 downwards.
AAACCAGGAACGTTGACATGCCCACTTTCACCCAAATAGTGCTCATCACTATGATATTATCAACTGTGGATATTTTCCGGGCCTCCAATATCAATGCAAGGAAGCTTCTTCCAGTGTCGGAAATCAATGCCACAATCAAGGTGCCAATGTCAATTTTATTTATTTCAAAAATATACTTTATTCTAAAAAATATTTTGATGATCCATACAATTGGTGGTGCCATTCATAGGCGCACCTTGCATTTCTTTACATACAGAGATCGGAATTAATCATTCGCATATACAAGTCTGTACGTTTACCACCCATATATTTAGCTGAGGCTTCAACAGAGCCTGATTACTGGGTGGGCCCCCTGTTCTTCTTTGGCAGGCAGGTGTTACACGATGGTCTTTCCCCATCAGGCCTTGGCAGCAGCTGCCCCAAGCTTCAGCGCATCCCTGAACACGTAGTCCTGGACCTTGGAATGTGCCAGTCCGCAACACTCAGTCAGGGTCAGCTCCTTCAGCTGCCAATGCCAATCAGCATGAGTGGAACCTTGGAGTGGCAGTGCCCACACATACTGCTGTGCATTAGAGAGGATGTTGGTTCTCACCTCCACACCCACTCTTCTTTGTGATGCTGACTGCCCACTACAGAATCCTCAGCTCTTCCTGTCAACCTGACTATGCATGTCCATCCCCTATAAGAGGATATTGAACACATCTGAAATCTTTACTGTATTGAGGAAAAGACATCTCAAAAAGCATCCAACTGAACAGCAGGAGAATAATCTAAACTGAACAGGAAGCTACCAGCTTGTGTGACTGCTTTATAAATAGCTCATAACCTATTTGAGCTTGATAATAGTGAAGGACTTACTTGCCATGAGTAGAATAATTATACAGTTATTCTCTTTATTATCACCCCCTTTTCTTCTTTTCTCTCAACTGTTAAAGCTGGAAAGATTTTAATTTTCCTGTCATCATTTTAAATCGCGCCTGTTTTAAATTTGTAAGTGCGGTACAAATGAACTAACCCCATTAAGCATAACAACATTTTGAGTGAGTCATCAATTTGTTCTCCTGTGTTTTGCAGGGTAAAATGTACTATGAGCTCGAGCGAGTGTTTTAAAAATCTCGAAGTTTTCCAAGCTCTCCCTAAGGGTTGTCACTTATTCAATAGAAGAAGCCAGGTGCACTTAAGTCAGAATTGTGGCTCCACTCCTGGCCTGAATACAGCTCTTTACACTTGCCCGTGGCCTCTGGTATCATCACACACCACACACAGAAGCTCCAGCTTCTAATGCCTTGTTGTCCTTTCCCGAGTCAAACATCACGTGGCACCAGGTTATAGTCCAATAGGTTTATTTGAAACCGCAACATTTCGGAGACCCCTCTTTTTCCTCAGGCAGCCCAAGGAAGAAGTGAGCATTCTGAAAGCTTGAGGTATCAAATAAACCTGTTGGACTATAACCTGGTGCTGTGTGATTTTTGACTTTGCACACCCAAGTCTAACACCAGCATCTCCACAGGCATCGTACAAAACTAAAGCTGAGCAGGTTTGAGCTCTACCACTGTCCTCCAAGGGTGCGTGCACACAATTGTTGCTGTCTCCAGGGATGTCCATGCTCGTGTGTGGCACCCACCAAAGTGAGGCTATCTGGTGGAAGGTGTCAGAGGAGAACTACATTCCACCTCCACTTCAGAGGTGGTGGACTTGCCGGCCCCACTATTCGGTCTGCAATGTAGGAAGTCGATCAACAATCTGACACCTTCTGTAACGTGGGTTCAAGGCTAAACACCAGGTTTCAGCAAAAATCATCACGAAATATACAATTAGAGGGTGGCAGTTGGGCAGTTGCCTGTTCTTTGATATTATCTGTGTGTGTGTGGGAGACAGAACAGTAATGAGAGGGCACGAAATGTTGCAACACATCATTCTGAAAACGCATCACCCGGTGCTCCATTTAATATGTGGTATACACATGGGCACCATTTATTGTTTGCTGGAGGTGCTACTACTCCCATCCACTACGACATTCATTGTCTGATGGCTTCACACTCATTCATGCATCAGCAATAGGCTGCCTTACCCTTTCCTCATTCCAGAGTTTCCTCATTCACTGGTGTTAGGAGAATCAAAAACTCCATGTCAACACCAGGGCTTCTCTTGTGCCTGTTGTCAATTCTCATTTCCTGAAAAGTCCATAAGTTAACATTGTCACTTATGAATTACTGATATGCACCATGCTTATGTTCACTGCCCACCAGAGTTCCAAAGGGATGCCTGCTTCATGCATTCAGTAAGCATTGATAGTGCCAGGCCCTATTCTGGCCAACTGGTGCCCTACACAGAAAGGCTACCATGCACCTGGCTGTCAATGCTAGGAATTGGGGTTGGATGAGTAGGCACTTTGACATCTATTTTCATATTTACCTTTTATGACATTTCATTTTTGAAAGCGAATGTTTAGTATTGAACCCACATGATCACATCCTACGTTGCAAAGAGATAAGTTGGACCAGCCCAAGGACACTCATGAGCTCTGTAACCTCCAGCCATGATCTCTATTTCTGTCCAACTGGTCCCCTTCCCGAATCTTGAGGAATAATGAATCTATCCTTGCCTTTAGCCACTGAAGAAGCAGTTCTGGGATGTATACCCAGGTAGAACCTTTACTCTGGCTAGTGGCATTTGCCAAAAGCACCATGCAAACTTCTCCCATTGCTATGTAAAAAAGCACCATGCACATTTACTTTAAGTTCAGCAGTATCAACAATCAGCATACTATTGATCACTCATCTTTTTCTTACTGTTTGAATGCACAAGTATAAAATGGCCATCTTAATGCTTCTCCACTGGGATAATTCCTCTCCCTTGTTTGTTAGTATATGTTCTTCTTCCAGTACTATTTCTGCAGATGTACAAACAAGGAATTGGAGTTGGCTATTTCACTTTTCAAGCCTCCACCGCTATTCTATAATGTCATGGCTGATCTGATTTGAACCTTAATTCTACATTCCTTGATACACCCAATAAACGTACATCGTTTTTGTAATCAATATGCCTCTGCCTTAAAAAAAATGTAATGATTCTGCATTCACTGCCCTTCGTGGAAGAAAATTTAAACAACTCAGTTCCTAATTGAGATCTTATGCTTAAAAACAGAAAAGTGGGGTTGCCCTTTCTGCCAGGTTGATTTATAGACAGTGAACCATAGTAATGGTTCTCATGAACAATGTACATCTCAAAGTGCTTTATAGTCAGTGAAGTGCTTTTCAAGTGTAGTCATTTGTTGTTGCAAACAGCAATGTGATTTGCACAGACAATCTGTTTTCTGGTGATATTGATTGAGGGATAAATATTGGCCATGACAACAGGGAAGGCTTTTCTTTGGAGTCATGCCAATGGAGTATTTTGCATCTAACCAAGCAGTAGATAGGGCCTGGGTTTATCATTTCATCTGAGAGATAGCATCTCCGACAGAACAGCACCCCCACAGTACCAGTATGGAATTTAAGCCTTGATTTTTATCTGCAAATTTTGTTATGGGATTTAAGCGTGGAACCTCGTGCTTTAAAGAAGAGCATAATAGTATAGCAACTGAGATACAATTGACAATGGTTGATAATGATACATTTGAGGACCATAGAGAGGCAGAGAATGTGGAAGCCAAAGATAGATGGGAATTTTAAAGGCCAACGCATAAGCAAAACTGAATCTCTTTTTTTACAGCGTTAAAAGACTCCACAGATCTGATAGTATCTGTGGAGAGAGAAACAAAATACCGTATCTTCACCAAATTGAGAACTTTTCTGTTATTACAAAAATGGCAGAAGCGATGGAAATCATAGGTTCACCATTTAACATGGAACTTAGCATTCCTACAAAGGCAGGAATTGAGTTGACTCAGAATTTGTGCCCAACAGTTTATAAAGGCCAGAGCAGCTATTTCAATCATCTGTTGCTTCCAGTCTGGTGTCACTTTGGTGAAATACGTGGTTGTAACACTACGGGAGCAGATTCGAAAAGGTATATGCAGGTCTGTTTAGGATTGCAACCCTTTGGATCTTGTCTTTGGACACCAGAGACGTAAGGCTGCCTTTGTTGGAGATAAGGTAGAATTTGGGAGAGGAAGGCATCCTTTGGGTATAATCAGAACGAAGAGACCTTTTTCCTCAGCAGCCCAGCCACCATCTTTAACATTCACGCCACTACTGATGCATAATTACTACCATTTGTACCATTTACAAGGTACATTGCAGGAAGTTACCAAGGCTCCCAAACCTGTGACCTCTATCATCTGGACGTGCAAGGGAGAGCAGATATACGGGAACACACCATTTTGACGTGGTAGTATATCACTGTTTCTTCACTGGCCCTGGGTCAAAATCCTGGAGCTCTCTTCTAAACAGCACTATGGGTATCCCCACAATAGTCAGGACTGCTGCAGTTTAAGAAAGCAGTTCATCACCATGGCAACTCAGAATTGGCAACAAATTCTGGCATTTACCAATATGGTGAAGTCTACAGAACAGTTAGTTTATTTAATAGAACTGTATTTCTCTTCTTTGTGCCTAAATCTGGGGGTGCTTCCATGATAGATACTGTGTGTATTGGCATGGTAAATGAAATGGTAAACTATGATGGTTATCAGTTGACACCAACAGGTTTGGGTATAGATTTTTAGGTTGGCATGGAGGGTGCGGGTGACCATGGAGTTAGGGACTGGTGCAGCTGTTGTCAAGGAGGATGTGAAGTTCGTTGGTTGGGTAGAGAGCACAAAATACAATAGATTGACACAGATGGGCCATGGGGATTGGGTGAGGCCTGAGGGAAGACGGCTGAAGTGATCATTTTACATTAATCTTGAGTTTTTAACTTTGGACATAGTGCTGGACCCACACGACATGTTTTCCACCCTTCATACTCATGCACTTGGCACACGTCATTAACCCAGTCTGATATTCCAGCCTGCCCCTTCACACTGAACATAGGATCACATTTCCACCACTTCTTGCTTATATTTATCAATACTGCTTGCAATTTTCTAGGTACATACCGTCTCACAAAACAGTCAGGAGAGTCAAACAAAAGGATAATGTTACATTGTGACACCAATTTGCTTTTTAAAAGTAGAACACTCATTTCTTTGGATATTTTAAAGGGAATAGTTTAAGGATAAGGGTTAAAGTTTTTAGGACAGAGATGACTCAGACAGTGGTGAGCCTGTGGAAGTCTGTGTCACAGAATGTGGTTGAGGCCAAGACATTGTGTTTCCAAGAAGGAGGTAGCTGTAGCTCCTGTGGCTAAAGGGATGAAGGGATATGGGGAGGGTAGGATGAGCGTTATAAGCTGGATGATCAGCCATGAACATATTGAATGGCAGAGCAGACTCAAGGGGTCAACTGACCTACTCCTGCTCCTATCCTCGATGTTTCTATGACAACACTGAAGCCAAGTAACTCTGATATTCACATCTCACTGTTACTTCAATAATTTGCAAACTGATTTTAAGGTGGGTTATAAATTGTTGGATAACCTTTGAGTTGTAATTACAATTCCGTGATACAATAAGATGCTATGGGGAGCTCTTCACGTTTGATAATGACAGAGGATATGAGAAAGTAAAACAAATTGTTTCTCTCGGCTGTATTAATCAGTTTCTGATGAAAATGAATCAAGAGGGTGAAGCCAGTAATTCTTTTGTTAGCGTGAGCGTGATGTGTTTGAATCTCCTTCCTTGACAGATGGTTGGATTAATTATTGCTCTGGTGATGGTTGAATGAGTAATCATTTGAGTTTTGCTTTAGCGACTTCAGTTCTTTTTATGTTTCAAGCAGTTTGTAGAGTTCCTCATGCTTTTGAGCTCAAACTGGACAATCCAGAGTTAATTGAGTGTCAAATGCCTTTGTTGTAAATGTTTCCAATCCTGATAGCGTTATTTCCTCATCATCTGTTTTCCCTAGTATGCAGGAATTTGATTGCGATTTCCCTGTGAGCGATGAGGTTGATAATAGGTTGGTAGTAGGAGTTATGAGGACAATTGGCAGCAGATAAGCATCAAATCCTCTGCAGTTCTATCAAATGCTGCATAAAATTTGTGCTGAACTATTGGCTTTTTTTTTCTACAATGCATTTTCAGCCATTCTGTGTGATCTTACTCAGTAAATAGCTCATGCAGCTTGATTCTGTGACAACTAGTAGTTAGATGAACACACCACCCCTATGGAGGATGATCTCCCACTAACCACCACTCGTGAGAACTCAAGCTAACCAGGATAGGACAAGCAGCTTCATAAACGTGGTAACAGTATCATCCACAATAAACGATCAGGCACAAAAATGACACCAAATCTTTGTTAAAAACCACACAACACCAGGTTTAGTCCAACAGGTTTAATTGGAAGCACACTAGTTTTCAGAGCATCGCTCCTTCATCAGGTGGTTGTGTGATGAAAGAGTGGCGCTCCGAAAGCTAGCGCTTCCAATTAAACCTGTTGTACTATAACTTGGTGTTGTGTGGTTTTTAACTTTGTACACCCCAGTCCAACACCAGCACCTCCAAATCATGACCAAATCTTTGGTGCTTTAAAAAAGGAATCACATGATCAATTTGGATGATCGAAGCAAGTGCTGAAATCCAGTTGATTTGAACCATTAGGAAGGCCAGCCCCATGTCGCTACACCAGAGTGATTCTTAATTCCTCAACCATTGCCAATTGTCAGGAAAACCTATTTGGTTCACTACTGGTGTCAGGAAAGGTAAATCTCCTTGCCTGGTCTGATCTACATGTAACTCCAGGTCTTCAGAAATATGATTGACTCTTAAATGATCTTTGGGTGTTAGGGATGGGCCTTGTCAACAATACCGCCATTGGGTGAATGAATGATGAAATTAATTTCAGTCCATTCCATTGGTTGATCACTCACCTCTGTACAGAATAGCTTTCTGGATTGTATATTAAATCTCTTCATCCTGATATGTGTCCCTCTTAACCTTCTAACTGTTCTATTCTAATTGGGGTGGCATGGTGGCTCAGTGTTAGCACTGCTGCCTCATAGCTCCAGGGTTCTGGATTCAATTCCACCCTCAAACGACTGCCTGTGTGGAGTTTGCACATTCTCCCCGTGTCTGCGTGGGTTTCCTCCAGGTGCTCCGGCTTCCTCCCACAGTCCAAAGATGTGCAGGTTAAATGGATTGGCCACGGGAAAGTGTTCATAGTGTCCAGGGCTACGTGGGTTAGCGATGGTAAATATGGGGATGGGTTTGAGTAGGATGCTCTTCGGAGGGTCGGTGTGGACCCAGTGGCTTCTTCCATACTGTAGGCATTCTATGCTGTTTTGATTTTATCTTGAATAACTCTGTAAGCCCCGAACCTTTTCAAGTTTCATAACATCCTTCTGAAAAGAGGGAGACCAGAATCACACAGATTTCCAAAAGGGGCCAAATCAATATCCTGTACAACCACTTTTGGAATATTACATGCAATTCTGGTCTTCCTCCTACAGGAAGAATGTTGTGAAACTTGAAAGGGTTTAGAAAAGATTTACAAGGATCTTGCCAGGGTCGGAGGGTTTGAGCTACAGGAAGAGGCTGAATAGGCCAGGGCTGTTTTCCCTGGAGCATTGGAGGCTGAGGGATGAACTTGTAGAGGTTTGTAAAATCATGAAGAGCATGCATAGTGTAAATAGAAAAGGTCTTTTCCCAGGGTTGGGGAAGTCCAGAACTAGAGGGCATAGGTATAAGGTGAGAGGGGAAACATTTAGAAGGGACCTAAGGGGCAACTTTTTCACGCAGAGGGTGATGCGTGTATGGAATGAGCTGCCAGAGGAAGAGGTGGAGGCTGGTACAATTACAGCATTTAAAAGGTATCTGGGTAGGCTATGAATAGGAAGGGTTTAGTGGGATATGGGCCAAGTGCTGGCAAATGGGACTAGATTAGTTTGGGATATCTGGTCAGCATGGATGATTGGACTGAAGGGTCCGTGACATGCTGTACATCTCTATGACTCGGTCGCCTTTAAAAATCAAAATGATTCCTGGTTTATTCAATTCTCTGTCATTTAACTTGCTTATTTTTCTTCTGTAAAGAGTTTTCCTTTCTGATTGTATTGGAATTAATACTATCTGCACCAACACCAAAACCTGGTGATGTTAGTCCAAGAAAAGTCAGTGGGCCCAGACATTTTAGGATATCATTAAAATTGCTCAGGATTAGCATCAGAAGTCTGAAGAGAAATTGGAAGAATCTTTTCACAAAGGTTGTCAGAGCGAAGTATGTTCCAGTAGCAGTTTCTACAAAGACAGAGATTATAACATTATTTAAATGGAATTACAGGACATAACTCCGCAGGAGCAAATAGCACAAGGACACAACAATATCCATGCTTCTCATCCCTGGAGGCATCAGGCATCCAATGAACCCCTAAAATGACTGGGTTTACACAAGGTTGGAGTGGAGTTTAGCAGATGAAGTGTGAAAAGTGTAAACTATGTTGGTTAACAAACAGAGTGTTAATAAATTGTTACTGAGTAGCCTTCAGTTACTACTTCGTAAAGAGCTACTCAGTAACAAACAATATATTGGAAATCACAACGGGTCAGGCAGCATCCATGGTGAGAGAACAAGCTAACATCGAATGCCTTGACACCGTCCTATCCCCCCCGGTCCAGGACCTCCCCATCTATGTTTGGGACACCATCTGTGCACTCCACCTCCTCCATGACTTTTGTTTCCCCAGCCCCCAACCTCATCTTTACCATGGACATCCAGTACCTGTACACATCTATCTGCCATGACGAAGGCCTCTAAGCCCTCCGTTTCTTCCTCCCCCGAGTACTCCCCACCAGTACCCTTCTACTGACATTCTCATTTGTTTGGCTGAACTGGTCCTCACCCTCAATAAATACTCCTTTGAATCCTCCCACTTCCTCCAGACCAAAGGGGTAGCCATGGCCACCTGCACAGGCCCCAGCTATGCCTGCTTCTTCATTAAGTACGTGGAACAGTCCATTATCTGCACCTACACCGGCACCATTCTCCACCTTTTCCTCCGCTATATCAATAATTGTGTTGGTGCTGCCTTGTGCTCCCATGAGGAGGTTGAACAGTTCATCAACTTCACCACCAATATGTTCCACCCTGACCTTAGGTTAACCTGGACTATCTCAGACACCTCCCTCCCCTTCCTGGACCTCTCCATCTCCATCAAAGGTGACCGACTCAACACAGACATCTTCTACAAACCCACCAACTCCCACAGCTACCTGGACTACACCTCCTCCCATGCTGCCTCCTGTAAAAACACAATCTCTCCTTCACGATTCCTCCCCCTCCACCACGTCTGCTCCCAGGAAGACCAATTCCACCACAGAACACACCAGATGGCCTCCGTCTTCAGAGACTACAATTTCCCCTCCCATGTGGTCGATGCTGCCTTCCAGCGCATCTCATCCACTTCCTGCACCTCTTCCCTCGAACCCCACCCCTCCAACTTTAACAATGACAGAACCCCCCTATCCTCACCTTCCACCCCACCAACTTCCGGATACATTGCATCATCCTCCACCATTTGTACTTGCAGAGTTGCATTGTGCTTTGCACGGGGACTGTGTGAATTCATGTGAAACTCTGTTGTCTCGCTTTTTGGATTGGAATCAGTCTGAACGTCATGGCACGGACAGGGAGCATAGCGGGTTAGCAGCTTCAGCGTGTTGTCTGGCTGGCACCAATTTTGCAGTTGACCTGAGAGTGCAACTTTTGGAGAAGTTTTGTGATTTACATATGAAAGGGGTGGGATTTTCATGGTGTTCGGGCGGATGGGGGGCTCGGCAGACAATCAGGGTGTTTTGCAGTGTATGATTTCAGTTGCATCGCACTGTAGACTTTTGCTGTGGATTCTGTGCCTTGCAATTGTGTCCTCCACAATTGATGGGGGAGCGACGCTTCGAGGGCTGGTGTGCTTCCAATTGAACCTGTTGGACTGTAACCTGGTGTTGTGTGATTTTTAACTTTGTACAGCCCAGTCCAGCACCAGCATCTCCAAATCATTTCCAAGCTGAAGTATGTTAATGATGTATTTAGTGATGTGAGTTTGGCAGTTATTCCTGGCTGTTTTTATAGGTGGTGTTCAGCTCTTGAATATGTTTATGAATAAAACTCAAGGATACTACCCAAAGATATGAGAAGTTTGAAGTTGGAAAATGATAAAATTGGTCATTGGGCTGAAAAATGGCAGATGGAGTTCAATCTGGACAAATGAGAGGTATTGCATTTTGGTACAACAGACAAGGGTAGGGCTTATACAATTAATTGTAGGGCCTCGAATAGTGTCGTAGAACAGATGGACCTAACAGTTCAGATACATAATTCTTTGAAGCTTACATCACATATGGACAGGGTGGTTCAAAGGGTGTTTAGCTCTCTTGCCTTCATTTCAGTATAGGAGTTGCGATGTCCATTTCCCCAAGATAGCGGAATCCAAAACTAGGGAGCATAGATTAAAGGTGAGAGGGGAAAGATTTAAAAGGAGCCTAAGGGGCAACATTTTCACGTAGAGGGTGGTGCGTGAATGGAATGAGCTGCTAGAGAAAGTGGTGGAGACTGGTGGAATCACAACATTTAAAAGGCACCTGGATGGGTATATGAAAGGAAGGGTTTAGAAGGGTATGGGCCAAGTGCTGGCAAATGGGACTGGATTAATTCAGGATATCTAGATGAGTTGGACCAAAAGATCTGTTTTTATGCTGTATAGCTTTGTGACTCTCAGTCATGTACAGGACATTGGTGAGGTCTCTTCCGGAATACTGTGTTCAGTTCTGTCCGCCCAGTTATAAAAAGGAAATTATTATGTTGGAGAGGATTCAGAAGAAATTTACCAGCATGTTGCCTGGTATGGAAGGTTTGATTTATAAATAAAGACTGAATAGGCTGACTCTTTTTTTCAGTGGACTGTAGGAAGTGGACTTAGGGCGGCACAGTGGCACAGTGGTTAGCACTGCTGCCTCACAGCGCCAGAGACCTGGGTTCAATTCCTGCCTCAGGCGACTGACTGTGTGGAGTTTGCACGTTCTCTCCGTGTCTGCGTGGGTTTCCTCCGGGTGCTCCGGTTTCCTCCCACGGTCCAAAGATGTGCAGGTCAGGTGAATTGGCCATGCTAAATTGCCCGTGGTGTTAGGTAAAGGGGTAAATGTAGGGGTATGGGTGGGTTGCACTTCGGCGGGGCGGTGTGGACTTGTTGGGCCGAAGGGCCTGTTTCCACACTGTAAGTAATCTAATCTAATTTCCTTCACTGACCTATTTTCAGTCTGTCTAATTCCATAGGCCTGAGATCCAATCACAATTCAGTCAGAAGATAATCCAGGATGACCTGCCTGTAATATTTAAGCCTACTTTATCTCTAATGGTTGTTCTATCAGCCATGGTGAGGCCAATATTCTTGAACTTGCCAGTTAATTTCCCAGAATAAAATCAAATCCTTCATTCGGAATTTGTTTCACTACTCATTCTACGACCTCTCCACTTATCAAGTCACCTTTTCATCTAAGAGATTCATGATGTGTAGGTGGACTGGGGTGATGAAGGAGCAGCACTCCGAAAGCTTGTATTCCAAATAAACCTATTGACCTATAACCTGGTGTTGTGTGATTTTTAACTTTATCCATGAGATTATAATGAGAATTTTTTAAACCTCCGTGTATACCTCTGAATAATATTTTCCCCATCATTGATACTCTGGAAAAGATCATAAGCCAGCAAGGGTAATGAACTTGCTGTACATGATGTAGAGGTGCCGGTGTTGGACTGGGGTGGACAAAGTTAAAAATCACACAACACCGAGTTATATCAGGTGGTGAAGAAGCAGTGCTTCGAAAGTTAGTGCTTCCAAATAAACTTGGACTAGAACCCTATAGTGTTGAATGATCTTTGACTTGCTGTAGTGTCTCTTTATAAGTTTATTGCGTTAACTCCTTGATTTGAAGAATAAAGAAATGCCTTTTGTGATATGGGTGGCACGGTGGCTCAGTGGTTAGCACTGCTGCCTCACAGCGTCAGGGACCTGGGTTCGGTTCCAGCCTCAGGTGCCTATCTATGTGGAGTTTGTACATTCTCCCTGTGTCTGCGTGGGTTTCCTCCGGGTGCTCAGGTTTCTTCCCACAGTCCAAAGATGTGCAGGTTCAGGTGAACTGGCCATGCTAAATTGCCCATAGTCTTCCGGAATGTGTAGGTTATGTGCATTAGTCAGAGGAAATATAGAGTAATAGGATAGTGTAATGGGTCTGGGTGGGATACTCTTCGGAGGGTCGGTGTGGACTTGTTGGGCCAAATGTCCTGTTTCCATGTTGTAGGGATTTGATTCAATGATAAAAATAATCAGAACCTCCATGATTTGATTCTCTTTGTCAATATTTGAAGTTATTGTCCCCAGCCATCTATCTCCTGTTAGTACATTCTAAGGAGAACTATATTGAGAAACGTCTTAAACGTGGAGAGAAAGTCTGAGAAATTTGGAGAGAGAAGTCCAGTTCTGAGGACTTTGGAAATATCTGCCAATAGTAAAGATGAAAACTGGGCTTCAAAAGGCATTGTTGAAGTGGAGTTATCTTGGAGTTGAGTTATTCATTGGTTGAAATGAATTGAATTCCTTAAAAGTTTCAACAATTAGGGTTTTGCACTATGCTACTGTTTCAATGTTTACTTCTTTTCTTGATGTTCCCTTTTCTGAAGATATCTTAGACCTTCCTGATACTGCAGTAAGTCTTCCATTGAACTTGCAGCAATTTACTTTGGTATGCAAATCTTATTACAATCAAAGCATGTACTATTTTGATATCATTTTTTTGACTCCACCCTTTCTCTTTTATTACTTTGGTATCCTTCTGGCTGTTCTAAAGCTACTTTCTGAATCATCTGTTAACTTCCTCTTCCTCCAATAACCTTGTGCATTTCCATAGGACCATTTCCCACTTTAATTGTGTGAGATATCATAGGAATCTGCAAGTAATCTGCTTCTCTGATCTTTAACACTTAAATCTTAACTAAATAAACCTTTTTTTTTCAAGTTGTCAAGAATGTTATTTCTGAATTATTCCATAATCATGATTTCTCTAATATTCTCAAAATGTTCTCGATCTTCAGAGATATAAACCACCAATCCCAGAATATTTCTTTTCCTTTATGAATTCTACAAATGTCTGATTAGGTTTCTTTCTTGAAATCCTGAATATTAATTTACGTTATGAAGGTATAGATGTCTTATACCTTTAAGAGAGTTAGAAAGCTAGCAAGGACTGCCTGACACACCACAAAGCATTCTGAACAAGGTAACAATGTAACATTTTTGGTTGAAACAGCTAACAGCAGCTGGGTTACCATGAGAGAAACAAAATCAAATTCAACCAATCAGTTTAAGTTATGCCCCAAGATACTAAAATCCAATCAAGTATGAATTTCTTGTTTTGATAATATCAAAACCAATGAAGTGATCTGATGTTTTGGGGTTTAAAACTGGACATTTTTGAACAGTTGAGAGAGAACTGCCAAGCCACCAACAAGTACAGACTGCCAACAGAAAGCTCTCTGAAAGGTACCTGTCTGTAAGAAGTTTGCACAGCAGAAAATCGAAAAGATGACGGAGGAAATCTGCAGAGGAAAATACAAAGAGAAGATTCAACAGCTGGCTGGTTTTGAAAACTGATTTTTTTTAACTAATCCTAATAAGGATTTTTTATTAGATTAGTATTGTAGAGTGGGAGGTAAAAGATCAGTTTAAGAAAAAGGAGTTGTAAATAGTTGTTGGTTTTAATATTCTCTGTTGGACTTAAAGATTAAAGCTGTTAATTTTTACTTTAAATAATGGCCTTTGGGATACATTTTTGCCGGTTGAATTTTAATAAATGACAGATTGAGGTGAATCTTTTCTGTGTGACTGGTTTAAATTAACAGAAGGGTTTACCCTGTGTCGTAACAGGCACAAGTCCCACTGCATTGAGTATTCCTGCTTTGGCAGTTTTGTACTATGCAGCTTGTTCTTCTGGTGTTTCTTTAAGAATTAGATATAGCCACATCTTCAGAAATATATGCAGTCAGTCATTAAACCCCTTCAGAAACCCCACCTGCCGCTCGTTCAAAATTGAAAAATCAGAAATAAAATAATAGATAATTTTTTAAAAAATGGATTTGAGAAGTGCTTAAATATGGAGAGAAAGGCAAAGAGATTTGGAATGGGAATATTAGAGCTGAAGACTTGGGCAACAAAAGAAGCAATCACCAATAGTGAAGATGAACATTGGGTTGGGCGAGAGGTCAAAATTGGAGGAGAGAAAATATCCTGGAGGGTGGCATGGTTAAAATTAATTGTTTTATCTTTCATTTTCAACCATTAGTGTCAAGGCCACAATCCAGGTGTATCCCCTCAACCCTGATATCTTTCAAGCTTCCAGTAGTTTCTAGTTTATCTCTGTCCAAGCAGGAAGCAAAATGAAGAATGCTGATGACATCAGAAGAGCATTGACTGCAAGCGTGACTAAGAGGGTGATAAACAGCTGAGCTGGCTGCGTACAGTTCAAGTGATTGAAGTGGTTTCTGAAATGACCCTAGTTAACAGTTCTGTTGCTTCAGTTCCCACTGCACTGCAGCAATACATAACTACTCCAGTCCAGTTTCATCAATGGTGTCATCAGCAGACATGAAGTCACAGCAAAAAAAAAAGAAAATGTATAGGGAGTCTACATTATGGAAATTATCTTTTCATCTCCACAATGTTTAGTTTTACTTTCAACTAAATAGACCCTTCTGCCAAAAGAAACTCCAGACAAAAATTATGATGGAAACAGTTATTCATTATTAACTTACCGAAGACACTAGAATTAGAAACATTTTTACTAACAGTCACGTGCTAGAAGTTATTCTAGCAATGTGAGGAATTGAGGGAGGGAAGGAATACAGGGTGGTGAGGTCAGCGATTGTGGGACAACAGATAGGGAAAGATCATGGAGGTGAGGGATGCGGGTTTATTGAGTGGGAGTGGAGGGAGGGACGGTTACTGGGAGAGTGGGAATCACTCATGAGAGAAACATTCTTCCCCTTCCAGCACACAAACAGTGCTTATAAAGTATAATTTCAGCCCTTCTGGCTTGCTTTTACTGCAAGGTTTCCTCAGGGTCTGGAAGTCTGGTCAACATGGATTAACAATCAAAACATTTTCGATTGAGTCTCTCACAAAGGTTTGAAAGAATACCCTTTCCCCTGAGAGCAGATCGATGGACCTCTCCAACCCAGCTCCACTGGCAACAGAAGTAGGTGAGCTGGAAAGGCTGGGAACGTGGTTAAAATGTTTGACGTTTTTAACCTCCACCAACCTAAATTCAACCTTTTCTGAGTTTGGAATTGTGAAGCGACTCTCACCATCAACCTGTGTAGATGATGATAATCCATCTTCAGCTTTTTGTTTAAAGTGAGGAGAAACAAGATATTGCCAATCAGCACAGAGACTGAGCTGAGTAGGGGCTGAAAAGCTACTGCTGAGCTGCATGTAGACAAACATTAAACTGTTTGATGTGGCTTTAGCAATTTTAAATATTTCAAATGTAATTTATTAAAATAATATCAGGTCATGCCGAATGCCAACGTGTCAGGTACTGGCCTAACACCAGCGAATGATTCAATTTCTTCAATTATTTGCTGACCTTCTTTAAAACCACCCACAGCAATTGGTAAGTTAATAGTGAAGATGATTTGGTTGAAAAATCAATGATCAAAATTGACTTTCTAATCCATTTTTATGAGTATTTTATGTCTGCTGTTTTGTATGAAGGAAACAATGTATTTATTGTGTTACATAGCCCCACATCAAGTTTAATTCTCAGTTGGGAGGGCATGGGCTAGACAATCCTGTGTGCGAACCAGTTCCTGAAATCTTTACAAGCACAGCCTCTTAAAACTCCTTCTGATGTCCTTCCGTATGAATATTGTGCTTTTGTAGCCTCAGGATTTCTACTGTGTCACAGCTTTGATAGCATATGTACAGTGCAACTATTGTAGCCTCATAACCAAACATAACAGACTGTTACCCATGGAGGATCACACAGAAAGCAACAACTAATTCATTGATTTTTGATGTTGTTACTGGAGACCTTGAAAACATTTCCAACTCATTTTCAGATAACTTCCAAAGAAGCAACTGGATAAATGCTTGAAGGGGATGCAAGACTAATTGGGTAGCTTTTTCAAAGAACCACACAGAAAGGATTATTTTACAATTAGATAGGGTGTTTCAGGTTCCCACCAACAGCCAAAGGGGTTCAGGTTTAACATTTTAAAAAAACAATAACACTCCCTCAGCGACAGACTGAAACATTTTCTAGTTTTTGCACTTGCTTCTTTGAAGGGCTTTAATGAAGCATTGAACATCTACAGGCCATTCAGCCTAACGAGTCCATACCAACCCTCCGAAGAGCATCTCACACAACCCTAAAAATCTGCATTTCCCATGGCTAATCCACCTTGCCTGCACATCCCTGGCCTCTATAGGTAATTTAGCACGGCCGATCCATCTAACCAGCACTGAGAGAGGAAACTGGAGCACCTGAAGGAAATCCACACAGACAGAGGGAGAATGTGTAAACTCCACACAGTCACTTAAAGGTGGAATTGAAACCAAGTCTCTTGTGCTGTGAGGCAGCAGTGCTAATCACTGAGGACCATGCCACTCCAGTTGAAACCAGTTGGATTTTTATGAATCCTTTGAGTAAGTGCATTGTTAGTATTTTACTGATTGCAGGCTTTCATTTCTAAATTTTTAACAAATTTCCCAGACCACAAAAGTGGGGTCATAACTCATTTGACAGAAAACGATGGAGGTGTAGATACCTTTACTGTCGGACTATTCATGTTTTAGGAAATAGATGGATGTTCTTGTCTTCCTGTGATAAAATGATCCATCTCCTTTAAGAATTTGTCTACGCCTCCAGCACAATTGGAAAAGTTATCTCCATTTTCTTTGTTCTGTGAAAGATCTGACAAAGACTCATTAATAATTCCAACAAGAATTTTGTCTGTTATAAATTCTAATGTTAAAACCCTATAGGGTTTTCCATAATTGGTAGAGATTCACCTCGATGCTCAATCCTTCTTTCAAAACTTGCTCAATTTATTTACAGGTTAAAGGAATTGGCAAAAGCTGTCAAAGCCTCTTCAACATTACCTGCACCGTCTTTTCTGTTGGTGACTTAGATTATGCTTGGCGATTGGTCCTATGAAATAGAACACTGTATTCAGCTGCTCAGCTTCTGATTTTGCGTTTACATTTGAAGCAAATTTGCATCTTAAAGAACTGTTTTCTCCAAAGCATCCACTCCTGCGTTCTTTTTTGGCACATCTCTGATAACAAATCTTTGAGGTGCTATTTATGTAGAAATTCCAATGGTCAAATATTAGTTTTTCTAGTGTACATTGGGACCGTGCAAAAATCCCAATGTAGCTGATCCCAAGGGAATAGAAATTGGATCAGAAATTGTCCTGTAGCTGGGACATTAATGTTAGGGAATTCTCAAGTTTCTGACTCATTTAAGCTTACTACATACCCAA
Source organism: Chiloscyllium punctatum (assembly GCF_047496795.1). Taxonomy (NCBI): domain Eukaryota; kingdom Metazoa; phylum Chordata; class Chondrichthyes; order Orectolobiformes; family Hemiscylliidae; genus Chiloscyllium; species Chiloscyllium punctatum. The sequence continues at coordinate 52,371,386 of NC_092762.1, read as the reverse complement.
TAGATGTTTAAGGATTGAAAACGTACTGTGACTCCAATGGAACTATTAAACTGAACCATCTATTATGACCAAAAGGAACACACTCCTCCACCTGTCACCTTACAGAACAGACTTTTCCCTTGATAGATCTGCCCAACCTAACCATGCCAGAACTGACGCCTACCCAAGTATAGCAGTGGGCATGTGCCCCCACCGCACCCCCCCCCTCCCCACCCCCAGCCCAACCTGACATCATCCCTCCCCATTGCTTTGGACCCAACATGCCCCCTGGGCTAAAAACTGCTGACTGTTTGGAGGATTACAGTTGACAATGAGTTTTGGGCCATTATTTCTTCTGTCAATTTCTTCAAAATACAAATATTTAATCTTCTCCACTTAAATCTGCTTTAAATTTTACAATATCTAGATGCTGTTCTATTTCAGGCATTAAACATTTTATACATACAATAAATCAAGGTTGTAAAATCTCTTTCATTTACTGTTGTAAATAGCGATGCTATTTTACTTTCTTTGCTTTATAAGCTTTTAACTGTGGAGTATAGAAGTGCTGTTTTATTTTCTTTTAAAGCTTGTAATTGCATATTGGAGAATGCTGCTTTTTTCCTCTAATAAAGCATTAATTGTTGTAAAAATAACAAAAAGAGTGTATCTTTGCATTGTTTACTACAGTCTTGCTGCATTTCTGACATCAAAATGCCAGCTTCCTTCTGTAAGTAAAATGGACCTTTTTTCCCACCTCTACAGCCAAGATGACAGTTTTCTGTTTGCTCACAGACAAAATGAACACTTTTCGACTTGCTGTGTCTTAAAACACAATGCACCTCCTCTTCCATAATTTCGCAAATTATGCATCAGGGCAGCTGCCTTAATAAATCTCCCTGTCAAAACTGCAGGTTAAGATTGTGCATCGTCCATTATTTTCACAGCCATGCAAGTCTTCAAACCATCTTCTTCTGTTGGGCTCTACCTTCCTTATCTTTTAAATTGCCCTCTTTTGCTCACAATGTTTCTGATACTGCAGCCTCAGTGTAAATCAAGTCTTTAGCCTTTGACTTTGCTGCTGTAATTGTGCCTCGTGGTGGCAACAATCATTGTGAATGGTAAATATTTCTCCCTTAACTTTTATCTTTCCCAGGCTGATCCTTTGTGCCATTAATTTTAAGCCTTTCTATTTACTTAACTTTAATCAGCGAGCTCTGAAATGATCACTTCCCAGCTGAATCTTGAATCAGGACTGTCCCCTGACAGAGCCTTTGTCTGTAAGGACCCTGTAATTGCCAAATATAATTACTTCAAAATCTTTGATTTGCTCACTCTGCTTCTCCTGGGTCTAAAGTGAAGATTTCAGCCTGGTGTGTTATACCTGCCATGTAATTTCTTCTGCGAGTTCCACTGACTGGTTGTTTAAGTACGTCCAGCTGATAACTGACTATCTCTGTATCATAAAATAATAAAATACTTCAAAAGTATAAATGCCCATATTCTAAACATTCTTTCTCCTTGATCATATTTTGTCCATCATTGTTATTTTGTGGCATTTGATGCCCATGACTGATCACCATGTTGCATGCACTGTAATTGCAACCTCTACCACTAAAATTTGGGATAGAGTGCTGCCATTAATTCACCTTTGAAAATGAGCCTAAAGGCCTATTTGGTTAAAAAGTGTTTTTTTTTTATTCATTCCTAGGATGTGGGCAATGCTGACTGGGCCAGAATTTGTTACACATTCCTAGTTCCCCTTGAGAAGGTGAGGGTGAGCTGCTTTCTTGAACCACTGCAGCTTGTGTGCTGTAGGCAGACACACAATATCACAAGGGAGCGAATTCCAGGATTTTGACCCAGCGACATTGAAGGAGCAGCGAGATATTTCACGTCAGAATAGTGAGTGGTTGGAGGGGAGCTTGCATGTGGTGGCATTTCCTTGTATTTGCTGTCCTTTTCTGACTAACTGGTGGCTTGGAAGGTGCTCTCTCAGGAACTTGGTGAGTTTCTGCAGCGCAGCTTGTAAATAGTACACACTGCTGTCACTGAGCATCGGTGGTGGAGGGAATGGATGTTTGTGGAGGTGGTACCAATCAAGCAGATGATTGGCCAGTCAGTCTGTCATTTCAGTGGTTTCAGTTGAGAGAGGAGTAATGTACCAGGACACCAAGGGAACTCTCATGTTGAAAAAGGTTTAGTATCAGTTTTGAGGGAGAGTGTTTCCCTTCAATGCAGCACTCTGTGCTGTAAACTATCCTTCATCACCATGCACAATGTTCTCAGACTAAAACTTGAACTCACTGCCTTCCGAATTTCAGTGCTGTCAACTGAGTCAACCTAACAGTGTTTGACATATTGAAATGATTTAACATCTTTCCTTTAAAAAGCAAATAACAGAATTTAAGGTGAAGCTCTTGCAACTTTCATCACTAATACCCTGATAATACAAGTTCAACCTAAAATAGTGATGTATATCATTAAATCTTAGCTCACCAATGTGGGTAATCACTTCATGTTAAATTGGCAGTTGGCCATCCAATTCTAATTATTGTTTAGTATAACATTTTGAAATATTTGGAGCCTTGGTTATTTTCTGTCATATCAACATGTCAGTTACATTAGACAAGGCTTGACTATGGTGATTAGATTTGGAGGGATATCCGGTATCTGCTTTTAGATTTACAGATCGCGAGCACAATTGGACTGTATTACATGTCTTGGCACTGACTCAATAAAACTCTGGGGTCTCTTGTTCACATTTCAAGAGCAGTCTTATCTAAGAATCACATCACATGTGAAAACACTTATTTCAATGCAGCAGTGATTGATACCACGAGCGATCATTTCAAAATGAAACATGAACTGAAATTGGACTGTCCACAGAGAGAATGCGAGATCAGAATAGTCAATGTGACAGTATAGCAGATTCTTCCAATTATAATGCAGCTGAAACATCATCATGTCATAAAGTAAAAGAATGTGACTGTTTCATAATTAGTGAGGCACTGAGCGATGGAAGTCAAATAATCCAAGAAAGGAACAAAAAGTTCTGTAGTGTACATTTTTAAAATAAAAATAATGTGGTTGGCCAATAACAACCATCAGGTTATGGTCCCACTATCAACCAATTGCAGGATTGTTTTGATCACTATCAAATTATCTCATTTTCTACTGTAGAATATGAGGCGGAATTGATAATTCTGCTTTTTGGCATGGACGGGTTGGACCATACTGTACATCTCCACGACTCTGTGACTATAGCAGAAGCAAAGCAATGTTGTCAGGTTACAAGCAGCTCAAGAATGGACAGGGATTTGATGGTATTTCATTTGTACGGTTATGTCAACCAGCTCCATCCAGTAGTCTTCACTTTGGTGTAGCTCAGAGAGTTTAAGAGACATCAACTCTCCTACAAATGACTTAATCTTCCCTGTTGTCTCAACTCTGCTGTCTGGCCAGCTACAGACTATGGCTCAAAACAAAAGTCCAGTTGAGGAAACTCCCTCCCGCCCCTCCAAAGTGTGATTCCATTTGCAACATTCACAGTTCAGGCTTCTCCAACAGAATTTCCCAAACCCATAACCCACCAACCCCTACAAGCAGGAAGGAAAAGGACAACTGATGCTTGGGAACACCAGCGGTAACAAATACCTTCCAAATTACCCTCTCTCCTAACTTAACATATATGATTCCTGGGTCAAAGTTCTGTACATGGCTATGAGAGCGCATAGGGCTGCTGCTGTTCCAAAAGGTTTACCAACATACTCTGAATGGCATCTAAGGATGGGAAATATATGGCATCCTTGCTAACCTACTCTCAGAACCTGTGAATTAATTTTTAAGTAGTGGTGAAAAGCACTTAAACATAGGCCTTACAATGTTGATATACACTTGGGCATCTGTTTATGGTATGCTGTCAGGTAATCTCACACCTGTTGCTGGGTTCAATCTGAAGGCACTTAGTCAAGGGAGAGTGTATGAAGAGAATTACAATCATTTACCAAAAGTATGGTTCAAAGGACCACGTCTGTGAAGTCTCAGAGACGGAGAGGTAAGGGGAAATAGGTTTATACAAAGGCAGGTTCAGAATATGGGCTTCAGCTAACAGAAAAGAAATGTAAAAAGGGGCACGAGACCTATTCATAGCTCACAGATCAAGTTTGTCGAAGAGACTAGACCACAGAAATGGAGGAATCTTTATATGAGGGCCACATCATAAGTCTATGGCTATAGCTCCTGACTAAAGTTTAGATGGAAATCTTTCTCCTTGATCATTTTTCTCTTCCTCTTCCAGCAATTTGTCCTGCTCTGTTTGATCCCTTTTCATTTTCCCAGTTATTGCAAGCCATCATGCGCCAGAGTCTGCCTGGGGACCCAGCCGGCTTTTAAAGAAGGCGCTAGCTCAAGGAATGTTGGTCAATTCCATAATCATCAGTGAGTGGTAAGATGCTCTGGGAAAGTGTGTAAGGCGAAAATCAGATGTGATACAGGCAGGGAGGGTCAAAATGTCAAGCTACGAATGGGTGTGGTAGGTTTGAGAGAACATAGTGGGCGGCACGGTGGCACAGTGGTTAGCACTGCTGCCTCACAGCGCCAGAGACCCGGGTTCAATTCCTGCCTCAGGCGACTGACTGTGTGGAGTTTGCACATTCTCCCCGTGTCTGCGTGGGTTTGCTCTGGGTGCTCTGGTTTCCTCCCACAGTCCAAAATGTGCAGGTTGGGTGAATTGGCCATGCTAAACTGCCCATAGTGTTAGGTGAAGTGATAAATGTAGGGGAATGGGTCTGGGTGGGTTGCTCTTCGACGGGTCAGTGTGGACTTGTTGGGCCGAAGGGCCTGTTTCCACACCGTAAGTAATCTAATCTAATATTTGTTATTCCAATGGTTGAACTCCTGGTCATTAGCTGGAAATCTTTTCAAAATGGCTTCCTCAGAAGTGAGGGGTCAAGATTCCTAACCTCCCCCCACCCGGTGGTCCTGACTTCGAGGTCTTGACCCAAAAGGTATACTCTTGCTCCAAGAACTGCCATCAGGTTAAGTGCTATTGCTGGAGCATACAGTACGTTAGAAGTAGTGAGGGCTCCAGATGCTGGAGAAGTCAGAGTCGATAAAGTGTGGCACTGGAAAAGCACAGCCGGTCAGGCAGGACTCCTATTCCTGATGAAGGGCTTTTGCACGAAATGTCAATTTCGCTGCTCGTTGGATGCTGCCTGAACTGCTGTGCTCTTCCAGCACCACTAATCCAGTATTTGCTTTCCAGCATCTGCAGTCATTGTTTTTACCTCTGAGGAGTCCATGTTTTGGGGATAGCCCTTCATGACAAAGGGTTGTATCCAGTGTCTCTGTTTCTATTGCTTAGCTTGGCCAACCTTGCTCACGTGTGTGAAAAAATTAGAGGGTTCATACCTTCAAACTGGGGACCAGGAAAGCTATTACCTCATCAAGCTAACGAAAAATAACAGTTTCAATATTTCTTGCACGCATCATGGATAAAGGATGGATTATACATCTGGTGCTGGGCTAGGCTACAAACCCACTAGGGTCAAGGAGTTGCTGAATTCTCCCAGTTTCCAGCAGCCTCTCGTTAAATCTGAGGGAAGCATTTCTGAATTATTGATGGAAGTCTTCAGAATGACCTTCTGCCCACTCTCCTTACAGTCACTCTGAGCTGCGGTCAGTTTGCAGCTTCTGACAAAACAAAATGATCAGCCCAAGTCTGGGTGAGTAGCAGATGGTCCTCCTTCAGCAGCACATTAAACAGTCAGTTAATTACTGCTTGCTGTAATTAAACTTTACACAAATTAGCTGTCAGCCACACTAAAGGGATTCATCTCTTCTCAAAAAGCCACCTTGAATTGCTGAGTCGAGAAACTATATACTCAACGTAATTGAAGGCAGCCGCAGGAAATGTGAACAACTTGGTCACTGTGTTGATTAAATTGTGTAGCAGCCTGAACTGAACAGTTAAACCCAGAATAGAATAGAAAAGAGCTGATTCAGCAATTAGCAACCAGGCGATTATTACAAATTAATTTTGTTAAATTGTATTTTTCTAGGCATAGGCTGGGCTTGATACATCAAAAGCAAGTTGAATTCTGGAAATGTTCCTGAAAAAATAGCCCTTGGCCTGGTCACGCAACTTGGCCAGTGCTGGGGGGACTTTTGGATACAATCATTGAGGTTGAGTGTCCCCCCGATATTTCTGAGGCAGGCTGTGAGAGGTTGCTCACCCAGCAGTGTCAGGCCCTTAGGGGAGTGAGCAAGAGGTATGGATGAGTGAGTTGGGGGAAGTGGAGGATTGGGAGTGAGCAATTTGGTAGTGTCAAAGGGAGAGATGAGTAAGTTGGAGCAGCCAGTGTTCTGAGAGTGGCTAGCAGGCTGGGAGGGTTAACAGGGGAGATTGGGAGTAGTGAACAGGTGGGGAGCGCTAGAGGGTTTGGGATGTAAAATAAAAATGTCGTCTCTTCTCTTGGTCATAAACACTGGAAATATGTGGACATGTACAGGTGTTTACATTTCAGGGTGAGGTCTTACTTAGTAAATGTAACACACCATGACAGAACTTCAGGAAAGGTGACCACAAAACACTTGATACAAAATTATACAGAAGTCCTGACAGCGGTGGAAGCCTTGAACATCCTGGGTCTGCACATGCAAGCTGATTTCACATGCAGTCATCAAGGGGACATTACATGAAACAAAAATACATAAATCTATGTACATTCTCATATACCTCATCGCTTTGAACTCCATCTGTGAATTTACCTTGGCTGCATCTGTCACTTGCTTGAATATATTACACCGATGTGCCACTTTGGCTTCATGCAGACAACCACCCAGATCAAACACACACAGAGTGGGCACTGGCAGAAAGTCAAGGTAGAGTCGTAGAGTCATAGAGATATACAGCACTGAAACAGACCCTTCGGTCCAACTCATCCATGCCGACCAGATATCCCAACCCAATCTAGTCCCACCTGTCAGCACCCGGCCCATATCCCTCCAAACCCTTTCCTATTCATATACCCATCCAAATGCCTCTTAAATGTTGCAATTGTACCAGCCTCTACTACATCCTCTGGCAGCTCATTCCATACACGTACCACCCTCTGCGTGAAAAAGTTGCCCCTTAGGTCTCTTTTATATCTTTCCCCTCTCATCCTAAACCTATGCCCTCTAGTTCTGGACTCCCCGACCCCAGGGAAAAGACTTTGTCTATTTATCCTATTATGCTCCTCATGATTTTATAAACCTCTATAAGGTCCTGATGAACCAGGAAAAAAAGTCCCAGCCTATTCAACCTCTCCTTATAGCTCAAATCCTCCAACCCTGGCAATATCCTTGTAAATTTTGTCTGAACCCTTTCAAGTTTCACAACATCTTTCCGATAGGAAGGAGACAAGAATTGCACGCAATACTCCAACAGTGTCCTAACCAGTGTCCTGTACAGCCACAACATGACCTCCCAACTCCTGCACTCAATACTCTGACCAATAAAAGAAAGCATACCAAACACCTTCTTCACTGTCCTATCTACCTGAGACTCCAATTTCAAGGAGCTATGAACCCACACTCCAAGGTCTCTTTGTTCAGCAACACTCCCGAGGAATTTACCATTAAGTGTATAAGTCCTGCTAAGATTTGCTTTCCCAAAATGCAGCACCTCACATTTATCTCGATTAAACTCCATCTGCCACTTCTCAGTCCATTGGCCCATCTGATCAAGATCCCGTTGTAATCTGAGGTAACCTTCTTCGCTGTCCACTACACCTCCAATTTTGGTGTCATCTGCAAACTTACTAACTATACCTCTTATGCTCACATCCAAATCATTTATATAAATCATGAAATATAGTGGACCCAGCACCGATCCTTGTGGCACTCCACTGGTCACAGGCCTCCAGTCTGAAAAACAACCCTCCACCACCACCCTCTGTCTTCTACCTTTGAGCCAGTTCTGTATCCAAGTGGCAGGTTCTCCCTGTATTCCATGAGATCTAACCTTGCTAATCAGTCTCCCATGGGAACCTTATCAAACACCTTACTGAAGTCCATATAGATCACATCTACCACTCTGCCCTCATCAATCCTCTTTGTTACTTCTTCAAAAAACTCAACCAAGTTTGTGAGACATGATTTCCCATGCACAAAGCCATGTTGACAATCCCTAGTCAGTCCTTGCTTTTCCAAATACATGTACATCCTGTCCCTCAGGATTCCCTCAGTGCCCACCACTGAGGTCAGGCTCACCGGTCTATAGTTCCCTGGCTTGTCTTTACCGCCCTTCTTAAACGGTGGCACCACATTAGCCAATCTCCAGTCTTCCAGCACCTCACTTCTGACTATCGATGATCCAAATATCTCAGTAAGAGGCTCAGCAATCACTTCTCTAGCTTCCCACAGAGTTCGAGGGTACACCTGAATCAGGTCCTGGGGATTTATTCACTTCTATGTGTTACAAGACATCCAGCACTTCCTCCTCTGTAAATGGACATTTTTCAAGATGTCACCATCTATTTCCCTACATTCTATATCTTCCATGTCCTTTTCTACAGTAAATACTGATGCAAAATATTCGTTTAGCACTGAGATTGATTTATGAAACTCGGTACTAATTGGATCATTTTCAAGATACATTTCTGTGTCACAAAGCTTCTACAAATAGGAAGATTATTCTGCACAGATGTTGCCAGATCTGCTGAGCGTTTCCAGCAATCTCTCTTTTTATTTCTGATTTACTCCATTTGCAGTTCTTTCGATTTTTATTGAAGAAATTATTATTTGTACTAAGTTTGGAAAGAGTCAGTTTCACAACTGATTGTCCCCACCACATCCAAATTAACCAAAGCAGCTCAGATGTCCAATTAAATGTAACCCTGTTAGATGCTGGATGGAGTGGTACCAGTGTAGCTCCATTCAAGTACTATGGCACTTGCAATGTAGGAATGGTGTATTAACTTGTCATCTGAATTCCACATTATCCTTTCTTTTAATATCCCATCCCTGTTGTATATATGTCTATCCTCACCTTTATCTTTAAGGACTCTCGGTGCTTATACATGCATGATATACAGGAAGTCTAACTGGGTGAGATGGACCTCAATCACTGCAGTTAGATTTGTGCTTAATTAGGTGTATCCAAACCCTGCCACTTTCCCACATCAATTCGAATGAACATCTGGGGAAGCCCATGCTCACACCTGTCCCCATAAATTGGGCCTGTCAATTAGGAACCTCAGCCTAATACCTCTGGGAGCAATCCAACTGCAGATGAGCCTGTTGCCTTGTGACAGTCAAATAAGCTAAGTCTCTAAAAGCAGCATGTCTCCTCAGGTGGGGAGTGGTCCTTGGCCAATAGCAATCGGTACCCAGTCGAGGGACTGGATATTCAGCAAGGAGATGCATGCTGAGAACCAACACTCTGTCCTTGCTTCTAGTAACCCCACACCCATTCCCAATTCTTAATCCAAACCATTGTCCCCCAACCCTCTCTCAATAAGAAAGCTTATCTTTGTACTGGCTGTTTCTGCAATTACACTCTTCCAGCGTTCGTCATGGCCTCCTCCACAGCACTGCTGAACACAAGACCTTTGATTAGCTGACAGCTCTCATTGGGGCATGGAGGCTGCTCCTGGGGTCTTCCTTCAAGGGGCAGACACTGGTGGCCTTGCCACTGCCTGATTGGTGCATGATTTGGTAGGCCTTGCTGGACAAGGAGGCCCCTGAAATTTGAACATGTGAGCTCTTCGATCTTCATATAACCTCAGGCCAAGCTTACTGTTAGACAGTGCATCTTGATAGACTGGTCATGATGGTGAGGCTATAGAGCTGCATGCTCTGTGCTCTATAGCTTCCAAGCACCTAACAAAGCACTAGCACATGGTTACTGAGTTTGCAATGACATTACAGCTCACCTCAGAAGCTTATGTGAATGAAACCTTCTGTCTCTCTAACTCTCCCATGTTCTTTCTCAGTTCCCAACACTATTGACTAAAAGTATTAGCTGAAAATATTCTTCTAATGACTGAATCTATGTTCAATTCCATCAGCTCTCTGCCAAAGCCCAAAGAGGCTTGACAATCCCTTCTTCATCTGGCCATGCAAAATGACAAAGTGGTGAGTAATGGCCTGAAACTTTCAATAGGTGAAAGAGAAAGAAGAAGATTAATAATAGTATCCAAAAGCTCATAACAATGTAAGACCATTGACCAGAGAGCTGCTAGTTAGGATAATGACAAGTGGGTGCTCCTTGAGAGAGCATAACTCCCACTTGACTGGGCACTGATCAGTTTTATCTCTTTCTGAAATATATAACCAGCAAGGGAGTGTTGAGGAGAATACCATTCCCATCAGAAATAGTACAATAGCAGATTCTTGCACTGCCTCCTCAAGCTTCGGATGCAGAGAGGGGTCAATCATTGGGAAGACTGCAGAGTTTGTATTCAATTCTTCAAAAGACTCACACAAGACCTCAGACAAATGAATGAAAACCTCTTCAGAGATTGCTGCTTGCACTGGAAGCTCTCAGGGTAGTTGAGACTGTAGCTGAAGTTACCACAAAATATTCTGGATGAGAAGACAAGATGAAAGGGTCTTCAGCATTGACTGCTGGCCCATTTGATCTTGTTTCTGAAATGCTAGATAAAGGCGAAGAACTTCTGAGGTTCTGACACAAATATCAAACGTTATTCTCAATTTTTAATTGATGGAGAATTTTCCTGCTTACGTTCCCTGTTTCCTGTACTCTTGGGAAAACTTATGAGGCACCCCTTGTATGTTGTTGAATGAAAGGTTATTGGGACCATTTTGTAAAACTGAAAATACTGGAGCATCCATCACATCCTGAACAGATTCATGTTGTGTTTCTTTTTTCACACTGTTGGTCACAAAAACTAGGATCACCTTAGTAATGGGTGTAAAATCCAGCTCACTCTGCACCTGGAAAACTATCTGAGAGATCTTTTTGAATGATGGCCATGAATCCATTGCTGATTGTTGGAAAAATCCATCTGGTTCATTAATGTCTTTTCGGAAAGGAAACTGCCATCCTTACCTGGTCTGGCCTACATGTGACTCCAGACCCACAGCAATGTGGTTGACTCTTAATTGCCCTCTGGGCAATTAGGGATGGGAATAAATGCTGCCTAGCCATCGATTCCCTCATCCCATGGATAAGTAAAGAAAAAAAATGGTTGCACTTTGTAAGCTGGAAACATTGGCTTTGGGAAATCCTGTGGTGGAGGAAGGCACTACTTAATGCAAAAAAAAACAAAAACAGAAGTTGCTGGAAAAGCTCAGCAGGTTTGGCAGCATCTGTGAAGAGAAATCTGAGTTAACGTTTTGATTCGAGTGACCCTTCCTCAGAACCCGATGTGAAATGTTAACTCTGATTTCTCTCCACAGATGCTGCCAGACCTGCTGAGCTTTTCCAGCAATTTCTGTTTTTGTTTCCGATTTGCAACATCTGCAGTTCTTTTGTTTATTTATTCTCTATTTAATGCAGTCTTCTTTCTTAAATAATAGATGTGCCTGCTTGAATGATGATGGTGAATGATTTCTCAATCTGCCCAAAATAGCCGTCTCTTTTAATACGGTTTAATTGCCACCTTTTCAATTGATCCATTTAGTAATGAAATGTGTAGCCCCAACTGGCCAATGCAGTGGTAGACAGAGAGGGTATAGGTAGAGGGGACAGTGCATTATTCTTTTGAGAAGACAGTAGGGAAAAGGGGCCTTTCTATCAGGGACAGTAGGTGCACTGTTATATGTGACCTGTTACTGTAACAACTAACACAGTAACAGACTTTGTGTACCATCAACCAGTTACACACCAGATACTGAACCTAGCTGCAGCCCTGTGGTGTAACACCTTCATGCAGCATAAACAATAAACCCTCTGCGAACATATCGGGAGGATTTGACATCTTTAATGCCCTGCTTGTATTTTTAACTGTTATGCTCAAAGCAAAGTTGAATGGATTGCCAAAACATTCATATTCTTTGCTGCGTGGAAATAATGCAATTGAAAATGCGAAATTAATTACCTTTATGGAATACAATAAAATATTTAACAGCGAGTCTTATCTGCATGTTTAAGTGACAAAGTCTGAAAGAACAGGACTACACTTGTAAGCAGGAATGCAAGACCCAAATAAAAGATCAATTGTTTTCTCGTTAAAAACACATTGAAAGCAAATGTCCTCTGGGCAGTTATTTATAGGGAATTTGTAAATGTCTGTAGTTAGCAATCAGTGAAAATCTTTCTGTTACATTTACACATGCTAATACCAATCTTCGAAAGAATGAAAATCAAGAGTAAGGAAATCAAGTTGGATTGGTTAGATAATGTACAGATTGAGTTTGAAAAGCTTGGACTGTGGGAATAATGACAAATTGCACTCAGGGAGATCAAGTTAAATTAGGTCATCATGTGATGATTCTGGATTAGTGGTGCTGGAAGAGCACAGCAGTTCAGGCAGCATCCAAGTAGCTTTGAAATCGACGTTTCGGGCAAAAGCCCTTCATCAGCAATAAAGGCAGTGAGCCTGAAGCGTGGAGAGATAAGACTCCCACAACCACTTCCACCCCTCACAATTTCTCATGCATCACACCTGACATTACTTCTGCCCTTCACATCATCGCTGATGCCACATGCTCAGTGACTTCCGCCACCCCTACTGCCAAGCCCTCCTCTAGCTTATCTCTCCACGCTTCAGGCTCACTGCCTTTATTCCCGATGAAGGGTTTTTGCCCGAAACGTCGATTTCAAAGCTACTTGGATGCTGCCTGAACTGCTGTGCTCTTCCAGCACCACTAATCCAGAATCTGGTTTCCAGCATCTGCAGTCATTATTTTTACCTCATCATGTGATGAGTCTTGTTTTCAACAGAAAAATGATATAAATTCAAATAATGAAAGAATGGAATTCAGTGGAACAAGTGACATCACTTAATGAGATTCCCCGATATGGGAGAGAGGTCCTTGGTATTGGAACGAGGTGACACTTGGAGAACCGGCTTGTGAGTATAACTCTACTGAGGCAAGCTTTTGTCTTCAAATGATCACACCACAAACAATGAAGCACAATGTGTTTGTTCAGTGCAACCTCACATAAAGGACCCCAATGACAAGTGAAGGTAAGAACGGTCATGTGGAGTCATAGAGTCATAGAGATGTACAGCATGGAAACAGACCCTTCGGTCCAACTCATCCATGTCGACCAGATATCCTCAATTAGTCTAGTCCCATTTGCGAGCATTTAGCCCATTTCCCTCTAAACCCTTCCTATTCATAACCTACCCAAATGTCTTTTCAATGTTGTAATTGTACCAGCCTCCACCACTTCCTCTGGCAGCTCATACCATACATGTACCATCCTCTTCTTAGAGTGAGCTCTGATTTCCAGAGATACTTGAAGCTAGACAGCAGAGGTAGTCAGCTATGGAAATTCACTGCTCCTTTTTCTTTAACCTCTGAAAAGTATGTTTCTGTAACTGTCTGACTGGGATCTGACTTGTCCTGTAATAACATCTGTTGAGATCTTAACAGTATGCCAATGTCCAAGGATATGGAATGCATGTGGCCAGTGCCCAGGACTGCGCCCTTGAGATAATAGCGTCTGGTTTCAACCTGGAGACCATTTGGAGACGGGAATGGAGTGTGGTCTCTGCTCCCTCTCTGGTTTTAACGTAATCTGGTTTTGATTTTTTTGTTGCCAAAGTTCCGAAACAGTGCAACAGCTTGTAAAACAGTAATTACTGCTCCCAAGAAATTGAGGAAATCAGCTCTGACACTGAAAAGAAACCTCACAAGAGAAGCCGCTCTTACAGCCACTAGTTTCGCCCGTTCTCCATCTGGGATTGCCCAGCAATAGGTCCATCAGGCTCACTTTGTCCGCATCTCAACACTATGAAGAACTGAATGGTTCTTAACTCTATTGGCCCACTCAAGACCATTCTGATGCATTGATTGCTCTGTTATGAAGAAATGCTTCCTCATATCAATCTTTGATTTGGCTCTTTTACAAACCAAGCACCCATGTGTTTGAGAATGATTCTCATTCCAATCAACAGAGCTCTGTCTTGAACTATTCATATCCAATATGAATACTGGAATTCAGAAATGCAAAGTTCAGACATAGAAAGTCGCAAACACATTATTTTCTACATCTTTCCAGCTTGCGAAATGACTTTAAGTAGATTGAAACTTGTGTGCATGGACGGAAATGTAGCATGCACTGAATAAATGTTAATTATTCTTCCAGTCTACAAATGGCCTCCAGGTTGAAACTGGGCACTATTATCTCAAGGGCACACTCCTGGGCACCGGCCACATGCATTCTATACCCATGGACATTGGCATCCTGTTATGCTCCCAAGAGATGTTATTACAGGATAAGTCAGATTGTAGTTAGACAGTTATAGAGTCATAGAGATGTACAGCATGGAAACAGACCCTTCGGTCCAACCCGTCCATGCTGACCAGATATCCCAACCCAATCCACTCCCATCTGCCAGCACCCTGCCCATATCCCTCTAAACCCTTCCTATTCATACACCCATCCAAATGCCTCTTAAATGTTGCAATTGTACCAGCCTCCACCACTTCCTTTGGCAGCTCATTCCATTCACGTACCACCCTCTGTGTGAAAACGTTGCCCTGTAGATCTCTTTTATATCTTTCTCCTCTCACCCTAAACCTATGCCCTCTAGTTCTGGACTCCCCAACCCCAGGGAAAAGACTTTGCCTATTTACCCTATCCATGCCCCCTCATAATTTTGTAAACGTCTATAAGGTCACTCCTCAGCCTCCTACCTCCAGGGATTACAGAAACATACTTTTCAGAGCAGCTAGCCAATGACATCTCACATCTCATGAACACATTTTTTAAAAAAAACCCAGGTTTACCTGGTAGAAAATGCTTCAGGGCTTTCTTACACAGAGCTATGGCTAAACATCACTGTTTGTTGGAAGAGGATTATTCCTAGCTGCTCACAAAAGCCGGTTAAGTTCTGAACCCACATGCCAAAAAGCTGGATTTCAGGAGGCTCAAGTTAACATTCCTCGTGTAATAGCTGTTATAAAACATACAAAGCCTTAAAATATGACTGACCGATTTTTTTTTGTCAGTTACAAATTGTAAGTTGAAGAATGCACCTTGTTTCAAAGTCTTTTAAATTCTCTATTCTCCATAGTCTGTAAGAATTAAGACGCAGTGTTTTTGGTCAATGATGCGATGAATTTCATCCGAAAGTGTAACACTTTTTTTCTCACCTTGCACATCTTTCCCTCCGTGACCTTGGGTGTCCAATAGACTGTGATGGAGAATCAAAGACTGCAGAATTCGATAGTTATTCAGGGAAGGTTCAATCATCCAACTCCTTAAAACAGTAAAATGTAAAATATTGTAGTCTGGGAGATTTCAATCATACTTTTAGCAAACAAGAGGAAGGCTTATAATCTTCATATAGACTTCATCACAACCTTTGGACAACCCAATAGGCTCCTTTTTATTTATTCATGCGATTTGGGTGTCTCAGGGTGCCTCTACGACCCCACAGACTCTTCAACCAGTGTACACAATATGAATTTACCCCATCACCTTAGCATGATTCAGGAAAGGCAGAAGTGGGTACTGCAGATGCTGGAGATCACAGATTAGAGCGGTGCTGGAAAAGCACAGCAGGTCAGGCAGCATCAGAGGAGCAGGGAAGTCGATGTTTCGGGCAAAAGCCCTTCATCAGCAATGAGGCACTAAACTTATTCCTGATGAAGGGCTTTTGCCTGGAATGTCGATTTTTTTCCTGCTCCTTGGATGCCACCTGATCTGCTCTGCTTTTCCACCACCGCTCTAATTTTGACTCATTTATCAGGAAAAGGCTAGACAGCATAAGTCTGCAGTCAGTGAACAAGGTTGCAACTTCATTTGAATGCGACAAATGTTAAGAAATACATTTTTACACTTTAACCAACTCTATTGCTAACTATCCGATTCTTTAGAATCTTAAAATACTTCCCAGATACTCGAAATTGCTGGTCTGTCGAATTGTTCAGTTTGTTCCTCTCTTCACAGGTTGAATAATCTTAACACTAAGCGTACTATCCCTAATCCTATTTGGCTCTTTAAAGTTACAGTATCTCCTGAGACCCTCACAGATTCACACAGTCGCGCTCTCTGTAACTCTGTTTCTGGGTCTGCAGAGCTGCTTTCTTCCTCTCTCCCTCTGGATAGTCAGCTGGTCTCTGCTTCTTGCCATGCTGCTCTCCTTGGAAGGCTTCAGATGATTCAAGACAGTCCAAGAGCTTCCAAGAGAAAGGTCTTCCAAGAGAAACATTGTTTTAGATTGCTTTCTGAAACTTGCATTCATTCTGGCCAGTCTAGGATAGTTTGGAACAGAGCCAATCATTTAAATAACATGGCAGCAGGATCTGGTGCCTTTCTGTCTGGGCCCTCCTTTGTTTAGTGGCTAAGTTGTTGGGGTATGATTGTCCAGGATAGCTGTTGCCTTTTACATTATGCTAATATCATTAGTATCTGGCTGTTGATTTTGCACTGTGTTTGGTGTATAGGTTTTTCTGATTTCAGAGTTTTACTTGGCCAATGTACCCAGCATCCCTTGCTGTTTGGCCAAGTTAGCAATCTATCTGTGTTTTAGCAGCCAAGAGGTTGCTACATTGGTTAGGCCAGCATTTGTTTTCCAGAGGACAATTAAATTTCAGTCACATTGCTGTGGGTCTGGAGTCACATGTAGGCCAGGCCAAGTTAAAATGGCAGATTTCCTTCCCTAAAACACATTAATAAATCAAGTGGGTTATAAATCAATGACTACATGATCATCATAAGGCTTGTTTTTTAATATTTCCAGTTATTATTAACATCAAGTTATTCTTGGCAGATTTGAACCTATTGACTCAGATCATTCCATGGTTCTGGATTAGTGAAGTGGCATGACTCAATCATCTTCCCTTTAAACTCAAAAGCTAAAGTTGCTATCTTCTCACCAGACCGTAGGGCTACTCTCTCAAGAGAGGGAGACGACTGGTGGTGGTTTAACCTGAGGGTCACCAGACCCCAGGCAAGGGAAGAGGTTAAGAAGGAGAGTCCTTCATGGTAACCTCAGCTGGTATGGGAATTGAACCCATGCTGTTGGCATCACTCTGTATGTGTGTCCAACCTGTTCTACCAACTGACCCACCTCCCCTTTATATTGAGTTCTATTGAGTTGTAGTTACTAATGTAATGCTTGTAAACAGTGCAGCTAATTTGGTCAAAAGAAGTTTCAACAGCCAACAGTACTGTAATGACTAGATGTTGATTAAGGGATATGTATGTAAGACCCAGGGGATCTCCCAATCATCTTTCATACTTTACCCATTACTTATGCTCATGTCTATCCACACAAAAAAACATCATCGTCAAACCTGATGTTTTCTTCAATCAATGCTCACCCAGGTGTGGCTGTGGTGGCTGAAAGGTGATCATTAGCTGAAGACTTAGTCAATAGTTTTCCTGTTCCTAAATTAAGTTGTTGAAAGTAATTGGAGCACATTGTCAATAACTCAGCTTAAATCAGTTCACAACACAGGCTGAGAATTGAACTTAGAATCTTCCAAATCTGCTCATCCCCAATAATCAAAATAATCCCTGCCATGTGGATGTGTCAGCAGAGACAATGGGACAGCCTGTCCACACACACAAAATTCTATCTTACCGAAAAAGAGCAGCTAGCAGTTTAACTTCATTCTAAACCTGTGCTATGTCTCAGCCCAATAATATAACAAAGGCCTGGGTTTGATTTATTTTGATTGTGCTGCTTAACTTGTAACTATCTAAAATGATTGGATGACTGCATCAAGCAATATTAAAAAATACATTTTGCAAGACATCTTACTCAACACTCAGAGAGGAAATAAAAGCTTGTTGTATCTATGTAAACTACGAGTGACTTCAGATTAATTCAGCAGATTCATCCAGCAATAGTAGTCAGGTGGCATCTGTGCCAACACTGACTATCTCGGTGACTCAATGCGTTAGACACTGGCTACCTCAGTAGGTTAGATAATTGCTACCTCAGTGACTCAGTGGATGAGACACTGGCTACCTCAGTGTCTCAGTGGATTAGACACTGGCTACATCAGTGACTCAGTGGATTTTATAATGGCTACCACAGTAACTCAGTTGGTTGGATAGTGAGTATGTTAGTGACTTGGTGAGTTGGATACTGGTTATGTCGGTGTGAGAACATCAAACATAGAAAATTACAGAGCAGTGCAGGCCCTTCAGCCCTCAATGTTTCACTGACCTGTGGAAATCTGAAGCCTATCTATCCTACACTACTCCATTTTCATCCATATGTTTATCCAATGACCATTTAAAAGCCCTTAAAGTTGGTGAGTACTCTACTGTTTCAGGCAGGACTCCCCTACTACTCTCTGAGTACAGAAACTACCTCTGACATCTGTCCTATATCTATCACCCCTCAATTTAAAGCTATGCCCCCTCAAGCTAGCCATCACCATCCGCGGAAAAAGGCTCTCACTGCCTACCCTATCTAACCCTTTGATTATTTTATATGTCTCAATTATGTCACCTCTCAACCTTCTTCTCTCTAACAAAAACAGCCTCAAGTCCCTCAGCCTTTCCTCATTAAACCATCCCTCCATATCAGACAACATCCCAGTAGATCTCCTCTGAATTCTTTCCAAAGCTTCCACATCCTTCCTATAATGCGGTGACCAAAACTGTATGCAAAACTCCAAGTGCGGCGGCAACAGAATTTTGTACAGCTGCAGCATGATCTCATAGCTCCGAAACTCAATCCCTCTACCAATAAAAGCTAACACACTGTATGCCTTCGTAACAACCCTCTCACCCTGGGTGGCAACTTTCAGGAATCCATGTACGTGGTCACAGAGATCTCTCTGCTCATCTACACTATAAAGAATCTTACCATTAGCCCAGTACTCTGCATTCCTGTTGCTCCTTCCAAAGTGAATCACCTCAGACTTTTCCATATTAAACTCCATTTGCCACCTCTCAGCCCAGGTCTGCAGCTTAATAATGTCCCTTCGTAACCTGCAACACCCTTCAGCACCATCCACAAATCCACCAAATTGAGTGTCATCCGCAAATTTACTAACCCATCCGCCCACGCATCATCTCGGTCATTTATAAAAATAATAAACAGCAGTGGCCCCAAAATAGATCCTTGCGGTACATCACTAGTAACTGAACTCCAGGATGAACATTTCCCATCAACCACCACCCTGTGTCTTCTTTCAGCTACCCAAATTCTGATCTAAACCACTCAATCACCCTCAATCCCAGGCCTCTGTATTTTGTGCAATAGCCTACAAACACAAATTAATGGATCAGACACTATCTTTATGACGCAGTGAATTTGAGTCTAACTTTCTCACTGATCAATCAGGTTTGACACCGGCCAACTTGGTGATAAATATGAGATACCTGCTATCGAGCTGAAGCAGGGGTTTGGAAAAAGTCTACTTTTGTAACACATGGGGTTATCTTGCCAATGCAGTGTGTTGGAGACTGGCTGTTCACTGATACAGTGAGTTTGACACAAGCTGTCTGGGTGACTTAGTGAATTCGACATTGGGTTTCTCCTCTGAGACCTGTGCTCAAATCCAGCCCAAACCGTTAGAAAGATCATCTCCTCTGTTTGTCAGGAAATATGCCTCTGGCAGTCTCAATTAGTTACTAATTTATATGGCCCTATTCTCAAAGCCCCGTGTCAATGGCACAAATTAGTCATTTGATTTGACAAGATTTAATGTTCCTGCTCATAGAAATTTGAAACCAGCGAAGTTTGACATCCTTACCTCAGGATGTACTTGAGGCATGTGTTTGAAGGGGCGAACACCAAGAGCATTGTTCTGCAATGTTGGCATTTGCATGCCCAAGAATTCCATTCCCCAACACTAATGTCCCTCACCTTAATGGCCATAAAGACAATTTATTCAAGTTCAGACATTGAACAATAACCTACATGCTCCCTTGTTTGACTCTATTGATGGAAAAATAGTACCTAACAACAAATCTCTCACTCATGCAGAATCCATTTCTCAATTATCCAATTATTAATACTTAGTATTTTAATCACAGGGTACATAAACCCAAACTGAATCAGGAAATCAAACTGTACAGAAATAGAATCCCTTCATGCATTTTTTATTGTATTGTGTTCATTTGAACTGTCAAGTCTGGCTATGGTGCAATCACTTGCAAAGTGGTTATTTCTACACTTGCAAATCCTAATTTTAAGTGTAACATTTCTACTTACATGTGTTTCTCATGACCTGAGTGACACTGAGCACTTTATAAAGCTAAAATATTCCATCTGTGAAAAGGATGATTTGATCTTTAGTAATAATTACAATGCTGTAAATAATTTATCTCTGTTTATGAAGGAAAGCTAGAAGTTACTGGTGGAGATAATAATATGTGAATACTTAGCAAGGACTCAAAATTAAACTCATTAACTACCTGCTGATCATCTAGTGTCAAAGCATGGGGTAAGAGGTTATCATTGTGGGTGGAGGCCCCTGTAATATGGTCATGGAAATTCAGAACTACGTCAACCCTTTGCCTCTCTGTTACCCACACTTGACAGGACTCCAGACATTTATATGTTGACCACTTGTGTGTTTCTAGTGGAATTTAGAGAGGTAGATATGTAACTTGGAACTGGGATTGTGCCCACTAGGCCCCAGGAATCTTTACAAACCAATGCTCTGACAATTAGGGAGATGCTGTGGTCAAGCAGTAAGCTTTTTCTCGATGTGACTGAATTGGCTAATGTTCAAACCAGGTATTTTAGGGCATGTATACAAGACATGAGAGTCAGATCCAGAGAGCAGCATTGGCCTCCAATATTTTCCTTCACTGCCATTCTTCTGCTTCATCATGAGGCATTGAGACTCCAAGTGTGGTGTAGCCTGATTGTCACCATTTATATGATAGCTAGCAAGCCATTCCCAGTCAATGTCATCAACCTTCAAGGAGAGCTTCACAATATCTTTGAAGAGTGTTCTTCTTCCTATTCTGGCAGGTTGATCTTTTAAGAGTTGAGAGAACAGGACCTTGTCCTGGTACACCTCACATTCTTAGCTGGTTAAAATCCAACACAATTACTGGGTACACTTGAGTTTCTAATAAACTGTCTTTACTGAAGTTCTCTGAATTGCTGATAAGTGGACTGTAAGAAAGGCGCATTAGTCAAACAGAAGCTCAGTCTGGATAGATTCTATCATTGTTTAATTAAGAATATCAAGCACTTTGCTTGGTTTCCACAGCCATTAACCATACTTCTCATCACAAAAAGACCCTGTACTTAAAACAAGCTTTTACCTTTCATTATTCTGAATTGAGGGTTTCAAATCTTAACACAAACTTTTCCAATTTTCCCCATCACCCCCGATCTAATTTTTAAAATGCTTATTTAATTAAAAACAAGAAAAGTTAATTCTGGAGGAGAGTAAAGTGACTTTTATTTGTCATTTCTACTATATCCAACTGATACAGTAAAAATGAGCAAGTGTTCCTCCAGGACCGAGGGTGCTACATGGACAGCACAGACTACACACTCGTACACAGCATAAAGTGCATAAGGAGTGCAAAACACACAAGTTACAGTAATGGAATGATTATAAATAATAGACATTTTTCCAGCAGCAATTTGAAAGAATTTCAGGTGGGGAAGAGTCTGATCATACAGTGTTAAGGAACCTGGTGGCTTGGGGAAAGAAACAGTCGCACAGTCTGGCCGCAAGAGACTGAATGTTTCGGTATCTTCTGCCAGATGTCAGGAGGGAGAAGAATTTGAGTGAGGGGTGTGTGGGGTCATCCACACTGCTGTTAACCTTTCGGATGCAGCATGTGATGTAAATGTCTGTAATGGAGGGAGACCCCAATGATCCTCTCAGCTGTCCGCACTATCCGTTGCATGGGTTTATGATCCGAGATGGTGCAATTCCTGAACCAGGCAATGATGCAGCAGCTCAGTGAAGCCTCTGTAGAATGTGGTGAGAATGGGGGGTGGAAGGTGGGCTTTCCTCAGTCTGTGCCGACAGTAG
Source organism: Chiloscyllium punctatum (assembly GCF_047496795.1). NCBI lineage: Eukaryota > Metazoa > Chordata > Chondrichthyes > Orectolobiformes > Hemiscylliidae > Chiloscyllium > Chiloscyllium punctatum. The sequence continues at coordinate 52,349,306 of NC_092762.1, read as the reverse complement.
AGACACTGCTGGGCTTTCTCAGCTATGGAGCTGGTGTTGAGGGTCCAGGTGAGATTCTCCGCTAGGTGTATGCCAAGAAATTTGGTGCTCTTCACGATCTCCAGGGGGTGCTATTGATGTCCAGTGGAGAGTGGTTGGTCTGTGCCCTCCTGAAGTCAACAAACATCTCCTTTGTCTTGTCCATGTTAAGAGACAGATTGTTAGCTCTGCACCAGTCCATTGGCCGCTGCACCTCCTCGCTGTCTGCTGACTCTAATGGTTAATTGTAAGCAATGTTGGTCACTCATTGTTCAGACCCATGTTGTTAATAATCTCAAATACCTCTATGTGTTTTAAGTGGACAGGAAACCCATTTTAAGGTATCTGAAATTACTTCCAATGTGAACCAACTGTAATTATCACCCATGAACTAAGAACAGTTTGACATTTACCTCTTCTCAACAACAGGGGAAATTACTGTCTAAGAGCCAAACCTGGAATGGTTATGTGGCACAATGGTTCAGTGGTTAGTACTACTGCCTCATAATGCCAGAGATCTGGGTTCAATTCCAGCCTTGGGTGACTGTGTGAAGTTTGTACATTCTCCCCGTGTCGGTGTGGGTTTCCTCCTGGTGCTCTGGCTTCCTCCCACAGTGCAGTGATGTGCAGGTTAGGTGGATTGGCCATGGGAAATTACCTGTAGTGGGTTAGCCATAGGAAATGCAGGGTTAGAGGGATGGGGTGGGATGGTCTTCAGAGGGTTGGTGCTGATTCGATGGGCTGAATGGCCTGATTGCACACTGTAGGGATCCTATGATTAATCAGGGCTAGAACATTTGCAGAAAATTCCTATCTGTGTACTCACCATACTCATTAAAGGGCAAAATCCTCACCGGAATTGCAGCCTGTTCCTGAATGATAAGCTGTTTGTTACACTGTAAAGTGGCAGAGCCAAAACTGGCAAGGCAGATCAGTTTCAGCTATTTTCATTATTTTATTGAATGATTTTATTTAATTTCTAACCTTGTCCAGACTTGTCAGCAGTCCCTCATGTTGATGGTTGCATCTGCTAGTGGAGATGAGTTTCTACCACGAGTTTCGATGTGACTGAATTGGCTAATGTTCAAACCAGGTATTTTAGGGCATGTATACAAGACATGAGAGTCAGATCCAGAGAGCAGCATTGGCCTCCGATATTTTCCTTCACTGCCATTCTTCTGCTTCATCATGAGGCATTGAGACTCCAAGTGTGGTGTAGCCTGATTGTCACCATTTATATGATAGCTAGCAAGCCCTTCCCAGTCAATGTCATCAACCTTCAAGGAGAGCTTCACAATATCTTTGAAGAGTGTTCTTCTTCCTATTCTGGCAGGTTGATCTTTTAAGAGTTGAGAGAACAGGACCTGGTGAAAGAAGCTTTTTTTGACTATCAGATATAAAATCCAGATATTTTTGCCAAATACTTGTAGACCTGGCTGCTATGGATCAGATCAAACCTCCTCAAAATATATTAACAAGATAGTCCAGACCCTAACCTTGCTTATTTTAAAATTAAGTGTAAGGTGTTATGTTCCGGGTGCAATTCAATTGGTCAAACTGTTCAACTTTAAGCAAAACACACTTTATTTATTCACTATAATTAAAATACCAACTAAATAAACAGAAAAGAATTGGCTTGACTGTAACTCTATTGAAATGCTTAACAAGACAATATATATTAATTACAACTAATTAACTGTTCCAGTATCGTAACGTCCCATAAGCACACCCTGGGCAAAGGCAAATTCAGTAAAACTGATTGCCTCACGCACAATTTTAGCAGCAGGAAGAGAACCCCAGCTTTGAGCTGTAACAGTGAGAGGAACAAAAGCTTGCACATCCTGCTTCAAGATCCTAGCAACTGCTGAAAGCTAAAACTAATCATCCTGGTTCTATGGGAGCTTCAGTCCACCCATCAGGCTGCTTCCATTATTCAAATTTTAAAAAGAAACCCAAGGCCTCACAAGCTGTTTACTTTATTGGCTTTAGAGTCGACCATTCACCACCTCCACCTTAACATCTCTTCATAAAAAAAGGACAAAAATATCTCTGAAAGCCATAGTGTCATCACATGGCTTCTCAAAGGAAAGCACTTATATTTAATGAGTCTGTCTTTGAATCTGGAGAATGTGTCAGAAGCATTACCGATAGAATTTATCCTGCAACATGGATGCACAGTTCACATTTCACTGCGGTAGGAGCATGACAATGACATCTGCTCTGCACACCAAGGCTTTTGTTGACTTGTGGTGGCCTTTGTTGTCAAACACTCACTGTCACAGTTTGTAAAAGGCTGAGATTGCACAGAAAGAACAATAAAAATTGGAAATGATGCATTCTGATGCAACTTGTCTTGTATAGCTGCCATTGTGGAACATCATACACAGTACACCCAGTCTGTTTGTTTCCCAGTTTTACTGTTTATCAATTTTTTTTTCTCTCTGGGTGATTTGGTGTTAAATCTCCTCATCAATGGTGGCCTCTTGAAAGAGAGATGACAGCCAAGATACAGTACGTGTTTAGGGACCTGAGGAGCAACTGCTTAACACAGATGATGCTTCATATGTGCAATGAATTGTCAGAGGAAAGTGATAAACGCACATATGGTTACAACATTAAAAATAAATTTGGACAGGTACATGAATAGGTAAGGTTTAGAGGGATAGAGGCCAAAAACAGGCAAGTGGGACTAATTTAGTCTGGGAAACCTGGTTGACATGGACGAGTTGGCCAAAGGCTCTGTTTCTGTGTTGTATGACTGTACATTCTAAAATCTCTCATTCAATGTACATGGAAAGTGCAATATGTAGCTGATTAGGTTTTGGTAATATTAAAGGACAGGCCAAGTCTCTCTGCTGTGGAGTTGGAGAAATTGAGAACCGTTTTAAAATCTGACAGAGAGCATGCAACTGTAAGATGTGTATATCCATGGTGGTAGGTTTAATTTTCACACAAAGCCAAATTGGTTTATCCAGCTGGTGTTTTATCGTCCAGCAGCAGTTGGTCTTTGATGTGGTAATAGCCACTGTCAGGATTCAGCAGTCAGGAGTAGCCTTTTCTGTTCACAGAATGGAGTTAGAGCTGTGCCTGGAAGAGGATGAAGACACTGTCTTCGAGCATTGACATGGATCATTATTGTTAGCGAACAGAGCTTTGTCGTAGACCATGTTTAATTTGTTCTTAATCACACTATCCAACAGCAGCAGAATAACACCGTTTTGATGGCATTTAGTTTAAGGAAGTATTGATCTGCAATTTGCTTAATTTGCTTTCTTGTGTGCTCAGTCAGATTAATTCACAAACATAGTGCAACATACCCATATGTAAGGAACGAACCAGACTGAGAAACAAAGACAGAATATCAAGCATTCATGTCAACTAGAAGGAAGGTGTGATAAATGTGCCCATTAATACGAAAGGCTGGATAACTTGTGATGAATGACCAGTGGTTATTTTCCAAAGTGCAATGCATTTAACCCATCATCTGATTTCCTTGGATTATTTCTCTTATACTGAGTGTTCAAACTGTATTTTAATTTATATATGCGGGACGGGACATTACAGGACAATCATCCCGCAGTGAGAGGACCTAAACTTTACTTTCTGAGGAAGAATAATACTGGATTCAAAACATTAACTGTTTCTCTGACAGCTGTGGCTGGAGTTTCTCCACAGTATCCTGCTTTTTACAAAACAGTACTTTGCTGCTTTGTGCAGCATATTGACCGAAATGAGAAACTGGGGATTCGTGAAATTAGATCAAGGCTTTTCAGATTTTATACAAAAAAAGGCTTATTCACTGGAGAAGCAAGAAGAGTGCATCTGTAGATTTTCAGCACACCAGGTATCTGCCCGCTGAGTGGGATTTGGGGATCAATTTTGGCTCCAGCTGAGATTTCAATTCATGCCAAGAGGTCAGTTGGAGAAATCCTTAGATTGTCCATATCAATAAAAGAGAACTCCTGGAGTGAAGCATTTCAAGACCTTAACCACTTACACATAAAACTAAATAGCAGTAAGAGGCTGGTGCACAATATGCTTCTAAAACCTTATAAATTATCAAAACAAAATGAGGAACCAGGAGGATTTGAGGTTTCTATTACTTATGGTCCAATTTCAAAATATTTCAGTCAATTTTACTTCATGTTAAATCTCCTGGTTAACTTTTGTGTTTTAAATAACGAAAATAAGTAGCACAACTCAAAGTTGAATTCCTTCTGCTCTAGCCATGGTGTCTGTTCTGCTTTGTCATTCTCTCTAGTTCACACTCCCCAGCAATTTAGATGGAATTCAACTCGGACCCTACTCCAGGCAATGACTCAGGGAATGCGAGGCTTAGTAAAATGTCCAAAGGTCAGGATGGCTCCTGATACAGCGCCACCTGGGGACAGTTCTAATGGGAAGGTCAGCAATTTGGCTGCTCTTCAACCAGCGGTGAGTGGCTGGTTTAAACAACTGGATGTTTAAAGGTTATTTTTCCAGGCTGCCAAAATTGTTTTTTTCTGGCAGTACAGTAGCCTCCAGCTACTGTGGAAGAACTGCATACAGAAGATGATCATCGACAAGGAGATGGCCTCCTTGACACTTTCCTAGAGTGTCGAAGTGAGAGAAGGAAATCCATCAGCCTGAGGTTCTGGGGGTCAAAGAAAGGTCGGCAGGAGCAAATGCCACCCCTGAGGTCATCACTGGAGCCTGCCTCCAAGGCCTGAACAGGAATCAAAACTTGTGCCATTTTGCAAGGGTGTCTCCCAATGGAAGAGCCCTCATGTTTCCCTTGCTGCTTCGACATCAGCCACATCTCTCAGTAGCACTGATAAGGCTGCAGAGCTTTGTTGTGCCAAGGCATGGAATACCCTCTTATTTTCACCTTTATTTGATTGCCTGTCATGCTTCCCTGTTTATGATTGCTCCCTTATGGCAAAATGACAAGGGAGATGCCAACACCTCTCAAAATATGCTAACCACTCAATAAACCCCTAATTACCTGCTTCATCTCCCATCCCAACCACTAATCCTGCCTGATTGTAAAGCTGAAATTGATTTTAGTTTTGTTACACAAGGTTTTTAAGACTTACGGCACCAAGGTAGTTGGATACAATCAGGACATAGAGGAGCCATGATCAGGTTGGGTGACAGAAGAGAGCTCAGGAGCTGAATGACCAACTCTTGCTCCAATGGAATAGATATTCCCAGCGGAGGCAGGAGTTGGTGGGTAGGCTCAATACCATGTGCCAAGCCTATCTCCCTAATGGCAAGCTGAAACTTCTTGCAATTTCCGTCGGGGATGAGTTAGTCTTGCCAACAATTAGTGGGTAGTGATTGGGAGATGGAGAATTGGGCTACATTCTCACTCAGTTGAGCCATTACTGTGGCTGCCATTTTGCACGTTCTGATGTTTTAAGACAAATATAGATGGTGAGATGTTTGGAGAACGAGACAGCTGAGGCTGAAACCACATTCTTTAAATTTGGTGAATTACCACACAATGGGGCAGGATCTCTTCACCACCCTGAGTCAACCCAGTGCACTTCGAGAAGTGCATCTTTTCACATTTGCACATCCATCCTGCCTGTTGAGCTAGCCACTATGAATGTTACAGCAACATGAATGAGAAGTTCTAAATGGGTTCTTATATATGCCCATTGGCCTTGTGATTTATGGGGACTTGTTCACTAGTCAACCTCGCCGTCAGGAAAATCACCAGTGAAGAGAATGGTGGCACCAGGCACTCTGCCATGGTCGCCAATGTGTTTGGTCACCCATCTCTGTTCTGGACCATACTTCAAATCAGAGAAAGCAGACCTACCTTCACAATATGAATGAATGTTTCCATGGATTTGTCCACAGCTCAGGCTGAAGACACTAAACTGATCTTGATGTACCAATTTGGATTTGTGTGACTTAGACAATGAAACAAACAAAGCCCCTTATGAACCTCCAACTTGGATTAACTTGGATTGTACTGGGACAGTTTGGAATGGGTTACCTGGGGATTTAGAAGCTTATTAAGGATCTGACAATAAGCATGATTTATAACTTGGTCTTCCCAACTACTAACAGCACTTTTGTGAACTCCATGTTTGGATTAAAGTCATTTCTTTAAGTATAACTTATTTCTTTCCTTTTCTCTCAATATAGTGCTTAATAACATTTTGTAACCACTCAACATTTTTATTTATGTCCTCCTATTTCTATATTTCTCTCTTTCTCTCTCTCTCTCTCTCTTTCCCACCCACCAAAGGCATTCACTAGAGAAGAGAAATCAGAGTCCCGCTGCTCTGTCACCTCCAATTCACCACTGGAACACACAGCCAAGAACTGTAAGAATGGATCCCACAAACAAGTCATTTAGCTTGTGTGGTCTCTTTGCCATTAATGCTCCCCGTGAGTCTTCACTCATTCCTTCCTATCGGCATTTTCTTCAAGTTCTTCCTCTCTGTTGGACTTCTTTTTACCCCTTGCCTCTGCTGCTTGAGGCAGTGAGTGCTGTATCTGGGACTGCTCTGGCCTGAAATTGTTACTATGAAGAGCGTGATGAAGTCAACCCATGATGAATTTGTCATATTGAGTTGTGAGCAGAACAGCTTTGTTTCCTACACTTGAAGAGGATCACAGTAGCAGCTCATAAAACACAGTGAACTGGCATTCCCTTTTTAAATTCAAAAATATACTTTATACATAAAAATATCTTTATATACACACATGGTCACGAAAGTAGGTTGGTTCTGTATGGTTGCATTTGTTATGAAGTTGAAGGCATGTACTGTACCTTTAAGAGAGAGTGAATGCTGTTTTGCACTGAGAGCTTACAAGCACCGGTCATGTGACTAGCTAGCAATCTCAGAGTGTACTGGAAAATTGAAAATGTGTAATATTTGGCTGTGAACCAAATACCTTAGTTTTGATTGCTGTTTTGACAACATTCAAATCTAACCAATTAGTTTAAATTATGCCCCAGAATACTCAAATCCAATTGAGTTTCAATTTTTTTTTTGCCAACCCCAAACCACTGAGATGATCCGACACTTGGGGAATAAAGACACAGACATTTTGAAAGTTAGTCAGAGAGTAACTGCCATCGCCAGAGTAACTGCCAGCAAAATACTTTCTATCAAAGATACGTTTCTTAAATGAAGCATCCTTGCAGCAAAAGACCGAAGATAACCGGGGAGACCTATAGCCAGAGGGAGACAGACAGCGACAATGACAGTCACTGTGTGATTTTAAAATTAAGTTGATATAATTGTAATGTGGGCTTTTATTGGAACAGTATATTGTTATAGAGTTGGAGGCAGATCGCTAGCATTAAAGAGAAAGGAGGCGTAGAGTTTTAAATCGTTGTTGTTTAATGTTCACTTTTAGAGTTAAGAATAAATTGATTTTTTTTTCTTTAAGTAATGGAATTTGAGAGTTCTCTGTCACTCTACTTTAACAGATTATGAGACGAGGTGAGCTTTTCTGGGTGTTTGGTTTAATTAGCAGGAGGGTTCACTGTCATGTCAAAACACATTTGAAGAAACAAACATTGGAGTTTGATTCTATCCAACAAACATACCAAAGGCATCTAGAATAGAATCCCTACTATGTGGAAACAGGCTGCTTTAGCCCAACAAGCCCATACCTGAAACTCTGAAGAGTATCCCACCTTGACCCAGACCCACTTCCCTGACTAATGCAACGAACCTGCACATCCCTGAACACAATAGGCAATTTAGCATGGACAATCCACCTAAACCACACATCTTTGTGGGAGGAAACCAGAAAACTCAGAGGAAACCCACATAGACACAGGGAGAACATGCAAATTCCACACAGTCACCCAAGGTTGGAATTGAACCTGGATCCCTGGCACTGTGAGGCAGCAGTGCTAACCACTGAGCCACTGTGCTATCATTTACTTGTATAGGAAAATATTTGCATACATTTGAGGCACTAGGATCCCCATTTAACTTCAGCAGAAAGACCTTGGATGTTGGTCTTTCTCCACTGCAACTTAGCAGCAGCTGCCCCAAAGTTGAGTGCATCCGTCAACACGTTGTCCTGGACCTTGGAATGTGGCAGTCTGTAATACTCGGTTGAGGTCAACTCCTTGCTCTGGAAGACCAACAAGATTCAGGCTAGTCAAAGAGTGCCTTTCACCAAATTGGTGAAGTGAGCTGGCACACCCATACACAGTGGTGAACTGGTACACCCATACATCGTAGTGAGCTGGCATACCCATAAACCGTAGTGAACTGGTACACCCATACACTGTAGTGAACTGGCACACCCATACACCATAGTGAGCTGGTACAAGTACTACATTCCTTCCCATATTTTGCTTGAAGAGGTTTCTCAGCATCTATCTCTGATGGAATAACTAAAACTATGGATTTATTAAACTACTACATCTGTGAGCAAAGTTCCAACATTTCATGAAAAGGTCATGCTGAGAGATGCAAATTAAATTTATTCAAAAATTTCTATGGGATTTGCATGCCTAAGCAGTCTATTGTTCCCCAATATATTACTGGTTGCTGGAGGCTGACAAAACTGAAACCTGTCACATATTTCCAGATTTGGTGATAGGGCTTACAGGGGGAGGCGATGGCCTAGTGGTATTAACACTGGACTATTAATCCGGAGACCTAGGTAATGTTCTGGGGACTTGGGTTCAAATCCCACCATAGTAGATGGTGGCAACTGAATTCAACAAATAACTAGAATGAAGAGTCAGAAACCCATCTGTTTCACTAATGTCCTTCAGGGAAGGAAACGGTGACACAGTGGTTAGCACTGCTGCCTCACAGCGCCAATTCCTGCCTCAGGTGACTGACTGCGTGGAGTTTGCACATTCTCCCCGTGTCTGGGTGCTCCGGTTTCCTCCCACAAGTCCAAAAAAAATGTGCAGGTTAGGTGAATTGGCCATGCTAAACTGCCCGTAGTGTTAGATGCAGGGGAATGGGTCTGGGTGGGTTGTGTTTTGGCGGGTTGGTATGGCCTTGTTGGGCCAAAGGGCCTGTTTCCACACTGTAAATAATCTAATCTAGAAACTGCCATCCTTACCTGGTCTGGCCTACATGTGACTCCAGACCCACAGCACTGTAGTTGACGCTTAACTGCTCTCTGGGCAACTAGGGATGGGCAATAAATGCCATTGAGCCAGTGCTGCCCTCATCCTGTGCATGAATAAAGAAAAATAAAGTGGCACTGAAATATTATCACAAGCTCAAATGTGTTACAGATCAGTGTATCAGTAGACCACTTCTAGAGAAAGAACCAACTTGCATTTTGGGCATCAAAACCTTTCTGTATGTTTTTTCTCCTGTCCTTGTTTCTGAAGGTTGGGTCATGGATTGCCAATGATAACAGGCAAAGCACTGATATGTTGAAGAGTGGAGTGCTGGCAATGCACAACTGATCAAGCAGCATCCGAGGAGCAGGAGAATCAACATTTCGAGCATAAGCTCTTCATCCCTCGGATGCTGCCTGATGTGCTGTGCTTTTCCAGCACCACATTCTTCGACTCTAATCTCCAGCATCCACAGTGCTCACTTTCTCCCAGCACAGATGCGGTTTGCAGTTGCCATCTGCAGGATGGGTAACCAGGAGATTGTCACCCTCCTACAGCCACCATCGGGTATATTGGAAGCATGTACAGGTTGGCAGCTGGCAATGTTTGACCAAGATATGAATGCATCCACCATGGTCAACAATTCCTGAATCTGCCTCAGAGGTAGGGACAGTACCACTGTGCCATCACACCACCTAACTACCTCTCAAACACTTCAATACCACTATATTACTCTAAAAGAATAGTCACTATTCATTCAAGTGGGCACTGGAAAATTATTTGGATGGAAATAACATGAAAAGATATGGGGTGAATGGCAGAGATTGGCACGAGGTAATGATGCTTATTTGAAGAGCCACTGCAGATAAAGTGGCTTCAATTCCATTACACTCCTGTCATTTATAAACAAAATTAAGGCTCAATTTGTACAATTTCACAATTAGCAGTTAGAGAATTAACACTGCTTTGGTTTTGTTGGTTGAAGGAGGAGTGCTGTCCAGGACATCCAGAGAAAACCTTTCTCCATTACAATTCCGTGATCTTATAGAGAGGGGTCCTTGGAATAATACCACAGTCAAAATATGGCACAACTGACAATGTACTAGTCCCTGCAGTAATGAAAGGTCTCAACATGGCGTTTGAATCCAAGCTGACAGTTACTGAACACATATATATAGGGAAAACTTAAAGGAACCTTCATAAAATAAAGAAACCTCTTCCTCCAAACATGGACCAATTTGGGCCAAAGGGCCTATCTTCATGCTGTAGAATTCCATGACTCTATGACCTCTGTGATTCAGCCCTGAAGCATAATTTGCTGTACCATCTTCTCTTCTACCAAGAAATGGTTCTGAAAGGGTTCATGTCGGACACTGACCACCCAACCTGGAGAATGAAAGGAATCTAGCACAAGATTCCAATCAATTTGATTTGATTTATTGTAGTCATGTGTATCTATTTACAGTGAAAAATTTTGTTTTGTAAGCAATACAGGCTGATCATAACAAACAAGGACATACAGATCACAGGGTACTCAGACAGAGCGAGGAATTCAAGGTTACAGCTGTACAGGAGGTGCACAAAGCAAGATCAACATTATTTGAAGTTAGAGAAGTCCATCCAGCAGTCTAATAACTGCAGGGAAGATGTTGCTCTTGAGCCTGTTGGTGTGTGTATTCAAGCTTCTGTATCGTGTACAGATGTGTCATTATTGTCTTCGATAGTCTTGGTTGTTATGTCTAACTAGCCAATGCAACATGGTAGCTCTCTTTTAATAATCTACGTTCTGTTCACACAAGTGACCCTTCTTATTAAGATTCACAAGTGGTTCATCCTTGAACACAATTAACTAAATAGGCCTTTATACATAGTGTAGGAAGGAGAATTGGTGGCAGCACAGTGCACCAGTCATGAGCTGGTGATAGATGCTTCCACTGCACGTACAACATCATCCTTGTTATGTAAACTCCTAAATCAGTGATACTTCAACCTCTTCACATGATATCCCTTCAGACACCACGTTTGGGATTTTCCTTCACTCAGCAGAAGCATGTCCACCCCAACAGTAGCACCATGGCTCAGTGGTTAGCATTGCTGCTTCACACCACCAAGACCTGGGTTTGATTCCAGCCTCAGGCAACTGTCTGTGTGGAGTTTACACATTCTCCTCGTGTCTGTGTGGGTGTCCTCCCACAATCCAAAGATGTGCAGGTTAGGTAAATTGTCTATGCAAGTGTTCAAGGATGTGGAGGTTAGGTGCATTAGTCAGGGTAAATGTAGAGTATTGGGGTAGGGGATGGGTTACTTTTCAGAAGGTTAGTACGGACTTGTTGTAGCTAAATGGCCTGTTTCCACACTGTAGGGATTCTTCTATTCTATGAACAGCTGTTGGCATTTTTCTTTCACTGAAGTTTAGTATTTTTGATTTACATTAACTAGGAGCAGTAAAGGTAGAAGTGAATCACCAGCTGTTGATGGTAACTATTAAATGTACTCGTAAACCTCAAGCGGACTGCCTGCCTGAATTAAGAAGGTATTAAAAATGCTGTGTCTTCACATCCATGGCATGTTTATCTTGGATTTATGCAAAGAATGCATCTCTGTCCACAATGGTTTCCAAAAATATATATCATCACAGCATCAAAAGGAAGGTTCTTTTCTAGGTCTCTCTCCTGGTTGAAATCGTCTTGAAGATTGTTTGTAATGACTTTCCCGCCATCAGTGTTGTTCCCTTTTAACTAACTGTAAGCTGCAAAGAAGTCATAAAGCTCCAGGCCACAATCTCTCTCTTGGATATGGGGCTGGTGCCAGATGACTGGACGCTTATCAATGTTGCATTCTTCTTCAATAAATGAGGTTGAAATGTACATAAACCACACACCACTCGGAAGTTTACCAGTGGTGATACAATGGGTTTCCTGGGAGCTTCTGATGTAAGAGCCATGTTGGGATTCCAAACATGCTCTTACTGGGAGTGAGACCACTCTTCGATCATGCCCAGATACTCATCATTCGACTAAGGCTGCCTGGACGGTTCCCATTGTTGATGGTCCAATCATAAACCAGCATTTGTAGAATTCATACATTCCCTGCAGCATGGAAACATCCCCTTCGACCCAACAAGTCTACACCAATCCTCCAAAGAATCACCCACCCAGACCCATTCCCCCACCCTATTACTGCGTTACATAAAATTACCTCGGGTCAATCTCCTGCTTTTTCCTACCTGCGCACCTTTCTATCCAAATATTCATGCAGTGCCCTTCCTGAATGCCTCGGTTAAACCTGCCTCCACCACATTTCCAGCCTGTGCATTCCATACCCCAGCGGCTCGCTGAGTGAAATTGTTTTTCATCCCATCACCTTTGCTTCCTTTGCAAACATTTTTCAAATCTATGACCTCTCGTTTGCCACGGCAGATTCGCCGCCAATGATTAGCCACTGCCAGTTCACCACCAGCGTTTCTCCACTGGGGTTGTTTGACCTCTGGAGACTATTAACCACCGGAAATATATATATATATATATATATATGTACTGATTGTTTTCCCTCCCACCTGTTCTTTCATTTCCTTGTCATTTCCCTTTATTTATACAACTACATACTACATATTGATTAAAAAAAAGAGGTAAAATAAATATCATTTTATTGGTTTATATATAAAAATGAGTTACAACCTTTAACCAGAAAAAGGAAATATATTTTAAAAATCTTTATAATGGCAGTAAAATCCCACATTAATATTAAACAATGAAATTTTAGTTCATTTGATAGTTATGCGCTATTCCTCGAAGATATTCCAAACAATCTCTTTCACCGTATTCAAGAACAACTTTTTGTATTCTATCGCCTGCGTCTCCTATCATTCCTTTTAAGTCAAATTACTTTCTTCATGCTGCTTGTCATTGGTAAAGATGCTAAGACTGACTGAGGGACATCAGCTACACATTTGTTAATAAGAACACTATAAGAACACAATAAGAATGTTCACATCGCCAAAACTTAATACTTGAATCACTCTTGGATAGTTTATCAAAAACATATATAAAACCATCATGGTAAAACTTCTTATTTTCATGTTTACTAACAATTGCTATTTCCATTTTGAAGACTTGAGGGTAAATGGAAAAAAAAATACAAGCTTAAAAAAAACTCTTCTGTAACGAAAATAAGCTGTTACTGAAACAACGCAAACACTACCTTAAACAATATATCAACAATTTTATATAATTTAGATTTTCTTGTTCTCTAACATTTTAAACTTATTTGCGATGGTGAATCGTCTTCAATGGCAAATGGGCTGTGGCTAAGCGTCCTTGGTGGTCAAAGGGCAGTGGGTAATCGGCGGCGGCGAATCTGCTGTGGCGAATGGTCCCATCCTGGCCAGAACAGCTCATCTCGATCTACTCTATGCAGCCCACTCATCAAATCTCCTCTTGGTAATGAAAGCACTCCCAATTTCTTCAATCTGGCCTCAAAACCATGAGGCTAGATTCTCATTCCTGGAACTGTTCTTGTAAATTGCATCTGCACGCTCTCTAATGAATTCACATCCTTTGTATAATGTGACAGACCCAACTGTAAACAATACTCCAGTTGAGTAATCCAAGGATAATAATCCCTCTTATTCTAAAGGAGCCTAAGGCAGGAAACAAGCTCCTAATGGATTGTATAGGATTAAGGAGCTGCATTCATTGTTTTTCCAATGTCCCATCACCACCCCTTGGTTCTGTTGGTCTTACACCTTGAACGACCTCAGAGAGCTCAGCACTCAGAGAGGTCTCTGGGGAAGTGAACTGTTAGCGACATTCCAAAAGAATTGCAGATGCTGTAAACCAGAAACAAAAACAGAAATTGTTGGAAAAGCTCAGCAGGTCTGGCAGCTTGTGTGAAGAGAAATCAGAGTTCGCCCTTTGAGGAAGGGTCACTGGACCCGAAATATTAACTCTGATTTCTTTCCACAGCTGCTGCCAAACCTGCTTGAACTTTTCCAACAATTTCTGTTTCACTTGTCAATGTCATGTCCAGCAGTAGTCTTGGGCAATCTGAGAAACAGATTCCTGGAGAAATCAACATTGATAGAGTTTTAGTCTGGCATATCCCAGATGGAATAACCAATAAAACTGATGAATGAGACATAGTGGTCTAATTCACCTGGCGCAATTTAAAATGGATATTAGAAGGTTCATTTCCATGCTTTGCCATGCTTGTGTGCTTTTGCCCCATTAGAGTATGCTGGAAGGTGTAAGCCTTGGTAGGACTGAGAGTATTGATCTCAGGCAGGGTTGTCATGATGTGGGTGAGGATAAACTACCAAACCTGCAGGTTGCCCCATGACTCCTGTAGGAAGCTCAATATATATCAGGCAGAGTGTCATTTTATCCATATGCTCCATCTGTTGACACTCAGAGGACATGACTTAAAATAATCATAGAAGTATCATTCAGGAGATGAGAAATAAGTTTTTATTCCATCTGTTAAGATCTGGGTTGCAAGGTCTGAAAGGGTATTGGAAGTAAGTGCAAAGTAATGGTCCAAAGAGAAAATATTTTACAAGCATTTTTTTCAGAGCAACAGGGAAAGAACAGGGAGGAGTGGGACTAACCGAATGCTGCCTTCTTAGAGCTAGCACATGTTACAACAGTCCACAATGCTATGCTGTAATGCTGTACAATTCTGTGTTAGTTGTGCCAGTCTCTCAGATTAAACAGCATCTAACAGCCCGTAGGAGAATGGATGAAAAGTCACAGAATTGGGTCTATTTATGAATTCCCTAAAGAGTTCAATTCATTTTCTGTTCCCTCTGACAATTCGTCTCAACAGCCTCTGTGGTTTTAAGCAACTTGTTTGCTGGAGAAAAATGTTGTCTTTATATTTACAATAATAGTCTGGTTTAAAACACCTTAAAGGCATTTATAGTGGCTAGACATTGGCAGTTAGTGAAATGAGGTGTTAAACTAACCATTTTAGATGAACAAACAGCAGATTAGTGTTTATTTGGATGGGAATGGGGCATTAATCTACCAGTTAAATGTACATTCTGTGTGTTGCCTACAAAGCTGCATACTAAAATGAAAATTACTCACATTGTTATAGACTTAAAAGACAGAATCCAATTAAATAAATAGGTAGATTAGAACTGTAAAACACTTACAGTTAAAAAATGCTTCATGTTGTCCACTTTTTTTTTGTTTGGAGATCTCAATAGAGGAGTTACTGTTTGTGCTGTAAAATCTAGGTTACCAAAGGTTTGAAGGATTATGAAAATTGGTCCAGGAGAGGAATGGGTTACAGCAGGAGACCTGGGGCTGGCACACAGTCTAAATGGAAGTAAAGATATGCTAGAATCTGACTATTATATCACACCATCTGTGTTGCATACATCTTCTTGACTTCAAACTACATTGATGTTCCTTCACTGTCGAGGGATTAAAATCCTGGATCTCCCTTCTTAACAGCAGTATGAGTTTACTTAAACCCCGAGTCAAGAAAGCAGTTCACTACCATTCTCTCCAGGGAGGAGTAATAAACACTGGCCTAGCCAATAAGGCCTACATCTCATGAACAAATAAAAAGGCCTGATTCACCAGCCTATGCTGCAGCTTATCAATCATATTGTCAAATGAAGTTAAAGTCAGCTGATTGGTACTTAGTAGCAAGTGTTGTAATATGACAAACGTATATTTCTGAGGGAGGATACCTTCAATTCCTGTCAATCGTTACCATAAATAAAAGCCCCAAATCCTTTCAGAAACCTATTTGATGGTGGGGAACCTCCTTTACATTTATTAGATGCCATAAAACCTCATTAAGATCACAACCCACTGGAATTAACATTCTGAGGTGCAACTTCATATGTGGAAAATGGGAAAGAGGTACCGTTGCAAATCCAACTATATAAACTAGATGTTTCTCTGCCAGACTGCTTCCTCTGGTGAGCATTATACTTGACCCCTTCAGAAAAATGCAGATATTTCATAAACACACACTGTCTTGAGTGAAGACTTACCATGTTGAGCAGCTCGTCAAAGCTGACAGTTAGAGGAGCTTCGGTTTCCACAATCTAACAGATTCTGGAATCAGAAGTGGATATAAAACAGGTAAACCAGCCTGTACAATTGCGGTAGTCACACTGGCTCACAGAATGGGGTGGCAAATATGCCTGAACTCAAAACTGAGATCTACTTGAAAGGAGCAATAAATACAATAGATGTGCAACATAAAGAGGGGGATCAACAGAAACGTTTGACATGAAGGTAGGATGGCTGCCACGGAAAAGAAGCAAATTCAATTGAAATGATCCGTTCATGAGAAATGGACAGACCAAACTTGGATGAAGGGGGGGAGACCCACAGTTCTAGGGGCAATGTTGGCAACAAGAGTTAGAATTCAAGAGGGGAAATCTTGGAGAGATTAACGGCAGTGGAACTGAACAAGGGGCTGTAAGGTCAAAGCTGGGCATAAGGATTTGGTCAGGGGCAGAGAGGTGATCTCTATGGAGACCAAAATGGACAAAGATTAATGGGGGAGGTAGTGAGTGAAGCAGGACACATGGGAAGGGAGAGTGTGAGAAAGTAATAGTGAAGAAAGGAGTGCTCAAAAGGGAGCGGATACAGGGGGAAACAATCAAAAGAAAAGTTTACAAAAATTATCCCAATCTCTTCTCCAAACCAGAGATTCTGTGAACATGCAGTACAGAAGGGAGGAACTGCAGATATCTTCAGCAGGACACAAACACTCCCAAAAGAGGAATTTGAAAAGAGAACTGGGAAAAGCCAGAGTGTGGACAGCCCATTTAGACATTTGCATTAAAGGCAATTGCTCACAGCAAACTGGAGACCATTATTAGCGAAAAGCTGAAAGCTCTCGCTCGGTCACCTTTCAAAAGAAGGGCAGCTACAATTCCACAGCGATGCTGATGACAGAGAGGTTTAATGTAAAGTTAGCTGTGCAGTACCATTCACATGCCTTTGTGTATGAAAGGTAATGACATGGAGATGAATCTGTTGCAAAGACTCGACGATCCAGTGTTAAAAGGTTGCATTGCAGGGGAGAATATGGGACAACGGTAGTCACATTTTCCACATGTATGGGAAACAATGTCAAGATAAAGAACACAAATTTCTTGCAGGAGAAGCTGTCATGTCTTATAGAGAATGTACAGCTTCATGTCCAGGAGCCAAAGGCTAGGAACAGGAACAGATTGGTGATGTCACAAGGGGTCGATTAAATCTGTAAAATAAAACTCAAAAAGAAAACATTTATCTGATCTCTAGTGTCCCTTCACAGATCAGGATTTCCACGCCAGATATTGAAAGCAGCAGTCTTCACATTGAAAAGACAAAGAAGGGAGGAAGAAGCGATGAAGAGAAGAGAAATGAGAGCAGACTCAGAGGCAGGAGGGTCAAGTGCTGCAGTAGCCACAGGTAACAAGCAGCATGTGAAGAGGGGACTGAGGTATTCCTCTCCGTGGGTTACTCTATCGAGAAGGGAGTGGAAGCCATTGCAGATGCCTGAAGACAAACTTACAACAGTGCTGGAGGCATCTTTGCAGAACTGGATACACCCCAGCTGTATCCGCCAACTCCTGCAGACAGACCTGTAGCTGCCTGGCTTAGGAGGAAGCACAGTATCAGTGATACTGAAGATCATAGCCGCACTGCACTCTCTTTATCACTAGAATATTTCAAAGCCTAACTGGACACATGCGTGGTATCTCCAAGCTGGCAGTGCGTGGGTACGTTTGTCAGTTCACCCAACAGTTTTACATCATTCGTGCAGTGAACCAAAAGGTGGAATTTGCAGCCATCATTGGGTTCTCTCAGGGACAAGCAATCAATTATTGTGCACACTTAATACTCAGAGCTCCAAATTATCATCCAGCCAAAATCGTGAACAGGAAGGGAATTCACTCCATCTGTGTCCAGTGTGTTTGTGCCCACACCAGTAATTCCTGTAGGTGTGCAGCTACTTTCCAGGGAGCTATCACAATATTTATATCCCTGGTTCTCAGAGTATATTTCCCCCTGCATCGTCTTCAATGCAGGCTGGTAGGTGACAATAGTTACCCCAGAGGGCATGGCCAGTGACCCTAGTGTGAGACATGCGGACCAATGATGAACAATGCTCTAATGAGTCAAAAACTGTTGCCCTGAAAAAGCACAGCAGGTCAGGCAGCATCCGAGGAGCAGGAGAGTCGACGTTTTGAGCATAAGACCTTCATCAGGAATAAGGAGGGGGAATGGGGCTGAGAGATAAATAATGCGTGAGGGTGGGGGTAGGGAATAGGTAGTTGGGAGGGCGATAGGTAGATAGAGGTGGGGATGATGATGTTAGGTCGGAGCAAAGGATGGAGCAGATAGATGGGAAGAAACTTGGACAGGTAGGACAGTTCAAGAGGGAGGTGTCGAGTTAGAGGGTGGGATCTGGGATGAGATGAGGGAGGGGAGATTTGGAAACTAGCGAAGTTGATGTTGATGTTGTGTGGTTGAAGGGTCCCGAGGCAGAAGATGAGATGTTCCTCCTCCTGTTGTCGAATGGCTTTCATTTGGAGGTGGAGGAGGCCTAGGACTTGCATGTCCTTGGGGGAGTGTGAGGGGAATTTGAAGTTGTCAGTCAGAGGACAGTAGGATTGTTTGGTGTGTGTGTTCCAGAGATGTTCCCTGAAACGCTTTGTGAGATGACATCCTGTCTCCCCGATGTAGGGGAGACCACAACGAGAGCAACAGACACAATAGGTGGGATGTTTGGATGTGCAGGAACATCTCTGCCAAATGTGAAAAGATCTTTTGGGGCCTTGGACGGAGATGAGGGGGGAGGTGTGGTGCAAGTTTTACACCTCGTGTGGCAGCAAGGCAAGGTGCTGGGTGTGGAGGGTAGGTTGTTGGGTATAGACCAAACATGGGAGTCATGGAGGGAATGGTCTCTGAGGAATGCTGGTAGGGATGGGGAGGGAAATATATCTCTGGTGGTGGGGTCTGATTATTGGTGGCAGAAATAGCAGAGGATAATGTGCTGTATCTGGAGGTTAATGGGGTGGAAGGTGAGGACTGGGGGGGTTCAGTTCTTGTTGTGATTGGAGGGATGGGTTTCAAGGGCAGAGATGTGGCAAGTGGAGGAGTGCACTTGAAGGTATTGTTGACCATGTGCAAGGGGAAGTTGTTGTCTTTGAAATAGGAGTCCATCTGGGATGTCCTGGAATGGAATTGCACCTCCAGGAAGGAGATACAGCAGAGACTCCGAGGAATTAGGAGTAAGGGATTACGTTTTTTACAGGAGGGGGTTGTGGGAGGAGGTGTAGTCAAGGTAGCTGTGGGAGTCGGTGGGTTGGAAGTAGGTGTCCATATTGATTTGGTTGCCAAAGATAAAGACGATGATGTGCAGGAAGGGGAGGGAGGTGTCAGAGATGGTCCAGGTGAAGTTAAGGCCAGGGTGGAAGGTGTTTGTGAATTTGATGAACTGTTCAATCTCCTCATGGAAGCACAAGGTGGTGCCAATACAGTTATCAATGTAGCGGAAGAAAAGGTGGGGAATGGTGTAACTGCGGAAGGTGGACTGTTCCAATTATCCGATGAAGGGGCAGACATAGCTGGTGCCCATGGCTACCCTTTTGGTCTGAAGGAAGTGGGAGGATTTGAAGGAGAAATTGTTGAGGGCGAGAACCAGTTCCGCCAATTGAATGAGTGTGTCAGTGGAGGGGAACTGGTTGGGTCGCAAGGAGAGGAAGAAACAGAGGAATTAGAAGCCTTTGCCATGGCAGATGGACATGTATAGGGACTGGATGTCCATGATGAATGCAGCATATTATTATTGATTGAATATTAAT
Organism: Chiloscyllium punctatum; assembly: GCF_047496795.1. Taxonomy (NCBI): domain Eukaryota; kingdom Metazoa; phylum Chordata; class Chondrichthyes; order Orectolobiformes; family Hemiscylliidae; genus Chiloscyllium; species Chiloscyllium punctatum. The sequence goes on along the minus strand of NC_092762.1, from coordinate 52,329,411 downwards.
ATTGAATCATTTAAAATATTCAAAACAGGGTTAGATTGATTTTTGCCAATTGACCTACTCCTGTTCTTACTTTTAATGATCTGATGAGCCTTTTTTTTAAACCTTTTCTCAATCAATCAAATTCAAATTCCAAATAAGAAGATTGCATTTTGATAAGGTGGCATTCAAAGAAATAAATGCAGAAAATAAAATTTCATGGTATAAAGGGTAACATATTAGGATCAATAGAAGATTGGCTAAATTACAGGAAACAAAGAATTGGCATAAATAGGCCTTTTCTTTGTGGCAAGATGTAATAAGTGGTGTGTCAGTGTTGGAACCTCAGCTGTTTAAGGTTTATGCAAATAATTTATGTCTCTCCATGCAAGTTATTTTGCAAAATTTGGTGATGACATAAAAATAAGCAAGAGTGTCAGGTGTGAAGAGCTCTGAAGTGCAGAGGGATGTAGGTATCACATTGCATTAATTCCGAAAGATTAGTACACAAGTACAGCAAGTAATTAGGAAAATGAGCAGAATATTGTCACTTAGTGTGAGATGAATTCAATACAAATGTTGGGAGCTTCTGCTTCGGTTATACAGAGCATCATTAAGACCATGTCTAGAGAACTGTTTACAGTTTGGTCTCCCTGTCTGAAGAAAGATGTAAATGAATAAGAAGCAGCTCAGAGTGGGTTTATTCAAGACCAATAACAGGTAGAAATAATTGTCTCAAAGAATCATTGGACTGAATGGGTTTGTATTCACTGGAGTTTAGAAAGTAAGAAGAAACTTTTGAGGAAGGAAGTTCCAAAGTCTCTCTACCCTCACAAAAAGAATCCCCAATACAATATAACCGTCTTTTTGTGAGGGTAGAGAGACTTGTGAACACTCTCCCTCAAAAGCAGGTGGGAGCCAAGTCTTTGAATATTCTTAAGGCATTGATTAATCCATTCTTGATAAGGAAAGGGATGGATGGTTGTTGAGTTTGGATCGTAAGACCATAAGACAGAAGAGTAGAATAGGCCATTTGGCCCATTGAGTCAACTCTGCCATTCATTGTGATATGTTTCTCAATCTTATTCTCCTGCTTTTTCCAAAATAACTCATAGGCAGGAATGTGGAATATCAGATTAGCCAAGATTTTCTTGAATGACGGAGAAGGTTTGAGGAGTAAAATGGCCCATCCCTACTTCTATATCACATGTTTGTACAAAAACATAGTCTTACTAAATATTTTATTACATTTTCTATTGCATAATGGCATTTTCTCCATTGGAAAAGTATTGTAATGCTTGTCAATAAATACACAACTTAACCAAAGGACAATCACTATAGTGGATTACAGCATTGAAAACACACTGACATCACAATACAACACTTAATTATGATATTTGAGGGCATGGATACACTTCATATTTACGTAGGACTGAGCTGAGGAGAAACTGCTCCACTAAGAGGGCTTAGTGTTTAGTACTACTGCCTTGCAGCACAGAGGACCCAGGTTCGATTCCAGCCAGGGGGTGACTGTCTGTGTGGAGTTTGTACATTCTCCCCGTGTCTATGTGGGTTTCCTCCAGGTGCTCTAGTTTCCTCCCACAATCGAAAGATGTGCAGGTTAGGTGGGCTGGCTGTGCTAAATTGCCCATAGTGGGCAGGCTAGGTGGGTTAGGGTTGCAGGTGTAGGGTGGGTCTGGGTGGGATGCTCTTCGGAGTATTGGTGTAGACTCAATAAGCTAACTGGCCTGCCTCCACACTGCAGGGATTCTATACTTTCAAACTCTAAGAGAACTTTGAGCCTCAGGAATTCACTGCCACAGGAAGAGGTTAACGGCTGTCAAGAAGTAGTGAGATATTGTTTTTAGGGATAAAGAGACCAAAGGGTATGGGAAGAAAATGGGAAGAACATACTGAGCGAATGATCAGCCAGGATCATATTGAATGGTGAAGCAGGCTCAAAGGCTGAAGCCATGTTCCTACTCCGAGTTTCTATGTTTCTCTGTTTCCCAAGTACTCAGAAAGGTTTTCAGGTTTCCGTTTCCTTTGCACACTATGAAAATGGTTTGCTTTCAGGGGGTTTCCCAAACCCAGCAGCACCAGACAAAAGGGGCACAGCCAATCCAATTCTTTGCCTACCATTTAAAATGGAGAATGTGACCTCAGAGGGACAGGTATGTCTTTTGTGATCTATAATAAAGCCAGGAGAAAATAATGCTGGGAAAACAGATTGCTTTCCAAAAAGCATTAAGTACAGTCATTCACAAACATAAAGATTCCTCTATGCCCAGGCAAAAATCATAGAATCCTTACAGTGTGGAAGCAGACCGTTCGGCCCATCAAGTCCACACTGAGCCTTTGAAGAGCATCCCCTGTAGACCCAACCCTTTCTCTACCTTTGTAATCCTAACCGACGCATCCCTGGACACCATGGGCAATTTCGCACAGAAAATCCACCTAACTTGCTCATCTTTGGACTGTGGGAGGAAACCGGAGTCCCAAACAAAACCCATACAGACACGAGGAAAATATGCAAACTCCACACAGACAGTCACTCAAGGCAGGAATCGAACTCGGGTCCCTGGCGCTGTGAGACTGCAGTGCTAATCACTGAGTCACTGTTCTGCCCCCAAAATCCTGCCTCAAATTGGAAAGATTTGTTTTTGTTTAAACTGAGCTGTTAGCAGTATTCTCCTCCTTTGTAAAATTATTCCATTCTCCTGAAACATTCATGATAACAGAATTATTACAATGCAGAGGCACGCCAAAAGGTGCACTGTGCTCCATTTTCAACTTAATGAAAACTAAAGGAGGAAACAATACAAGTGGAACAAAGCAAATAAGAATTCTGATATCAGAGCTTCATAAATAAAGGGAAGTAAACCATACATTCCTTTAATAAATGTTTCACAACAGGTCTACATTTGTGTCCAATCCTCATGAAAATGTATTTCAAGAAATCCAAGTCTTATCCATGTAGAGTTTCATTGTGCCTCCCTCAGCACCAGAAATAAATGGGTTATCTGTTGTCTTTTGGGGAATCTTGCAATGCGTGGTATGAGGGAACATACATACATCGTGCAGGAAAATAGCCAACAAACTTGGATGTACTTCACTGACTTTGAGTTGCTTTGGAACGCTTCTGGAATGTTTGAGATGGCAATATATAAATGCAAATCTTTTAATCTCTCTTCATCAACTAGACAATCACACAAAGAACCAAAATATGTGTTATTTTTGCAAGTTGGAGTTCCCTGATGCATTGATTCTCTTCAACAATTGTATCTCTTCCAGCTTTCATAACATTTATCATGCATGAGTATTTATCCTGGAACTCCACTTTGCAATAAAGAGGCCATGGATCAGGAAGATCAGTCAATAAGACAAATGTCATGACTATAACATGTTCCATTGAAGAACTGTACAGAAACCATAATGAAACCTGCAAAACATCCTCACTGCACAAAAAAAGAATGTGCAGCCTTTTGAACCATGGAAATCTTTTGAAAAGCCAGAGAATTAAAAACAGTTGGATTGGAACATAAAACCCTCATTCATTTCCAGTAAATCCAGAACATTTGGCATGTCCCAGTCCATGGCTCATAAAAGAGAGTAGAGTTATGCATGTGACTGCTTGTGTCATTCTGAGATCCATGGGTAAAGGAAGAGTAAAGTAACATGTATGGAAATGGAAGGTGTGTCCAGGAGCAGTGCAATAAAAACAGAAAAGATTCAAATCATTCAGCAGTACAGGCAGCATCTGTGGTGACAGAAATAATATTAACATTTCGGGTCGCAAACAATTCTGACATTAAGTATTAACTTTATTCCTCAACCTGCAGATGCAGACAGACCTACTGAAGCTTACACTGCCAGTCATCCATTTAGAGACACAGGTCATCCGCAAGTGCTCATTTATATATCCTAGTTCAATACAAACTCCAGTCTGTTCTATCTCTTCCTGATCAATTTCCCTTGCCAGAGAAAGTTAGCCTCTTTTTTGTTGAAAAACCCAACAGCAAATCATCCATTTGATTGATGAAACAGTTAACAAATTACCAGCACAATTCACCAATTGCAATGCAGTGTTATGAACCAGACCGAACACCCTCAGAATAAGATAGCCTCGTAAACGTAAGGTGCTGCATTCCAGATGCAGTTCGGCTGGTTAAACTACCGGATTTATAGCAAAACACACATTATTCATCCATTATAGTTAAAACGCAACAAAAGAAAGAAGGTATTGGAATAACCTAACTCTACAGGACAATGTAACAGAATACAGAACAACCTCGATTATCTGAATGAGACAGGGAGGGAGCATTTTGTTTGGATAACTAAGAGAGTTCAAACAATGGATTGTTCGGATAATGGATAGCATTCTTACGGGACCTTGAGATGTTGTTTGGATAATCTGAAATCTAAAGCCATTGCATCATCACAGCAGCAATTACAAAAATGATGGAAGGGTTGGGAAGGAGAGAGGAAATGAAATCATAGTAACATTGGAGAGGGAGATAATGCAGTCCAGACTTTGTGGTACCTCCCTCTCTCGAAATTCCTTTTGGTCCAACTAGCCCACACCGACCCTCTGAAGAGTAACTCACCCAGACCCATTTCCCTCTGACTAATGTACCTAACACTATGGGCAATTTAGCTTGGCCAATTCACCTAACCTGCACATCTTTGGACTGTGGAAGGAAACCGGAGCACCCGGAGGAAACCCAGGCAGACACGGGGAGAATGTGCAAACTCCACACAGACAGTCACCCAAGGCTGGAATGAACCTGGGACCCTGGTGCTGTGAGGCAGCAGTGCTAACCACTGAGCCACCGTGCCCCCCTTTAAAAAGAACAGTTCTCACAAGTTCTGCTGGACTACTCATTGCCTTTGCATTAAAACCTTGCTTCAAAACAAACTCCAGAACAAAATACGCCTCTTAAAGCCATTGCATCATCACAGCAGCAATTACAAAAATGACGGAAGGGTTGGGAAGGAGAGAGGAAATGAAATCATAGTAGCGTTGGAGAGGGAGATAATGCAGTCCAGACTGTGGTACCTCCCTCTCTCGAGATGCATTGAGGGTGTTGGTGGACAAGGCATGCTCTCTCCCTAAGGCCATTTGGACACAGACGTTGCCATGAAAGGGAGGCAGGCAGTCAAGGTGGGTGATCTCCTCTGTGACCCACTGTCTGGACCTGTCAATGACTATTTTAGCCAGGCCCAAGACTAGGCTGATAAGGTGGTCTACCCACCAGCCCACCTCCTACCTCACTGGGTGAAAAAAAGCCACAGTTAAATATACGCTGCAATGAGCACTCTGTGCTATCTCTGGAGCATATTCTTGATCATCCTTAAAAAGATCATCACTTACATCATTGTCACTGGACATATCCAGTTTACGTTTTCTTTTTATAGCCAATTTCGGATTTTGTGTTATTAATCATTTATCGTATTGCACTCATTAGGACTTGTCTCTCTGATCTTTCTTCACTCCCACTTCTTGTTTGTTGTTTTCGTCCCAGTTTTTGGAAGGATTGGAGTTCAGATGGAGGACACTGGCTGCTTTTTATTCTCACTCACCCTGAGACGCCGAAGGTAGCTGAGCCAAGCATGCCATCATAGAGATAAAAGATAACAAGTGATGAATCATTCTCATAGTATCTGCTCAGAATAGAACAGATGAGGAATATAAAACGTGCAGACAAAGTACAGATTGAGGTGAAAAAGTACAGAATAATATTCATGAGAGATTTTACATATTGTCGAATTCATAGGGCAACAGAGCAAATAAAGGAATGTAGCTCATACAGTGTACAAGACACTTTTCCAGTCTGATTTATATAGAATAGAATCCCAAAAGTGTGGAAGCAGGCCATTCAGCCCATACCAACTCTCCAAAGAGCATTCCATCCCCTGCTGTAAACCTGCATTTCCCGGCTAATCCACCTAGCCGATATATCTTTGGACATGATGGGTAATTTCCCATAGCTAACCCACTCATTCCTGGACACTATGGGCAATTTAGCATGGCCAATTCACCCAACCTGCACATCTTTGGACTGCTGGAGGAAAGTAGAACACCCAGAGAAAACCAATGCAGACATGGGGAGAATGTGCAAACTCCACAAAGACAGGTCTCCCAAGAGAGTGGAATCAAACCTGGGTACCTGGCACTTTGAGGCAACAGTGCCAACTGCTGAGCCACCATGCCACCTGAAATATAAAACCCCAATATGGAAAAATTTCCTGTTGAATCTGACCTAAGTGCACTTCTAATGCTAATTTGACACCAGAACAGTGGTTTTAGACTTTTCCACTCAAATTAACTCCTCTTTTAAACAGGGATGGCTGATCCAGAATTGACTGGCACTAAGTAACTCCTACCAGTGCTATATAAACTTACAGACTATTTCTTTCTTTCTTTCTGCTACTTCCACTGAGTTTGGAGAAATACAGTGTGCTTACAGGAGTTATTTTATTTGCCAGTTATCTCACCTGACTGCAGTCTCAGTGATAGCAACATCAATCCCTCCTTCATCTAGAGTCTCATTCATTGTGTTCCCTGAAATAAACGCAAACCAAACACTTGAAACCAAATTTACACATCAAATTTGAATAAATTTAAGGAGGAGGTAGACAGATTGTTAATTAGTAATGGGATAAAAGGTTATAGAGTCATAGAGTTGTACAGTACAGAAACAGACCCCTTGGTCCAGCTCTTCCATGCCAAACAGATATCCAAAATGAATCTAGTCCCATTTACAGAAAGCAGGCAGGAGTTCAGGCTGAGGTGAGATCAGCCATGATCGTATCAAATGGCGGAGCAGGCTTGAGGTGCTGAATAGCGAACACCTGCTTCTAATTCTTAGTTCTCATGTTTTTAAAGTATATAACAGCAGATATAAACTTCAACCGGGTGGTGGGGATCCCCAGTGGAGGGCTGTAGACGCGGGAGTCCTCCCCCTTTCTCACGAGGATCTGGGGTGGAGGGTGCTGCACGCAGCAGTCCCCTACGACCGCAGATTGCGGTGGTTCACGGGCTCCCAGCCCAACTGCTTGTTCTGTGGCGCTGTGGAGTCCGTGGACCATGTATATATTGGGTGTGGGCGTTTGCACTCCCTTTTTGATTTTCTCAAAAACCTCCTCCTCTGCTTTTGGTTGCATTTCAGTCCCACGCTCCTGATCTTCGGGCACCCGGTACGGAGGAGGGAGGGCAGGTCTGAAGACCTCCTCGTGGGTCTGCTCCTGGGCCTGGCCAAACTGGCCATCAACAGGTCCAGGCAGCGGGCCGTGGAGGGGGTCGTTAGGGCCGACTGCCTGCCCCTCTTCCGGGGTTACGTTAGAGCCCGGGTGTCCTTGGAGAAGGAGTACGCGGTGTCCACCAACACACTGAAGTTGTTCAGGGAGAGGTGGGCGCCGCAGGGAGTGGAGTGTATTATTTCTCCCTCCAACTCTATTTTGATTTAGTCCTTACCCACCCCTTCACTGTTTTGATCACACAGCATTGCCCTTTGATGCGAAGGGCAGTGCTTGTCACTGGCCCCTCGGGTGTTTTTCTATCTTCCTGGTGGTGGAAATTGAATAAAAATTTGTGCACCTTGTGTCTCTCACTGTGTCTCACACCTGCACACACACACCATGGGTGCTGGGGAAAAAATAAGCACTACCGCAGTTAGGCGGGAGTGTGGGGGTTAAAGAAATAAAACAGGTGTGAGCATTGCCCTTTAAAAAAATATAAACTTTACCCTGTCCTCCTTAGCTTGGTTCTCCCACAGTGTTACTCTGATGGCTACTGCATGGAAGGTAGAAGGCAGGCAGCCCTTAATGGAGGACACTGTGCATTGTCATGAGCAGCTGTAAACCGAGTCAAACATAATTTAGGTTGCATTACCTCAGTACATGTGGCAACATTCTGGGATGGCTGACTGCATAAGAAACTGTTTGAGGTGGTGAGAGGTTGAGTTTTCACATTTATTAAGGAAACAGCAGGATCATTCTCAATGGAGCCCCTAACACTCCATCTCCTCATCTACCCTCCGAATCTGTCAGAGAGCTGCTTGCTTTGGTACTCAACTTGCCTCTTGGATCACTGGAACCAGGATGACTGTTCGCTATTGTGGCATTGCTTCAGTAAAGAGTTTGGAGCTAATTAGTGATGAAGCAATTGTACGTGGAGTAAGTATTCCAATGGGGCATCATTCACAGCTGCATTGGAGTGTCACTTTTTGTGTCACATAGCACTAGCCTAAGTTGCTTTCCACCCAGCAACATGGCAAGTCAGAATTTTTAAACAACAGCTCCCACCTTTCCAAGCTTGCATAGAACAGTACAGTACACTACAGGCCCTTCAGCCTTCGATATTGTGCCAGCCTTTTATCCTACTCTAAGATCAGACTAACCTACATACCCTTTATTGTACTATCTTCCAAGAGTTGCTTAAATGTCCCTAATGTATCTGACTGTACTACCACAACTGGCAGTGCATTCCAAGCACCAACACACTCTGTGTAAAGAACCTACCTCTGATATTTCCCCTAAATCTTCTTCCAATTACTTTCAAATTATGTCCCCTTGTGATAGACATTTCTGCCACAGGAAAATGTCTGGATATCCACTCTATCTATGCCTCTCAACATCTGTATACTTCTATCAAGTCACCTGTCATCCTTCTTTGCTCCAATGAGAAAAGACCTGGCTCCCTTAAGCTTTCCTCATAGGACATGCCTTCCAGTTCAGGCAGCATCCTGGTAAATCTCCTCTGCACCCTCTCTAAAGCTTCCACATCTTTCCTATAATGAGGTGACCAGAACTAAACACAATACTCATCCAAGTCATTTATAAAAATCATAAAGAACCGAGGTCCCAGAATTGATCCCTGCGGAACACCACTGGTCACCGAGCTCCAGGCTGAATACATTCCATCTACCACCACCCTCTGTCTTCTATGGGCCAGCCAATTCTACATCCAGACAGACAGGTTTCCCTGTATGCCATGTCTACTTACTTCCTGAATGAGCTTACCATGGGGAACCTAAAATCCATGTACACCTCACCCACTGCTCTGCCTTCATCAACGTGTTTCATCACATCTTCAAAGAATTCAAAAAGGTTTGTGAGGCATGACCTGCCTCTCACGAAGCCATGCTGACTATCTCTAATCAAACTATGGTTTTCCAAGTTATTATTAATCCTGTCTCTCAGAATCATCTCTAATATTTTGTCCTCCACTGACTGCTCTGTGATGCCCAGCATTATCCCTATTCCCTTTTTTGAACAAGGGAATAACATTTGTCACTCTCCAATTATCTGGTACTACTCCAGTGGACAGTGAGGATGCAAAGATCATGGTCAATGGGGCAGCAATCTCTTCCCTTGCTTCCTTTAGTAACTTAGGGTATATCCCGTCTGGCCCAGGGAATTTATCTATCCTTACATTTTTCAAAATTTTCAGTATATCCTCCTTCTTAACATCAACCTGTTCTAGCATATCAGTCTGTTTCACGCTGTCCTCAGAAACATCAAAGTCCCTCTAGGTAGTGAATACTGATGCCAAGTATTCATTGAGGACCTCCCCTACTTCCTCCAACTCAAGGCTCAAGTCCCCTCCACTATCGGTGATTGGCCCTACCCTCACATTGGCTGTCCTCTTGTTGCTCACATTAATGCAGAATGCTTTTGGGTTTTCCTTAACCCTTTCTCATGCCCCTTTCGAGCTCTCCTAAGTCCATTTATCAGTTCCTTCCTGGCTACCTTGTAACCCTCTAAAGCCATGTCTGATCCTGGCCTCCTCAACCTTAAGTTTCCTTGTTCCTCTTCACGAGGTGTTCCACATCCCTTGTTACCCAAGGTTCTTTCACCCTGCCATCCCTTCTTTGCCTTGGTGGGACAAACCTGTCCAGCACCACCAGCAACTGTTTCCTCAACAACCTCTACATTTCTGTTGTGCATTTCCCTGAGAACATCTGTTCCAATTTAGGCACTCCAGTTTCTGTCTAATAGCATTGTAATTTCCCCTCCTCCAATTAAATACTTTCCCATACGATCTTCTCCCATCCCTCTCTATAAGTAGAGTAAAGGTCAGGGAGTTGTGATCACTATCACTGAAGTGCTCTACCACTGAGACATCTGACACCTGGCATGGTTCGTTGCCAAGCACCAAATCCAATATGGCATCCCTCTAGTTGGCCTATCTACATATTGCATTAGGAACCCATCCTGGACACACCTGACAAACTATTTGCATTAAGGAGGTTCCAATCAAAATTAAGGAAGTTAAAGTCACCCATGACAACAACCCTATTTCTTCTGCACATTTCCAAAATCTGCCTCCCAATCTGTTCCTCCATGTCTCCATTGCTATTAGGGGGCCTGTAAAAAAAAAACACCCAATAAAGTGACTGCTCCTTTCCTGTTTCTGACTTCCAACCAGACTGACTCTGTAGACAAAGCCTCCTCGACAACCTCCCTCTCTGAAGCTCTGATACTATCCCTGATTAGCAATGACACTCCTCCACCTCTTTTATCTCCCCTCCCCATTCCTTTTGAAACATCTAAACCTTGAAACACCCAACAGCCATTCCTGCCTCTATGATATCTACCTCTCCATAATGGCCACAACATCATAGTTCCAAATACTTATCCATGCTCTGAGTTTGTCACCTTATTCCTGTTACTTCTTACCTTAAAATAGACACATTTCAATCCATCACACTGACTGCACCTTTGCCCTACCAAGTGACTCTCCCTCCTCATAGACTCTCTACACTCTCTGCACTACCTACTCCATTATCTGATCCATCGCTCAGGTTGCCACCCCCCGCTAATCTAGTGTAAACACTCCTGAAGAGCTCTCGCAAACCTCCTGCCCAGGATATTGGTGCCCCTCCAGCTCAGGTGCAATCCGTCCTTCTTGTACAGGTCTCACCTTCCCCAGAAGGTATCCCAATGATCCACATATCTGAAGCCCTCCCTCCTACACCAGCCCTGCAGTCACGTGTTTATCTGCACTCGGTCTCTGTTCCTAGCCCCACTAGCACGTGGCACCGGTAGCAATTATGATTTTTTTCAACCAAAGGACAACTACAGCCCACAAAACTGTCGGGAAACTATTCTTGCATTAGAGCAGTCTAAGCTTGCATGATGGCATGGTAGGCGATTAGATTAGATTAGATTAGATTTGATTACTTACAGTATGGAAACAGGCCCTTTGGCCCAACAAGTCCACACCAACCAGCCAAAGCACCCATTGCTGAGGCTTCAGTGGCAAATCAAATCTTGGTCATTAGATTCTATATGATGGTCTCCAAGTGTTGATGAACATTCACCAACCATGAAATGTCAACTCTGCTTTCTCTCCACAGATGCTGCTCAACCTGTGAATTTCTCCAGCAATTTCTGCTTGTGTGTTGATAAATGTACAGTTGATTTTGAGATTGATTGAAACCATTTTGTCCTGATTCCTTTTAGCAGTAGTTGACTAGCAACATTTGGAATGAGAAAGTGGATTATCTGTTGTTTTACATTTGGTGCAGCGGTGTGTAATGGCTACTCTCACAACTGTGAGCCTCACAATACACTGGGTCATACACTAAGACATCAGGCTACTAACATACACAGATCAGGGCTGAAGCTTGCTTTTAAACCCTGCCCCTGCGTATTCTTGAAAGGTACACATATATACCTCAACCAGACTGCTGTCTTTTCATTCCCTTAATTTCACAGTCAGAGATACTCCAGGAGATTACAAACTGAGTTTACTGTGCATTTTCCCTTCTGCAGCTTCTTTGACAACTCATCAGGTGTGACATTCCAGAGTTTCTCTCTCTCTCTCGCTCTCTCTCTCTTTAGGCAGCCATCAAATTTTATTTGCCTTCATCTTTTGATGATGTAATTTAAAAATAACATTGCAATTAAAGTTCAGTATGACCATATGTGAGCTGGGGTTATGAATGTTTGGGTATGGTCAGAGTCAGCATGAAATTGGTTGGCAGCACTGGAAGCAACAAATGAGAGTAAACTCCACAGCTCCATCCTTGAGCTGACTTCTGGCTGGTCTTGAATTTAGTTCACAAATTGCTTCAATTGTTTTTGAAAGAAACCACTGCTGCATTCGCGAAATGTTTCGGCAAGAAATTGAATGGGTTGCCACAGAGATCTTGATGGGATAGATGTTACGTGGTCTGTGAAAGCGAATTAAATGGAGAAGCTAAATGCTTTTCACTCATTAAATGATTCCTTATGGCGTTGTAAATGTACCTGTGGTCCTTGTGACTCACCATCAGGCACTGAGGAAATCAAAGAAACCTTGTAATTTAGATCAGGGAAATCAGTTCGAAGATACCACGATGTGGTCGTCAAGATTGAGCAGTGAATTAATACTGTTGCTCAACACACAGCACTACATTGCTTGTCACAGCCAACAAATGTAAATGTTTAATTAAAACTTGTTTTCAATGATTTGAATAATTGATAGGCTGTTATCTAATTAGTCAGCTGCTTTTGCTTTTGTTATGACCTGGGTTGTTGTCAATCTCTTGTATCTCTGTGTTGAAAGTCAGCTCCAAACCAAGCTGTGAAGACAGTTGGCATCCAGCCTCACACTGATATAATGCTCCTTAGATTCAGATCTATGACAGCTCCCAAAGCTGGCGTCAGTGTGAATTCCTCCGGGGAATGTTCAAAGGTTATTTACCAGTAGATTATTATGTTGTCTTATTGCATTTTGTCCCTGTCAGGTGAGACGCTAATCCAAGTCCCTCTCAGGTGGATGCAAAAGATTTTGAGGAAATGCAAGGGAAACTCTCTCTGGTATCCTGGCCAATATTTATCTCTCAATTAACATTCCAGCGATAGGTAATCTTGTTATTATCATATCACTATTACTGGGATCTTGTTGTGCACACATTGGCTGCTGCATTTCCTAGACTTCAACAGTGACCACGCTTCAAACGTACTTCATTGGATGTAAAATAAAGTTCCGCCGTTGTGAATGGCACTATACAAATGCAAGTCGTTGTTCTTCATTTTGCACAAGTATGAATATATCGTAGCTGTCTAATAGTTTCAAGATATGTAAATAAAATTTTTTCAGATTAGTTCTGAAAATTAAAGTATATATATTTTTTAAAATGGCTGGAACACGTTCTTATAAATCCCTCTATTCAGATCTAGATTTATAATATAATTAGTCAACAGGCCCTTAGAGTAGGCAGTGTCTGCCAAAGCACATAAACTGTCTCTTTGACGTGCCAAGTGGATGTGCTATTTATTTAATGAATCTATTCTCAGAGCTAACTGTGGTGAAGTCTTTCTCAAGGTCTCTGTGGGAAGTTAAGTAGCTCCCTGTAATCTAACAGAATGAGTTTCTTTGAGTCAGCAACAATGTATGCAAACTCAACTTCAAAATCCAACAAGAAAAGGAAGCAAAGCAAAATGGCATGTATTTTTATTAGTATAGAGTTTAGATGTCAATACAATGCAAACGGATATAGGCAGTCTGAATGATTGATGTTTCTAACTGCTCTGAAATATTAAGGTGTGTTTGCTAGGAGCTCATCGGCATCTTTAGGATGCCAGCAAACATTTCAGCATCTCTGCTCTGAGACAATCAGCTCCCACCCTAGACCCATCATTGCCATCAACCTACAGGTCTCCTCTCATGCCCTCACTGAGCTCACTTATAGAACTGAGAGTCACCCCCTTAACCCTATTCTCACAAAATGCCTACCACATGACTTACCTTCAAAAGTAAAACACTGCAGATTCGACAAATCCACACAAAAACACAATTGTGGAAGTAGCAACATTAAGCAGCAACTGTAGACAGAAAGAAAGTTAATGATCCCAGTGCAAGTTGGAAGAACAGCACCTGATCTTCCGCTTGGGAACTGCACAGCCTTCTGGACTCAGTCTCGAGTTCAACAATTTCAGGGCTTAAGGCACCTCCCCCCATGTTCTGAGCCCAACCACAACACACCAAGCCTTGTTCTCACATGGTCTACCATTACATACTACCCATTGTTAGCAACAAATAGTTTCCATGAGTAGATATTCATGTTCCCAGGCTCATCATTATCCATTTATTTGTATATCCAACCGTTCTTCTCTCTCTTTGGGCTCTATCTCCACCTATTGCTCACTCCTTAACCCCTCCCCCACCCTATCTTCTGCATAAAACCCAACATTTGCCTACCTACCTATAGTTCTGAGGAAGAGTCACTGGATCCAACACATTAACCGATTTCTCATCACAGATGCTGCCAGACCTACTGAGCTTTTCCAGCAATTTCTGTTTTTGTTTCTCATTTCCAGCATCCAAAGTCCTTTCAGTTTTTTTTTTGTTAACAATTGAGTTTGGTACCTTACCAGCAGAACAGGAGAACATTCTCTTTAGTTTTTGGGTGCACAGGAAATGGATACCTGACATATACCATCATTAGCACGCCTCGTTACCTTCTCCAAAAGATCAAATACTCTTCAACTTGTAGATGAGATTGAATGTCTTAATTTGCCTCTGTTGTCTTCCTGCTACACAATCTATCCCCAAAGGAAGTCAGTGATCCAACCAACAGAAATCTGAGAGATGATGTTTATCTCAATGGACTTCTCATTAATCTGTGAATCCTCTTACTTTCTGCTTCTAGCCCAATCTGAATGGCTTTCTCCAGTTAAATCGTCTTTCCACTGTAACACATCTGATAAAGACTCATCAATAATTCCAAGAATAACTCTGTCACCAATGAAATCCGATTTCAAAACTCCTTAATGGATTTCTAAAGCAGTGAAGTCTTTAAAGCCTTAAATGTCATCACAATGTCCAGTGCTAGTCTTGGGCACGCTGGAATTCTCACTATTGTTATCTGGTAGTATGAAGCTGTGATCATCACCAAAGTTTCCTCTGAGCTTGACGGCCAGACACTCCAAAGGTACATTCATGGCATATCAGAGTGCTGACTACACTAACAGCATTGACTTCTGATTTTGGAAATTACTGCCCGGCACAAACCGCAGAGGTCTACACAGAACAGAAAGAAAATTAGCGGGAAAGCTGATGCCCACCACTGCCAGATTATTTGCATGCCCCTTGATGCCAATCACTACCAGCTTATGTTGCTGGCACCATCCCCTTTCCTTAACTGGTCTGAATGTCTTCTTGGTTTACAATGGTAGAGGAGAATCACGAGTGAATCTTAATGAGAAATGGCTCCAGCCTTAAACAAAATGTAGCCTTAGCATGATAGAAATTAGGTACCAATAATATTCTTGAATTAGGCATTGGCCCTAAGACACAGGGGCACCTGTGCAGATAGATCTTCATATTATAAGGCCCTTCAAGTTTTTTCATTTGTTATTATATCAGATTGGATGCAGCCTTCAACAATTCAAAACCATCCCTTGTACAACATTAATAGCGGTGATCCGGATGTAGCATAAAGAAAGAAAGAAGCCAACAATAAAATAGAACAAGTTCGAGATCGAGCTTACAATCTAAAGTTGTTGGACATAGTATTGAGTCTGGATGGTTGCAGACTGTGGAGAGAATCCTGAGATTCTGTTTCTCAAACTTCATCACAACATTACAACAAGCCCTGGGTGAAAGCGACAGACTGGCAGCAAGATGCAGAATAGAAATGACTAGCATTAGGGAGCTCTGGGTCACGCTGGTGGATTGAACTGAGGCGTTCCACAAAGCAGGCATTGACCAGGGAGTGGACTTCTGCTTTGCTTTACTGGCGAGACCGCATTGCGAATACAATAAACTAAATTGAAAGAAGTTCAAGTAAATCTCTACTTCACTTGGAACAAGGGCTTGGTGAGAAGGGAAGAGATGACCAGACAGGCTCAGCATTTCCTGAACAGAAAGGGAGGATGTGTTCAGGGGTGACTGAGCAGTGGAGCAGTTTGGTACAGAGGGAATGGTCCCTTTCAGAGGGAGGACTGGAGGAAAATCACAGAATCCCTACAGTGTGGAAGTCTGCCATCCAGCCGTTCACACTGATCCTCCAAAGAGCATCCCATCCAGACCCAAAGACCTACCCTATCCTTGTAACCCTGCATTTCCCATGGCTAATCCACCTAACCTTCACATCTTTGGACCGTGGGACGAAACCAGAGCACCTGAAGGAAACCCATACTGACACAGGGAGAATGTGTAAACTCCATGCAGACAGTCACCCGAGACTGAAATTGGACCCAGGTCTCTGGCACCGCGAGACAGTAGTGCTAACCACTGTGCCACCATGCCACCCTCCCCTGTATAGGGGAAGATGCATTTGGATGTGACATGACTGGGAAGATCAAAGTGGTGCAGAATGATTTATTGAGTGCTGAGGCCGGTGGAACCCACATGTAGTAATAGCATAAATCTGATTTCTTTGGCAGAAGGATGTTGACCAGAACATGAGACAAAACATCTTGATAATTGAACAGCCCTTATTTGACTGCCAAATTAAAAGTGAGGATGTGAAAAACATTATCATAGTTCTTGGAAGGAGGGAATATGATAAGAGCTGAAGTGCAGTGATGGAGGACCCTATCAACTATACTAAATGGGAACCCTTAGTTACTGAAAAAGGAAGACATTGGTGCTTAGAGTTTGCATCAGCAGAACAAATTGCTTCCATGCAGAACCTATACTGATGTCAAGGCAGCTCTGAGCAAATGGAATCTCTTTGAAGCTTTTGACTCTTTAATTTGGCAGTCAAATAAGGGCTGTTCAATTATCAGGATGTTTTGCCTCATGTTCTGGTCAACATCCTTCTGCCAAAGAAATCAGATTTATGCTATTACTACGTGTGGGCTCTTGCTGTTTGGAATTGGCTTCCACGCTTGTCTCCTGGAAAGATAGATATCATTGTCTCAAGCGTTTCGCAATGTCGTGGAAGTGGAAAGCTGCTTTACAGTTTCCCTCTAAGAGTACTCTGCGAACAAGAATGCAACATTCCAGTTAAAACATTAACAAAACTGCTTTATGAATGATGGCTGACCTGCTGTTTGCTTCCAAAAACATTGCGAGTAGGCATCCATATTAATCCATGAACAAACTGAATTGACATCAGTTCAATCAACCCTGTCCTCTTATTCAGTGCTCTCCAGCTTATCATTTAATAAAAGTAATTCTGAAGGTAATTGAGAAGAATGTTTTAGAGTGGAATAAAAACAGGAGATGGCTGGGAATGCACAGGGAGGATGAATAGAGAGGCAGTTGAGTCTAATGGGCATAATAATTATTAAATCTTTACAGTAATGCAGTCATGACTGCTTGAGAAACCTGATGCAGAGACAGAGCCTGTAGTGAGGACACACAGATTGAAGGGACACAATATCAAGTAGCAGGAATGTCATTTTTGGGTTTTAAGAGATTGTCTCCAGTGCATTGATTCATCAGAAATCTTAATGAATGAATATCCCTTCCCGTCATAATCAATATGCCAAAACTGGAGGCGTGTTATGATTGCAAATGAAGAAAAGCATTTCAGGGTTTATTCTACAACAGGAGCCCAGAGAAAATATTGGGGAAGCTTAATGCAAAGGAGTTGGATTTTAGAGGGAACTCGCTGGGGCTAGGGGAGGTTCCACTGTCTAAGCACCACCAGAACCTGCCCCTCCTCATACCCCCCACCTAATCCCCTACCCCACTTCAACCTCTGCCTTAGCCTCGCCATCTGGCCACCCAGTGACAGGAGGACATGATGAAATATCACATACACACCCTATCCCTGACTAATTTCCCATCTATAATGCACCCCTGGGGGTTCATACAAATCAGACAAAAAACAGGGCATAAATATTACAAAATTGAAGAATCTAGCAGAAATTTATTCCAGGTAACTGTTATGTTCAAACATTATATTCATCAGACGCAGAAGTGTCTGGGGTCATAGAAAAGTATTTGTTGATAACAAAGGGGAATGGATAATACTGACTATCATTCTTCAAGTGATCCCAAGTAAGATGGCGCATAGACCTCTATTCCATCATGTGACATGGTACAACATAGTGATGACACCATGAACATGTCTCTTAAAGCCATATGGTGTTTCTTTACCAATCCAGAGAGGAATGGCATTGTTGTTTGTTGACAATTTGATTATCTTGTTTCTGGTCACCATCCCTCGACATCATAACTTTGTTGCTTGACACTTAATTTTAATGATCATTAATTTAATAGGACAAAGCATTCATTCTACTGCATTGTTTTAATGGTGTGATGACTTGACCCAGGTCACTCCCAACTACAACACATGACATGAAACGGTTTGTGAGTGTACTGCAGTACACTGTCAGATACTCTTGATTCAGGACACTGGGTCATGTTGCTCACCACGTCAATGCTAATTGCATTCCTTCTGTTGTTCAATCATCAATTGTAAATATAGCGACACAATCCATCTCCAAGTTGTAATCATCCCCTTTCATTGTCAACAGGTCTGTTGCTATTTTTGTCCAAGGAAAGGATGGAACGCCGTGAGGATATAGTTTCTCTCCATCTCTGTGGCTGATACATTGTGTCTGTCTCACACATTCGGGTCATTGAATACCCTGTTTGGTGTCCCAGACCAGAACAGATTCAATGCAACTTGTTTGTGTGTTCACTACCTGTGTGCTCCTTGTGAAATGTGGCTATGGTACCTTGGTCTAATGCTTTTGTTAGTAGGGCTTGATTACCCTTAAAAATGACTTGTCATAATATATCAAGTTTGATTTGATTTCATTTCATTTGATTTATTATTGTCACATCTACCTAGTTACAGTGAAAAGTTTTGTTTTGGGGTGCAGTACAGGCAGATCATACCATACAAAGTGCATTAGGGTAAATAGAACAGAATGAGGAATACAATGTTACAGTTGCAAGGAAGGTGCACAAAGAGTGTGATTAACATTTAAATTTAAAATTTGAAAGGTCCATTCAGAAGTCTGATAATAGCAGGGAAGAGGTTGTTCTTGAACCTGTTGGTATGTGTGTTTAAGCTTTTGTATCTTCGGCCTGACAGAAGAGATTGGAAGAGATTATAATCAAGGTGGGAGGGATCTGTGAATGTGTAGTGTGCCTTCCTCAGGCACTGGGAAGAGTAGATGGAGTCAATGGATTTCATCTCTGTTATGGGCAGAATGAAATATTGCTTTAAGGCTTAAGAAAAACCTGAAAGAACTGCAAATGCTGTAAATCAGAAGTATAATAAATTGCTGGAAAAGCTCAGCAGGTCTGGCAGCATCTGTGAAACAGAGGAAGGTTTACTGTAGCCGAAACATTAACTCTGATTTTTCTTCACAGATGCTGTCGGACCGGTTGAGCTTTCCCAGCAACTTCTGTTTTTGTTACTTCTTTGAGACTGTCAGGCTAGGTTAGTATTGGTGGTGGTGTTTGGGGGATGAGGGTGGCAGAGAAGGGTGTGGGATACAGCATAGTGCCAGCAGGGAGGTTGGGTGGATTTTATAAGTGCAGAACACATACTTCTGGCCTGTGAGCATGTCCATTACCAAAACTACATAAAGCACAGCAACATTTAATCCACCAATACAACCAAACCCAGAAATACTTTGTAGTCTGGGATGTACATAACAATCGTTAACAACCGATGATATAGACACTGAGGTGAATTAGGTGATTTCTTGCCTCTTGACAGGATTTCTTTTTTCTTGCATTTGATTTATTATTTTGGACTAATAGCATGGCCTGGAGGAAAATGAAAGAAACTTGGAGCTATGATAGTTTACAGCACATAAATTTGCTTCATTTTGCCCTCACCAGCTCTTTATGAGAAATCTGAGAGTAATCCCACGTTCCAGCTGTCTCACTATAGATCTGTGTTTTCCTCTAATTCGCATATCTATTTTTTCTTCCTTAAAAGACATTATTACATTTTTGGGTCTTGTTAAACTTGCCTCTCAAGCCTGTTACCAGGGAAACTATAACAACAGACGTTCTGTCAGGACAGTCTGATAATAGTCCTTTATCTATAGCTGCCCATTGAACTCTAAGCAGAATAACAAATTTTATTGAGGCAGCCTCTAAATCATATACTCCTCTACAATACTGCTCCAACTATTCCCTGATTAGAGACAAAAAAAAACTGCAAATGCTGGAATCCAAAGTAGACAGGCAGGTGGTTGGAAGAACACAGCAAGCCAGGCAGCATCAGGAGGTGCAGAAGTCGACGTTTCGGGTGTGGAAGGGTTACACCCGAAATGTTAACTTCTCCACATCCTGATGCTGCCAGGTTTGCTGTGTTCTTCCAACTATTCCCTGAGCAAGGTATTTCCTCCTCTAACAATTGGATGAAGGAATATTTCTGAAAATTAATTGGCAATCTGTTCTTGACTCTACAATCATGAGTTAATTCTTCCACTCGTCACTTTCGAAAATAAAAGTCTCAAATATTGCTGAGTTTTTTTCATTTTGCACTAATCAGGACAACTGTGATAATGCCAACTTTCAAACAATCACTGTCATTTCTACCACAAGAGAAAAGGTGGTTGGTTGGTAAGTTACCTCTGATTGGCTGAGGCATTGCCACAGAGAAAGCAATGAGGTACTGTAGGATCCCCTAGCTCCTATGTAATTCAAAACAGATACAAGATTTGCCAAGAATGGGGGGTTTGAGTTGTAAAAATAGGCTTCAACTTCTTTCACCAGAGAGTAGGAAGTTGAGAGGTGACCTTTTTAAGATTTATAAAATCAAGAGGCGCATGGATAGGATAAATAGCAAGGGTTTTCCCTCAGGTAAGGGAGTTCAAAATTAGGGGGCATGTTTTTAAGGTGAGTGGAGAAAGTCATAAAAAGGACATGAGGGGCAATCTTTTCACATATTCGTGTGTGGAATGAACTGCCAGAGGAAGTGGTGAGTGCAAAAACAGTTACAACATTTAAGAGACATTTGGATAAGTGTATCAATAGGAAATGTTTGGAGAGGTATGAGACAAATGCATGCAAGTGGAACTAGTTTAGTTTGAAAACATGGACATTGTAGACTAATTGGACCGAAGGGTCTGTTTCCATGCTGCATGACTCTGTGACTCTATATTCCATTTGTTTGCAGAGTATGAGTTCCTTCAATGGTCAAGTCCATAATTTGATACCTATACAGAATTATACGTGACCAGAATGGCTCTTTCAGAGGCTCGTTAAGAATGAGCAACATTGATGTGAGTCAGGAGTCACATGTGGGCCATTCCAGGTAAGAACAGGTTTCCTTCCTCAAAGCTCATTAGCAAATCAGATGAATTTTTACAGCAACATATAATCATTGCAATGGTTACTATCATTCAGAGTAGCATTACAGAGTTAATAATTCAAACTAAATGTGATCAGATTTGAACCCAGAGCGTTAGTGCAGGCATCCAGGTTTCCGATCGAATAATATTACCATTCCAGCACCATCTCCCACACATCAAGTGTAAATGAGTCATGTTACAAACTTGGATTTATTTTTTTCATAACTTTTCCTGTACCAATAGAACTGGAACCGATATTGGAAAGAGGTAGAAAAGAACAAGAAATAAGCCCCATGATCAGACAGAGTAGAAAGGATGATGAGATTAATCAAGTAACAGTGATTAATTGATGTTAGTGTAGGTTTTAGGAGGATAAACAGGAAGGCAATATCAGGGAGGTTCAGAATAAAGGGAAGCGTGATGTGTCTTGGTTCCAACACAAGCAAAGATTGGAAGCGAAACAAAGAAGAGGAAGAATATTACACTCTGCAACTTTACTGTTTACTGCCAGTGGAAAGAATACCACACACCTTTAGCTCCTTTCAAAACTGCCAATTTTAAAATAGACTCAGGAGGCAGAAATGTTGACGTAAAGTAATGAAAGCAGTTCTGTAATACTGAAGGGGCACCCGTCCAGTTACATATATTATACAAATAGGAATAAGAATGGTGAATTAACAGCCTGTTTCCCCAAGGGTAGTACAAGTGCAAATCAGTTCTCATCATATCATAACTTGCAAATTAACACATAACTTGAATGATTTATAAGCAACAGTAGAAGCTTGGGTATTGAACTGAAGCTTTTGTTTAAATTAATTCACTGGATGAGGACAGTATTGGAAGGGCCAGCATTTATTACCTGATTCTAATTGCCCATGAGCAGGTCTGATGAGCCACCTTCCTGAATCAATGCAAATGTAGCAGTTTGCTATTACGGAGTGCCTTACTAAACTATTCCAGAGAGCAGCTGGGAGTTAGCCACATTGGTCTGTGTTTAGAGTCAGACATCATTGAGACCAAATCGGATTGGGAAATTTGCTTCTCCAAATTCTATCAGTGAACCAGATGTGGTTTTATTTGCAACAATCTAGCATTACTGATGGTAGGTTTTATTTTAAAAAAAACGTGATTTATTTGGATAACAAAATTAAAATACCCCCTTTGAACTCTTGCCTTTGGATCATTTGTCCAGATCCCCTGCTCACTAGCCAATTTACATAACCCTGATGTTACCATATGTTACTGTTACCGATGATCCATACCATCAGTAATACTCATATTGTGCATCTTCTTGCCTTTGACTGGTTATGTCATGAAATGTCATGTGCCTATCATTTACGCTGTCAGCAGATTCTAATACCAGCAGCAACATTTGACTAGGCCTGTTGAAGATTGAGAAACACTCAACAAAGTGCAAGCCATTAGCCTTTCAAACCAAATCTGCAAATAAATTGATTAACCATGCACCTCACAGACATTTACCTACCTTTGCTTCAAATTCTGTGACTACTTGATTAAAAATCTCTCGATCACAGATTTCAATAGTTCCACTTGCTCTCCTATTGGTGGAATTAATAGTTCCCAGTTTTTCTAGTAATCTTTGTGTGAAACAAATCTGTCTTGATTGCTGTTCTAAGTGGCCTATTTCCAATTTTAAGACCATTACCGCGGTCCTGATTCCATCATCAGAGGAAGGAATTTCTATGTACCCCACTGATTCCTTCTTCCGTTTACATATCTGCAATTAATCCATACTCATATTCACAAATCTACATTCTTGTGACATCCTACACATTAGGAGAAAGTGAGGACTGCAGATGTTGAAGATCAGAGTCGAAAGTGTGGTGCTGGAAAAGCACAGCAGGTCAGACAGCATCCGAGGAGCAGGAGAGTTCCTGATGAAGGTCGCATGCCTGAAACGTCAATTTGCCTGCTGCTGTGGTGCTGCCTGGCCTGCTGAGTTTTTCCAGCATCACACTCTCGATCCACATGACTATTTCACATGCTCCAATCAAAATACTGAAGATACTGGAAATCTGAAATAAAAACAGAAAATACTGGAGAAACTCAGCAGGTCTGACAGCATCTGTGGAGAGAGGCAGAGTCAATGTATTGGGAGACACATGTCTCTGAAAGAGGGTTGCAGTCATGCTGCAGATGTTACACTTCAGATGCTGTAAAGATCGTATTATTTGGATCCTAAACATTTGGAATTCTCATGCAACTGGTATCCGAGCTTATTCAAGGAGATTTCCAGATGCTGGATGATGGCAATATTAATGGTATGAGCCATTGGAAGGGAATAATGGATCAGATGCTTTATTAAAAATCGTGCAAGACTAACCTTAATGCTTGCCTACATTCTCACAGCGAAAACTTCCAGAGTCGAATGGGAACAGTTAGTTTGCATCACTTCATTTTAAAACACACTGTCATGGGGCAGCAAAGTGGCTCAGTGGTTAGCATTGGTACCTCATAGCACCAAGGACCTGGGTTCAATCCCATCCTCAGGCAACTGCCTGTATGGAGTTTGCACGTTCGCGCCATGTCTGCGTGGGTTTCCTCTGGGTGCTCCAGTTTCCTCCCACAGTCCAAAGTTGTGCAGATTAGGTGGATTGGCCATGCTAAATTGCCTATAGTGTCAGGGATGCGCAGGCCAGATGGATTAGCCATGGGAAATGCAGGGTTATAGGGATAGGGTAGGGTGGTTCTGGGTGGGATGCTCTTTGGAGGATCTCTGTGAACTTGGTGAGCTGAATGGCCTGTTTCCACATTGTAGGGATTCTTTGGCAGCCACAAGTTGAGTTCTCCCAGTAATTTCTCATGTAACCAGCTGATTAGGTTACTGCCATCCTCCACTCTCAATGTATGCCAGAGAAATGACTGCACTGCATTATACGGTACAGCGCTACCTTCCTTATGGAGGCACGTGAATGCATCTGTTGTAGTCCAAGCATCAAATAAAAAAGGAGTAATTTTATTTCCCTATGGAGGTGGGGGATCAGGGTTGGGAAACCAGAGATTTTGATTTTTCTGACTATGCAATGCACGGTCTGGGATTTCCATGAGTTGGGAAGGCCTTGGGTATAAAATGTATGTGTGGACTGGCTCTCCCAGAGAGGAAATGAGGATGTCTTCCCCCGCACAGTTTTGCTGTGTTGGTGACAGGTTTGGAAGCTCTAAAAAAAATGTGAGAGATTGTAATTGCTTGGAGGAGCCCACTGAGGGGTTAGGAACATCCTGGAAGGTGAGTGTTAAATGTTTTGACACCTTCACATATTAGACGTTCTGCTGCAGTTTGGAGAATCAACTGTTTGCAAGCCACTGAGAGTGAGATTGTCTATCTCAAACAAAAGGTTTAAGCCTCAATGGTGACCATGTTGATTTTGCAATGATATATAGCAAAGACAAACATGGAATTGTTAGATAAAGTGCTGGAGAGTTCCAGTTTACACTCTCTGCCTTCCAAATTCAAGCCCACACTTTTGCTACAATCCGCAAGGGAGCCATTTGCAGAAACAAAATTCACCAAAAGACCCCCCACCACCACCACCAAATGCAAAGTGATTCAAGCAAGGTTTCAAGTTTTGCAACTTTTAGTTTGACCCAAATTATGTGAAAATAACTTAAAGATGAATTCACGGGCAAATTGCAGTCAGTATGAACAATAGGCTACTTACAGAGGATCAAAAGAAGATAATCTCAGGTGATTACAAGCAGTTGCATCACTCCTTTCATAATGGTGACCTTACATACAAACTCATACCTTCACAACTCAGCCCCTGATACTCTCTCTCTCCGCTCACACTGTAAATGTATTCTTTGAGTTCCAACTAACAAATTCACTCCAAATTCCATGGAGTCAAATCTTATCCAATCAGCAAACAATGGCATTACCTCATTAGCTACGTTCAATATTGACAACACACAATCATCAGAGACTCTTTTAACTGTTTCCTTTAAGAAACCTCAGTTAATAATAAGTCGCCTCTGACAAAACAGAAGGATGACAGTGGCATTCAATTGGAAAAATCCAATTGCAACGAAGTGTGTCTCATGTCCAGCTTTGTGAAAGACAACCCCCCTGCCAACTTTGCGTATAAGTCTTCTATGTGAGGGATTCATATTTACCCA
Organism: Chiloscyllium punctatum; assembly: GCF_047496795.1. Classification (NCBI taxonomy): domain Eukaryota; kingdom Metazoa; phylum Chordata; class Chondrichthyes; order Orectolobiformes; family Hemiscylliidae; genus Chiloscyllium; species Chiloscyllium punctatum. The sequence goes on along the minus strand of NC_092762.1, from coordinate 52,304,085 downwards.
GCTGTGAAAAGTAGTTTACCATTTGTTTAAATTCCCCACAAAGGTGAACCAACCTGTTGGCCTTCAAAATTGGCATAACCGGGGTGCTGCCCATTTGCAAATTAGACTGGTTTAATGACTCCTTCACTTTCCAGCTTTCTGAGTTCTGCCTCAGTTTTTGCCTGTAAGACAAATAGCACTGGGTGGGCCTTGGAGAATTATGGAATTGCTTCCTGGTCAACATGCAAGGTGGCCTTGGTTCCTTTGATAGTCACTAGACTTTCCTGGAAAACATCTGGATATTTAATCAAGACGTCACTCAGGCAACCATTTTCTAATTATAATGTTGAACCAATCAACATGAATCTCTCACAACTAATCTGATCAAACGTGGGCCTGAGCCTTTTACTACAACCAGCAGTAACTGCACCAACTACTTTTCATAAGACACTGTAACCAAGGTTGTGCCCTCAATCTGTAAAGGCTCCCTGGTGTAGGTTCTCACTCTAGCTGAGGTCTTGCACAAACTTAAGGGGTGGAGTCCATAATGAACTTTGTTAAAAACTGGTCCTGCAATTGCTGATACGGTCAGATCAGTATCAGACTTCATTAGAATCAGATGACTATTTAATGAGATGTTTATTCTGACTGAATCGGATTTGGATGTTGCTAAGCAACTTAACTGTTCCAAACCAGATGTAGGTGGATCTTCCAGGGTTTGAATTTACCTGGGTACCTTCCTGGAAACCAGCCTGTGAGTTACCTCTCTCAGGTTAGGTCTAGTGGGACTCCTTTGCTGTCTTGATGATAGATTGGTTTGCCAGCCAGGATGCGGAAGGAAATTTTAGCCATTTGGCTGAGGATTGGCTTTGTTTTGGGGTTTTGCTGTGGGCTTACCTAGAGTCTTTCTGATCAACGTATGTCCTGAGTGAAGCTAAGCACTTGCCTTCATTCAAGTTTGGTTGGACTGGCAAGGATGTCCACTCCCATCAGAATACCCTGCAATTTATATGCCCCACTTGCCACACTTTCTAGTGATAAAGCCAGTTGTAATGCCTGTTTGAAGTCCAGTGGGCTTCAGCTATTAGGTCCTTTTGCAAAGTTGCATCATTAATTCTTCACATCCATCTGACATTAAGGGTTAAACCACATGCTTCTACTAGTCGGCTTAACCAGTACAGATTCCACTGGTTCTCAAATCACTGAGTAAAAATGACAGCATTCCAGAATTAGAGGAGCCCTGTGGTTGTAATATTCCTTAACTAGGTCTGTCAATTCTTGCAAGGTTTTAACGTTGAGTGCAACAGGGAAAGTAAGGCTCCTAAAAACCAAAAAGGCTGCAGCTCCGTAGACTGTCAGGAGGATTACTTATTGCATTTTGCCTTCCGCAATGTCATTTGCCCAGAAAAATTAACTCATTCTTTCGACATACTGGGCCCAGTCCATGACAGCAGCATCAAACAAATCAAGCTCCCCTAACAAAGGCATGATGTGAGAAATGTTTATCCTAGCGCAAAGACAACTGTTGGGAGTGAGCTTCTTCAGGATCTTTACTCTCATCACCACTGAAATACATCATATTCTATGAGGTCCAGCTAGCTGACCTCTCCCCATATCATCCCAGCCCCAAGCCTCCAACTCAGCACTGCCCTCTGGACATGTCCATCACTCCCCCCTCTGACCTACCTCCTTCTCCCTCACCTTCATCCACCTATCGCTGTCCCAGCTACATTTGCCCCCAACCCGACTCCCCTCCCATTTATCTTTCAGCCCTGACCCACAAGCCTCATTCCTGATGAAGGGGTAATGCCTGAAACATCGATTCTCCTGCTCTTTGGTTGATGCCTGACCTGTTGTGCTTTTCCAGCAACACACTCTCGACAATGCATGTACTATCTTTTTGAATTAGTGCAGTCCATTTCATAGAATCCCTACAGTGCGGAATTTGGCCGACTGGGCCCACACTGACCCTCTGAACAGCATCCCACCCAGACCCACCCCCTACCCTATCCCTGTAACCTTGCATTTATCATGGTCAATCCACCCATGCTGCACATTTGGACTGTGGGAGGAAACCGGAGCACCCGGAGGAAACTCACACACAGATGGGGGAATGTAAAAACTCCACACAGACAGCCCCCCCAAGGCTAGAATTGAACCTGTGTCCCTGGCACTGTAAGGCAGCAGTGCTAAGCACTGAGTCACTGTGCTGCCCCCTGAGCCTCTGTGTCACCCCACTTGGTGAAACACTGTTAGTCCAGGATTTAGACCCAGCAGCAGTGAAAGAACAGTGATATAGGTCCAAGTCAGGATGGCGTGTGCCTTGGAGGGAAACTTGTATGTGGTGGTTTTCCCATCTTTCTGCTGCCCTTATCCTTCCAGGTGACAAAGGTCTGTGGGTTTGTAAGGTGCTGTCAAAGGAGCAGCGCTGTGTTGTTCAAACTGCTCATGTGCGGATGCCATAAGTTGCTGTCAGTTTCTTAGATTAATCATGGTGAATGTTGTCAGTTTCACTGTCATTACAATCACAAATGAAATCATTACTGTGTCACAGACTAGGGCAAATGCCAAGGGAGATCTACTGGTAGACATTTCAAGAAGCAATACCATACCAGCCAGTGCAGAGAGGGAAAAGTGTCTGATTACTGAATAGCTGTGGCCAGTGCTTACATAAACAACTAATGTGACTATGTTGCATTAACAGGCAATGGACACCACTGATGGTCGGCCCATTGTTCACACAATGTTTGTATGATGTTTGTTTGTATGAGAAATGAATATAGCTGGATAACAACAATGCCCTCACTACCTATAAACCACAAAATATAGAAATTACAAGCAAAGGTACTCACTGCAAATTATCTTTTGTTCCTCCGTCAAAGCAGTTCAGCTAGAGAAGTCAGGGTATGTGGGACAGCATGTGTAGGATGTATAGAGAACAGTGGGAAACACTGTACCGATTAACTTCAAACTGGGCTTCTATTTTCAATCGAGAATGAGGTAGTTATTAACCTTAATATCCCATCAGGCAACCAATTGCCTTCATGGGTTCTTCAAAAAAGCAAAGGAACACACTGATGAAAACAAATCCAAGGGGCAGTTTCCTCTTTAGTCAGGAGCAGGCAGTAAATAAACTTTTAAAAGCATTTTTTGTCACCAGGTGATGATGTCACACCGCTGGTTGCCAAATGAAATACTATTTTGAGCTTTGAAGTTACCCTGTGCAAACAGAAAGAGCTCGTGTTCATGTGACGCCTTTTGCAACCTCAGCGCTGCATAATCAATGAACTACTTCTGAATTATAGGCAAGTTACAAGCACATAACACCTTGGTCTAATATGCTTTACCAACAATTCCTTTTCATTTCGTTGTTTTCATCGACCATGAATTCTCAGCTTCTAACTCTAACCCATCTTCAGTTTCCACCCATATCCAATATTCGTCCAACCACTTCTAAATTGTTTCACTCTCTCTGATGTTTATCCATTGTTTTGTTGTTTGACTAGCCTTAACTGCTTCAGTCAGATGATCCTGTCTACTATGTTTTTCTTATTCATTCAAGGGATGTGGGTATCACCTACTAGGTCAGCATTTATTGTCCATCCCTAATTACCCAGAGGGCAGTTAAGAGTTAATCACATTTTGCGGGTCTGGAATCACATGTAGGCCAGGCAGGTAAGGATGGCAGATTTCCTTTCCTGATAGACATTAGTGAATCTGGTGGCTTCTCTGCTGATATTTTCTGATGATTAGGGGCAACACGGTGGCTCAGTGGTTAGCACTGCTGCCTCACAGCACCAGGGTCCCAAGTTCGATTCCAGCCTCGGGTGACTGTCTGTGTGGAGTTTGCACATTCTCCCCGTGTCTGTGTGGGTCTCCTCTGGGTGCTCTGGTTTCCTCCCACAGTCCAAAGATGTGCAGGTCAGGTGAATTGGCCATGCTGAATTGCCCATAGTGTTAGGTGCATTAGTCAGAGGGAAGTGGGTCTGGGTGAGTTACTCTTTGCAGGGTCTGTGTGGACTTGTTGGGCTGAAGGGCCTGTTTCCACACTGCATCTAATCTAATTTGACAATGGTTTCATGGTCATCATTAGACTGTTAATTCCAGTTTTGACTTGAATCCAAATTCCACCGTGTACTATGGTAGGATCCGAACCTGAGTCCCCCACCAAATTCCAGGGTCTCTCGATTAATAGTTTGCATCAATACCACTAGGCCATTCGCTCCCTAATAATATATTTTCAGCTAAACAGTTTGAAGTTCAATAAAGATATTACCTCCACTTTGTTTAATTGAATTATCTCCAGTTTCTTTTCCCCTGTCTCTATTTGTCAACTATCCTTAAAACATTGGCATGCATACAAACTAATGTGCTTGAAGCTAGGATTCTAATTTATCATTTCCCTGGCTGTCTGTTGTGCTCTGAAGACCAGCATTTTCTAGTTCAATCTCTAAATTCATGAGTCTTAACTTTCCTGCAAATGCATTCACAAAACAATTGCTTTAAAATGGCAGACAATGTGTATGTGGCGTATTCATGCGTTAATATTCACACACAAGGCTGAGAGACATTTGCAGCATGGAATCACTTAGACTCCAATAGAGAATGATTTTGTCTTCCAAGAGTAGGACAGAGCCACCGATGGCACAAATAGGAGTGTGGAGAAACCCATTATGGGTCTGATTCAGTGACTCAGTTGGGAATAGCATTCTTATCGCCACATCTGAAGGTTATGCCTTGATTCTTGTTCCCAAAAAACAAGTGCCGAGGCTGATACTTACAATGCAAAGGAAGTACTGTCATGTCAGAGATGGCAACTTTCAGATAAAATGGCAAACTGAAGGGACATGTGCCCTTTCTAGAGGGTGTAAAGGATCCTGCGGTACAATTCCAAGAGAGGATTGGGAAGTTACTGTCAGTGTCCTCTCAAATATCAATTCCTCACTTAAAACAGAATATCCTGCTTGTGGGAGCTTGCTGTGCACTAATTGACTTCTCTCCTTCTTCCATTACAGCAGTGAATATACTTCAAAGCTGATTTTTGTCATTCTGAGATTATAAAAGGTGTAAGAGAAACACCGGCCTTTTCCTTTATTCAACATAGGGAAGGACGAGCAATCCAGAGGCCCATGTTAATGTTCTGAGGGTCTGGGTTCAAATCCCAGAATGATTAGGGATAGTCAGCATGGCTTTGTGCATGGGCAATCACATCTCACAAACTTGATTGAGTTTTTTGAAGAAATAACGAGGAGGATTAATGAGGGCAGAGTGATAGACATGATCAATATAGACTTCAGTAAGGCATTTGACAAGGTTCCCTATGAGAGGTAGAAGACAGAGGGTGGTGGTGGAGGGTTGTTTTTCAGACTAGAGGCCTGTGACCAGTGGAGTGCCATAAGGATCAGTGCTGGGTCCACTTCTTTTCATCATTTATATAAATGATTTGGATGTGAGCATAAGAGGTAAGTTTGCAGATGACACCAAAATTGGAGGTGTAATGGACAGCGAAGAGGGTTACCTCAGAGCACAATGGGATCTTGATCAGATGGGCCAATGGGCTAAGAGATGGCAGATGGAGTTTAGTTCAGAAAAATGTGAGGCGCTGCATTTTGGGAAAGCAAATCTTAGCAGGACTTATACACTTAATGGTAAGATCCTCGGGAGTGCTGCTGAACAAAGAGACCTTGGAGTGCAGGTTCATAGGTCCTTGAAAGTGGAGTCGCAGGTAGATAGGATAGTGAAGAAGGTGTTTGGTATGCTTTCCTTTATTGGTCAGAGTATTGAGTACAGGAGTTGGGATGTCATGTTACGGCCTTACAGGACATTGGTTAGGCACCTTTTGGAATATTGTGTGCCCTTCTAGTCTCCTTCCTATTGGAAGGATGTTGTGAAATTTGAAATGGTTCAGAAAAGATTTACAAGGATGTTGCTGGGGTTGGAGGATTTGAGCTGTCGGGAGAGGCTGAATAGGCTGAGGCTGTTTTCCCTGGAGCTTCAGAGGCTGAAGGGTGACCTTACAGAGGTCTATAAAATCATGAGGGGCATGGATAGTGTAAATTGACAAGGTATTTTCCCTGGGGTGGGGGAGTCCAGAACTAGAGGGCATTGGTTTAGGGTGAGAGGGGAAAGAGATAAAAGAGACCTAAGGAGCAACTTTTTCACACAGAGGGTGGTGAGTGTATGGAATGAGCAGACAGAGGAAGTGGTGGAGGCTGGTACAATTGCAGCATTTAAAAGACATCTTGATAGGTATGTGAATAGGAAAGGTTTGGAGGGATTGGGGCTGGGTGCTGGCAGGTGGGATTGGGTTGGGATTTCTAGTCGGCATGAACGAGTAGGGCTGAAGAGTCTGTTTCTGTGCTGTACATCTCTATGACTCTATAGTAGCCAAGTACCGGCCTTTTCTCAAAATCTTCGAGAGGATTGTGTAATGATTAATCAGGGTGGTAGCAAAAGAGTTAGTGGCATGTGGCAGTGCCAGTGGTAATTAGGGTAACTTGCAGAGACTGCTAACTTCCTCCTCAGCCATCACATATTCCCCTTTCCCGCAACCCAAAACACACCCTTTCCTTTCTGCTTTTGTGCTTTAGATAAAGAAGGACAGTATAAATATGGAGCCTTCTTTAGTGTCTACTGATCATCCCAAAGCACTTTATAGCCAACAATGGAGTCCTGTAATGGAGTCACTGTAGTAAAGTAGGAAAAACGCCAACCAATTTGCAAGCTTCCAGTAATGTGATAATTAGCAGATAATCTATTGCTGTTGTGGTTGCTTGAGGACGACTATTGGCCATGCAATGAGGCACAACACCAGACTCTCCATCAAAATAGTCAGTTCTTTTCATTCACATGTGAGAGCTGATGAACTCTCAGTTTTGCATCACATTGCTCAGGACCATCCTGGAGCACAGGCTTTATCATTGGCCTCAACTCCAAAGTGTGATGTGAAGCCACAACCTGGTGACTTAAAGGAAAGTGCACTACTATCTGAGCCATGGTTACCAAATACATAAGGAGATCTACCTATTGGGCCTCCAAGGAGCCAAGAGGAAGAGAAAGAACAACCAAACCAAACTGAAAAGGAGGAATTTTGACTTCTTCCTACCTATGCAGTGACCAACTCAGACATGGACACTAAACAAGGTGAGTGGGAAGCTCGGATCAACATACAAAGAGTCATTGGTCAGCAACTCAACTGCAGGAGAGGGGGTGAGGTAAACCCCACAGAGGGAAAGGTCAGATACAATATTTGCTGCAGGGAATTCAGATCAAGAACTTGTTGAGACAGGATACAGGAAAACATTGATGACAATGGACAGCAAGATATCCAGTGCATTAATAGGCCTTCCACACTAATCAGCAGAAGCTGGCTGGAAGATGGAAGAGGCCATCTCAAACATGGCACTGTGTTGAGTTAGGAACCCTTCCTGCCCAGTATGGAAATGATGACAAATCCTTGCCAGCTCTGCCAGACTCACCCAGCATGGAGCAGCTGGTGGATGCTGGCAGTTCACTTGGATCGCTGTGATTCTGCTGCATGGGACTGAGAAGTGCAAGTCTCCGGTTCTCTCTGAGAAGGAGACAGCAGTTGGCTTTCCACCATAGCAGTGTGGCAGTCCTCAGGCTGCTGCCACCCCATGCCAAGGCAGTAAAGCCCAAAACCAGGCTATCTGAACTGCCACTACCCAAGGGCACCCTGGAATGTCATGCTGTAGCAACTTGGGTTCCATCACAGGCAAAGGCAAAACAGGTGCTAAGAGGACATATAAAGATATACATTATGTATTGTTTTGTACTTCGATGTATCACTGGGGAAACTTCACTGAGCGTTGCAGGAATAAAGGACACTTTATGGGCAGGATCACACGTGTTTGATTGGTGTCTCACCACAGCCTGGAAAAGCAGTGGGACACCTGGACTGAGGAGGAAGCCATGCCTTATCTTCTGCCCATCAGGCAGTTTACAGGAAGGCAGTGGACCTCTTAGCCAGTCAATCAGAGGCTGGCAGCTCTCACAGCACCATTATGGAATGGGTCAGTGTTGTTGGCGGAGAGGAGGGAGTGCATGTCTTCACAGGTTGGGATTGGGTGGGAGAGGGGTTAAGCCATAGAGGTAAACCAAGAAAAATATGGTGGCTCTCTGTAGCCACCACAGCCCTCCACCAAATGCGCAAATTAGTTCTTCAGATTGCAGCAAGAGCTGGGAGAAAGTGAAGACTGCAGATAATAGAGATCAGAGTCGAAGAGTGTGGCGCTGGAAAAGCACAGCAGGTCATGCAGCATCCAAAGAGCAGGAGACTCGACGTTTCGAGCAGAAGCTCTTCATCAGAAATGAACGGGTGGCCCAAGAGGCTGAAAGATAAACAGGAGGGAGGGTGGGGCTGGGGGCGGAGGAAGGTAGTTGGAAATGCGATAGGTAGATGAAGGTGAAGGAGGTGGTGCGGATAGGTGGGAAGGAAGATGGACAGGTAGGACAGTTCAAGAGGATGGTGCCAAGTTGGAAGGTTTGATCTGGGATAAGGTGGAGGGAGGGGAAGTGAGGAAACTGGTGAAATCCATATTGATCCCATGTGGATGGAGGGTCCCAAGGCGGAAGATGAGGCGTTCTTCCTCCAGATGTAGGGTGGCTAGAATTTGGCGGTGAATGAGGCCCAGGACTTGCATGTCCTTGGCAGAGTGGGAGCGGGGAGTTAAAGTGTTCAGCCACAGGGTGGTGGGGTTGCTTAATGCGGGTGTCCCAGAGATGTTCTCTGAAACATTCCGCGAGTAGGCGTTCTGTCTCCCCAATGTAGAGGACACCACATGGAGACTAACAGACACAACAGATGACATGTGTGGAAGTACAGGTAAATATCTGGTCGATGTGGAAGGATCCTTTGGGGCCTTGGACAGAGGTAAGAGGGGAGGTTGGCACAGGTTTTGCACTTCTTGTGGTGGCAGGAGAAGGCACTGAGAGTGGAGGGTGGGTTGTTGGGGGGCGTGGAGGCTTAGGATGACAGGTGATGATTAACATCACTGTGACATAAGTTCCAGGCAGTGACCAAGAGAGAATACAACCTTTGCCCCACAGCATTCAATTGCATTACCATCACTGAAGCCTGGACTATCAACACCCTGGGGGCTACCATTGACCAGACACTGGACGATAAATACTGTGGCTACAAGAGCAGGTCAGAGGCTACAGTGGGTAACTCACCCTCTGACTAGGTGGCACGGTGTGTCAGTGGTTAATACTAGTACTTTACAGTGCCAGGGACCTGGGTTCGGTTCCACCCTTGGGTGACTGTTTGTGTGGACTTTGCACATTCTCCCATGCATGGGTTTCCTCCCAGTGCTCCAGTTTCCTCCCACAATCCAAAGATGTGCAGGTTAGGTGGATTGGCCATGCTAAATTGCTCAAAGTGCCCAAGGATTTGCAGGCTAGGTGGATGAGCCATGGGAAACGCAGGGATAGGGTGAAGCTGGATGGGATGCTCTTTGGAAGACCTGTGTGGACTCAATGGGCCATATGGCCAGCTTCTACACCATAAAAGATGTTATGAAGCTATGATTTTCCAAAACCTATCCAACACCTGATGAAGGGCTCATGCCCAAAACGTCGATTTTCCTGCTCCTTGGATGTGCTTGACCTGCTGTGCTTTCCCAGCAACACACCCTCGACTCTGATCTTCAGCATCTGCAGACCTCACTGTCTCCCATCCAACACCTACAAAGCACAAGTCAGGAGTATGATGGAATACTCAGCACTTGCTTGGATAAGTGCAGCTCCAAGAACATTCAAGAAACTTGACACCATCCAGATCAAAGCAACCTGCTTGATTGGTACCATATCCACAAACATTCACTCCATCCAGAATCTACACTCAGTAGTAGCAACATGCTCTGCAGAAATTCACTGGGGCTTCTTAGACTGTTCCTGCCAAATCCACAGCCATTACCAACTAAAAGAACAAGGGCAGGATGAGAACAACATTGACATCCAAGTTGTCATCACCCTCCTGACTTGGAAATAGATCTCTATTCCTTCAGTGTCACTGGGTCAAATTCCTGGAACTCCTTTTGTACCTGCATTGCAAGTGTACCTACAGCAGATGGATTGAAGTGGTTTGAGAGAGCAGCTCACCATCACCTTTGGAAGTGAAAGTAGGGACAGGCAATAAATCCTGGCCAAGTCAGCAATTCTTACATGACCTGAATGAATTAAAGAGAAGAGAATTAGTGTAGATCGAGGGACAGCAACACACCCTTCCCTCACCCACCCCAGCTGAATTAGTTAATCCAGTCATGTTAACTGCACATCTGCAAACCTACCTAGAGCTGGGGAAGTTGCAGTCAAGTTGGAAGGATGACCTTTAAGTAGTTGCTAATTGACCCTTTAAAGGTTAAAAGTAGAAGTGCAACAGGGAAGTTGACCATGGACCTTGTGAAATCTCTCCGACCTCACATAGGGTGGGAAAACCAGTTTACAAGCCACGGCTAGAGGCTGATGACCTCTGGTCTCCCAATAGCCATCATCCAGTGCATCTTGGAGACTGGAAGTGCATCTTGGAGGCACAACAACCTGATGAAGGAGCAGCGCTCTGAAAGCTAGTGCTTCCAAATAAACTTGTTGGACTATAACCAGGTGTTGCGTGATTTTTAATTTTGTCCACCCCAGTCTAACACCGGCATCTCCAAATCTTGGAGACTGGAAGTCAGCATTACAGGCTGGAGTGGGTTCTGCCTGGTTAGCAGCAGTTTTGTGGTCATACTTGGACCATCTGTGTGAACACTGGTTAAGATATCTGCAAAGACCCCCTCAATACCATCAGAGACCGAACTGCACAACTCAAGTTTGCGACTCTAATCTACTGCTCCTTTTTTTTGCAAATGTGCAGAACAGCAGTTGAGAGTCTATAATTGGTTCACTGTCCCAGTCTTGAAAACTTTAAAAATCTAAAATGAACAATGTTCTTCTCGGATGTTATCTGTAATTAATCAAAGAATATAACATTCAGAAACAGGTCACAGCATTGAAGAGACGCCTTTGAGAAATCGGCCTAACTCATTCCCTGTATTTCATTACAGTCTCAGAGTGTTTTTACCAAATTGCAATTCCAAGTTGTCAATCACAGCCAGTGAGTGTGGCTCAAACGTGAATTCCAATCATATACACTTTCTTAAACTTTTGTTGTTCTTTGACATGCAGAAGCGAGAAGAGGGGAAGAAAACTTCTCTTTTCAAAACAATGTTTTTTTTTCCGAATCCATTTATTTTCAGGAATAGTTTGAGATGCCTACAGAGGAGATGCCAGCACAGAAGAGATTTACAAAGACATTGCTTGCAACAGGGGAATTTTAGTTATGAGGAAACTTTAGATAGATCAGGAATCTTTCCTTTAAAACATAGGCGGGCAAAGTGAAATTCAATCAAAGTGCTGAAAATTATGAGGATTCTAAATAGAGTGCATACAAAGGGTTCAATCTCCTTGGCTGAGGAGTCAATAAACATAGAAACATAGCCCCGATGAAGGAGCAGCACTCTGAAAGCTTATGATTTCAAATAAAGTTGTTCAACTGGTGTCATGTGACTTCTGACACAGAAACATAGAAAACAGGTGCAGGAGTAGGCCATTCGGCCCTTCAAGCCTGCACCACCATTCAATATGATCACGGCTGATCAAGCAATCTCAGTATCCATTCCCACCCTCTCCCCATCCCCCTTGATCCCTTTAGCTGCAAGGGCCACTTCCAGCTCCCTCTTGAATGTATTTAATGAACTGCCCCCAACTGCTTCCTGTGGGAGAGAATTCCACAGGTTCACAACTCTCTAAGTGAAGAAATTCTTCCTCATCTCAGTCCTGAATGACTTACCCATTATTCTTAGACTGTGACCCCTAGTTCTGGACCTTCCCAACATCAGGAACATTCTTCCTACATTAGACTGTCCAGTCCCATCAGGATTTTATATGTTTCAATGAGATCCCTCTTTGAGATAACTAGGAGGCATTGATCTACTGTAATAGTAAAGACTTTAGGAGTTTTCCAAGGGAGGATTTTGGGTTGTGGGGATCTGGCAACAACAGCTTGAAATGATGGCAGAGACAGAAATCCTCACTGCATTACAAAAAATGGCAAAGCATTCAAAGTACCTTAATATAGACCCACAAAGCCAATTAGGCAGGACATCGACTTATTGGCCAATGAGGACGTAATGGACTCAGTAGTTTCTCTTCATGCAGTAAATTTCAATGAAGTTCTACTTTATAGGATACGGCACTTGAACTGAACACAGACAAATGTGTTTCTCTGTTGCAAAATGTGCTGACCATTGAACAAGATCCAAGTCCATTTTCTGGTCTAATTTGAGGTTGGGTGAGTTGATCTCAGGCAGAACAACAGTGGAAAAAGAATAATGGGTCTCAGTGCCTGTGACATAGAGAACAAGAGGAATAAAAAGATTAAGTTTAAACCCCTATTGCTAACCAGTGGCCCTTCACTGGTAAGAGTCTTTTTGCTTATTGGTACTGGGTAAGGGGGAGGAAACTTGCCTAACTGTTACCTAAAAGGGAGCAGCCTGTTATCATTCACTAATTGGACATCCATTATGACTGGCCTGCAACAGTCCCAATCCATTGTATCCAAATTTAAATTCAGAAGGAATTGTTTGACTTTCATTAAAGGATGTGGTAGGGTAGGAATGAGTAGGAATTAAATGCCAAAACAGCATTTTACTCAACAACAATAAGGGATAATAATACAAAAGACCTGACCATCTAACCCCAATTCTCATTTATTGACATTTTATTTACAGAATACTGAAAGGCCTGGATAGAGTAGACATTGGGAAGATGCTTCCATTAGCAAGAGAAACCAAGCCTTAGAGTAAGCTGAAGACCCATTAGAACGGAAATGAGGAGAAACCATTTCAGCCAGAGAGCGGTGAATCTATGGAATTCATTACCACAGAAGGCTGTGGAGGCCAGGTCATTGAGTATGTTTGAGACAGAGATAGATAGGTTCTTGATTGTTGTGGGGATCAAAGGTTACAGGCAGAATGCAGGAGAAAGGGGTTGATAAACTTATCAGCCATGACTGAATGGCAGAGCAGGCTCGATGGGCAGAATGGTCTAATTTATGCTCCCATACCTTACGGTGTTACTTTCAGATCCAGGGCAACAGTGCTGTTGTGTTTGCCCTCGACAAATCATCACTGGTTTCTGAAATAGATATATAGTTATCTATTTCAGAAACACAGCTGTTATTTCAGATCCTAAAATCCTCTCATAACTACTATTGAGGCACAAAGGATACATTGAAAAGTGCATTCCCAAGTCCAGGTGTGAGAGCAAGGCTGAGGACCTGGGAGGTGCTGAGACAAAATAGAGGTTTTGATCAGAGATGGGGGAAAGAGAGGTTACAAGAGGAGGAGAGCCTGTAAAGAGTTTGTATTTGTATCAAATTGCAGATTGGTTTGGGCCTTGCCCATCAATGAGTTGACAACATGAAGTCTTGCTCTTTCCAAACTCTAGGATCAAGGAATTTGAAGTGCTAAAAACAGCAGGTAAATATTTTATATGGACCATTATCTGTTATCAGGGAAGCAGTGTCCATTGGGAGCATGGATGCAGAGACTGTGTAAAAACACTGTCATCTTAAATTTCAGCCCCACTTTCTCTGGAGGTGAAACTTTCCAATGGAAACATGGCCACGAGAATCAATCTTTTTCGAGACAACAAAGTCAGAGTTGTATGGCACAGAAATAGACCATTTGGTCAACTCATCTGAAACTAAAGGGCATAGATTTAAGGTGAGAAGGAAAAGATTAAAAAGAGACCAAAGGGGAAACTTTTTCATGCGGACGGTGGTGCGTGTATGGAACGTGCTGCCAGAGGAAGTGCTGGAGGCTGGTGCAATTACAATAGTTAAAAGGCATCTGGGTGGGTTTATGAATTGGAAGGGTTTAGAGGGATATGGGCCAAGTGCTGGCAAATGGGAATGCATTAATTTGGGAATTCTGGTTGGCATGGATGAGTTGGATCGAAGGGTCTGTTTCCCTGCTGTACATCTCTATGACTCTCCTCTTCTGAGGAGAGATCGCCTCTTGTAGAAGATAGCACCATTGACAGTGCAGCACTCCTTCAGTATGACATTGAATTGTCAGACTCATTGTTTTTGTGCTCAAGTCTTGAACCCAGTAGGGGAGAAATTTGCACCAATGTCAGCGAAAAACGTGGCTTAATCAATGGCCCTCATGTTACTTCACCCAATGAATCAATAAGACTGTGCAGTACATCAATAATGTTGTTCCTTACAACCTGCTGACTCCGAGGCAAGGGTACAACCAAGGAGCTGCAGCTGTTTATTGAATTGCACAGCACTCACACTGAAACATAACACTGGCATTTGACTAGAGCAAGAAAAAGCTATAAACGTTCACACCATGTCATTACACAATCCCGCCTCCACTATCACCCCTCCAGTTTTGCACCTCTATTCACCACCCTCTGTGTAAAGTAGTTATTTCTAAATTGTCTGCTCACCTTCCCTTTTGCTGAGCCTGTCTTGTAAATATTTAATTAAAAGGAAATGCATCAAATCCACACTTAGAAAATAGCATCCAATTTGAGAATTCCCCAGTAAGAGTTTCCCACCAGCAAGTTCCTTGATGCATCAAATCACTGTCTAATGCTGGAGATATTTCATATGCAGCAATATGAAATATTGATGTGGAGTTGGGCCCAGCATTAAGAGTGGAAAAGCAGCAACTGTGAAAATAGCAACTCATTATAGCAGCATTCATTCCTCGTGCCATTTCACTGCCAATCTAACCAGTGAAATGCCTCTATTTCTTCTGCACTGCTTGATCTGGGAGTCCAGTTTGCAGAAATATTATCCTGGGAAGGGAATGGGAAGTTATGACCCAGGTTAGCAGGCTTTGCCTTAAAAATAACTCAAGGTTTGATTCGATCTTTCCCTGTAACATTAAGAGTCAGACAATACTAATCTAATGGAAGCCATGTTCTAAATTGTGATAACCTACCTCCAGATTTCCCTAACCCTAGGACGACTGACACCACAGTTTGTAAAGACAATAATACACCATGAGCTCCACTGTAAACATCAGAAGTGGGACCCAATTCCATCCAGGCACTTTAGGACCCCTTCATTAGGGTCAAATGGAGGTCAGAAAGCTGCAAAAGGCGTATCCCAAATTGATCGATTAATCCGCTTGATAGCCTATTGGGACTATTAGGTTAGTTCTCAGTTTAGCCAATAAGAAAGGTTTCTAGGTGTAGAAATTGAAGCTGCCCTATCAGTGAGTGTTAGGGCACAACCCTGTCTCCACATTGTTTGATTATGATTTTTAATATATCCTCAGCAGCATTATACATGGGATCCCCTCCACAGGGCCATAAGGAACTGCAGTTGGAGACAGGCAGGCAGAAAGGGCATCTAGACACAAGGCCCAAGGGTGCCCCTGAAATATCGCCCCCTAGCTGTTACTACTGTTATGGACCAGATCCCCTCAAAATATATTAAGAAGGTAGCCTAGACTCTTAACACTTTCTTATTTTGTAAACAAGTATAGAGTGCTATGCTCCAGATGCAATTTGATTGGTCAAACTACTTGATGTTTAGAAAAACACTATTCATTCAAACGCTATAGTTAAAATATGACAAAACAAAGGAGAACTTAGCATAACAGCTCTACTGGAAAACTTAACAGAATAATAGATACAGTAACAATTACTAATTCGCTGTTCAATATGGTAACATCCCAGAAACACACCCATTGGTGAAAAAGCAGACTCAGAAAACAGATGTTCTTACTGGCAGTTGTCTAATCCAAGAGGAAGGAACATCAAAAATCAAATCTAGGAGAAAACTCAGAGAAAGAGATGAGCAGCTGGGAAAGATTCACTGCCTTCCAACACTGGCAAAAGTGAGGACTGCAGATGCTGGAGATCAGAGTCAACATTAGAGTGGTGTTGGAAAAGCACAGCAGGTCAGGAGCGGGAAAATCGATGTTTTGGGCAAAAGCCCTTAATCAGGAATGAGGCAGGGAGAGCCTCCGGGGTGGAGAGATAAATGGGAGGGGGGGTGGGGCTGTGGAGAAGGTGGCTAAGAGTGCAATAGGTGGGTGGAGGTGGGGATGAAGGTGATAGGTCAGAGAGGAGGGTGGGGGGGGGCAGATAAGTGAGAAGGATGATTGACAGGTGGGACAGGTCATGAGGATGGTGCTGATCTGGAAGTTTGGAACTGGGGTAAGGTGGGAGGAGGGGAAATGAGGAAACTGATGAAGTCCACATTGATGCCCTGGGGTTGAAGCGTTCTGAGGTGGAAGATGAGGTGTTCCTCCTCCAGGTGTTGGGTGGTGAGGAGTGCTGGTGGACAGCCCAGGACCTGCATGTCCTCGGCAGAGTGGGAGGTGGAGTTGAAATGTTGGGCCACGGGATGGTGGAGTTGGTTGGTGCAGGTGTCCCGGAGATGTTTCCTGAAGCGCTCTGCGAGAAGGCGTCCAGTCTCCCCAGTGTACAGGAGATCACACTGGGAGCATCGGATACAATACATACATTGGTGGATGTGCAAATGAAACTTTCATCGATGTGGAAGGCTCCTTTGGGGCCTTTGGATGGAGGTGAGGGAGGAGGTGTGGGCGCAGGTTTTGCAATTCCTGCGGTGGCGGTGGAAGGTGTCAGAAAGGGTGGGTGGGTTGTTGGGGGGGCGTGGACCTGACCAGGTAGTGACGGAGGGAACGGACTTTGCAGAAAGCGGATAGGGGTCGGAAGGGAAATATATCCCTGGTGGAGGGGTCCGTTTGGAGGTGGCGGAAATGTCGGCAGATGATGCGGTTTATGTGGAGGTTGGCAGGGTGGAAGGTGAGCACTAGGAAGGTTCTGTCCTTGTTGTGGTTGAGGGGTGGGATTTGCAGACGGCGGGGGGGGGGTTTGGATGAGATGCATTGGAGAGCATCTTCAACCACGTGGAAAGGGAAATTCCAGTCTTTAAAGAAGGAGGCCATCTGGTGTGTTCTATGGTGGAACTGGTCCTTCTAGGAGCAGATACAGCAGAGGTGGAGGAATTGGGATTACGGGATGGCATTTTTGCAGGAGGTAGGGTGGGAAGAGGTGTAATCCAGGTAGCTGTGGGGGTCGGTGGGTTTGTAAAAAATGTCAGTGTTGAGTCGGTCATCAGTGATAGAGATGGAGCGGTCCAGGAAGGTGCGGGAGGTGTCAGAGATGGTTCAGTCCTGCAAAAATGCCATCCCGTATTTCCAATTCCTCTGCCTCCACTGTAACTGCTCCCAGGAGGACCAATTCCACCACAGAACACATCAGATGGCCTCCTTCTTTAAACACCATAATTTCCCTTCCCATGTTGTTGAAGATGCCCTCCAATGCATCTCATCCACGTCCTGTACCTCCGCCCTCAAACTCCACCCCACCAACCGTAACAAGGACAGAACACCCCTGGTGCTCACTTCCACCCTACCAACCTCCACATAAATCGCATCATCCACCAACATTTCCTTCACCACAAAATGGACCCCACCATAGGGGTACATTTCCCTCCCCACCCCTATCCGCTTTCCGCAAAGACCATTCCCTCCATGACTACCTGGTCAGGTCCACGCCCCCCAACAACCCACCCTCCCCTCCTGGCACCTTCCTCTGTTACTGCAGGAATTGCACAACCTACGCCCACACCTCCCCCCTCACCTCCATCCCAGGTTCCAAAGGAGCCTTCCAGATCCATCAAAGATTCACCTGCACATCCACAAATGTCATTTATTGTATCCGTTGCTCTTGATGTGGTCTCTTTTACATTGGGGAGACTGGATGCCTTCTCGCAGAGCACTTTAGAGAGCATCTCCGGGACACCCGCACCAATCAACCCCACCGCCCAATGGCTGAACATTTCAACTCCTCCTCCCAATCTGCCGAGGACATGCAGGTCCTGGGCCTCCTCCACTGCCACTCCCTCACCAACTGATGCCTGGAGGAAGAATGCCTCATCTTCTGCCAAGGAACACTTCAACCTCAGGGCATCAATGTGGACTTCACCAGTTTCTTCTCCCCTCATCTTACCCCAGTTCCAACCCACCAGCTCAGCAGCATCTTACCTGCCAATCTTCCTTCCCACCTATCTGCTCCACCCTCCTCTCTGACCTATCACCTTCATCCCCACCTCCATCCATCTATTGCCCTCTTATCTACCTTCTCCCCAGCCCAACCCCCCTCCCATTTATCTCTCCATCCCGGAGGCTTCCTGCCTCATTTCTGATGAAGTGTGTTTGCCCGAAACATCGATTTTCCTGCTCCTCGGACACCGCCAGACCTACTGTGCTTTTCCAGCACCACTCTAATATTGACTGCTTTCCAACCCTGTTGAGAGCCCAGCAACAACTGCTGAAAGTTACCTAAAGACCCTGGTTCTGTGTCAACCTGACCACACCCACACAGGCTGCTTCTATTGTTCCAACTTTTAAAAGAAAACCTCAAGGCTTCACAAATTGTTTATCTTCTCATAAACTGCTCACCACTAGTCCTGTAGTCTCTGTCTCAAACAAAACACACCTCATAAAACCTCGGCCCCGTCACTCTGTTCCCAATATTGACATTTATTGGGGACTGGGGTTAGGCTTGAGATTGACTTGAAAATTCCATTCAGCTGATGGAAATAGGCCTTCATAGACCATTAATTAGATGGATTATCATTTATGGATGGGTAGCCCAGCCATGTTCTCTATTCTATCTCCTGTGAAAAAAAAATCAACTTTGTGTGCAGTATTCAATTGTTCTGTTTGGTTATGTCAATCTGGTAATGGATCTATGCTCATTGCACTTGATTAGTTAAGCCTGGGGGTTGACTCAGAGAAACATAAACATAAGATCTAAAAGCTATGAGAAATTGTGAGCTCAAGTATGGTGTTGACATTTTAAAGTTCTAGGTCAGACACTGTAAATAAAACTTATGAACAGTTAGAATCTTCTGATAGCTCTGCTTTACTCAGAGAGGAAGCTCAAATATATAAAATACACACCAAGTGGGATGGAATTAGGAAACCAAACTACATGCCTGCCTGGCTCTGTACCCAAGCCCCGAGCATTGTACATGATACAAAACACGTAACAAAATAATGACATTGACAAATACATTGGAATATGAATGGAGCTATGAAAGCTGATTTTTTTTTAAATGCAGCACTGAATTAGCACAAGACATTCTGAATGGAATCATCAAGGTCTTGAAGCTTAAAGAAAGGATCAGTGAAAGGAAGGCATAAAAAAATGGGAAGACAAGAATGATGTAAGGAATTCAGCACAGCATACCGTTTTAGAGTTTGATTGTTAATAAAAAGTATGCAAGGGGTTAATAGCTGCAGTCACAAAGAAAAATCAACAGCAATGTTATTAACATAAAAAGTTCACGTAAATTGACTTCAAATATCTCACACAATGCAAGGTTACTTAATTGAGCTGGACCATCACATTGAATCCCATGTACAATTGTCAGTCAAAGACAATTAAGCTATTCAATATGGATTGTAAAGCCTATACATCTTTTTATCTTACATGGTTTTTGATTGTGGACCGAATTGAGAAAAGGATTTTATGACAAAGGAGGAAAGAAGGAATTGCCATGCTTTCACAACACAAAGTTACAGAAGCTCATTGCAAGTTGTAATTATACTGTTGCCTTGCAAGCTTGGGTATGGTGTGAATATGTGGAATGGTACTGGGTATCTGTACAAAGTAATTTCAAAGTGAACAAGTAGGTTGTTGTTGTAGCTGTGAAAGGTCATCAACCTGACAACAACTCTGATGAAATCCTGGGTAACTTGCTGATTGGAAGCTGGGTGAACTGCTCGTGGACCTGAACAATACAATGGCTTGTCCTCAGACCTCTTGAAGGGAGCTGGTGAATCTCTCTCTCTCTACCTCTCTCTGTCCAGTTAAATACTTGAAGCTAAAGAAAGGAATTGTTTTCTCATCTGTTGACGTGAGCTGAGGTTTTTAACCAATAAGTCAGAGACTTCACAAAGCATGAAACTGGCAAACTCTGCCTCCTGTGAAGAAGTGAAAGAAACCAGCTTGGAGAACTAAAGGGGAAGAGAAAGAACCCCTTCATAAAATCCTGAGGACTCATGCCACTGAATTATTTTCCAAGTATTTTCTTTTCCCCTCCACCCATAACACAATTTTTTTTGTCAGTCTGTACATGTGTGTAATGGAGGGATAGCATAGAAGGAGGTTGATGTTTTAAAGCGTGAAGTTATATTAACACAGCTTATGACTGTTAATACCTGAGGGTAGAATCTATTTATTTGTAATAAACAGTAGGCCTTTTTAACTGGGGAAACCAGATCCATGTTTTCTGTTAAGCTCTGTCAAATAGTTAGATAAATTGAGGACTTTATATACTTTGGTAAAATTTCTAACTTTTGTGATGAATATCAGAAGGATGGAGCTTGATTTCCAGTACACATATCCCTATGAGGCATAAAATATAGATATTAATTTAAGGTAGCTGTGAGCATTTATCTATTTCAGTCTAATTCAAAGGACTTGTGTACAGTGGAGTACATTTTAACCAGACCCACCTGCCCAATACTGGGTGTACAGAGAACTGAAAATTCCTGGGAAACTTATATACACCAACGTCCTTGGATCTTGAAGATGCTGATTTTTAGCCTGCTTTTCTGAGTAAGGAGGAAGACACCTATCTAAAGCCAATAGGGTCCTGCTTTAAAAGAAAATAGGCTGGGATCTGGGGACGTCACAAAGTTACAATTACAATTTTAACTCAGGCCTCAGTAGGAATCAAAAACAAGCTTCCCACCTGACTGAAGAGCTTTGAAGAGGATTGACAATGTAAGAAGGCCTTATGTGTTAAGTTTACAGTTAAATTTCCATTATGGCGGAGCCCTCATGCTGGCCCCACACTTTTCCCTTTTCATCCTGGAACTTCCTCCTCGCTAAAGTAATTGGTCCACCCAACTTTCCAGAGATGCACTTTCCAGCCTCAAATGCTGACAGCCTGGGGTTGAGGGTGGTCATATACTTAGGGATATCACAATTTAATTCCTTAGTACGCTATTCATTGAGGACCTTTGAATTTTATGTCTTAATGTGCTTAGAAATGCTTCATTCAGCTGGTTTATATGAAGAAAATTACCCAATGAGTGAAAGGGTGTATTTTGCATACTTTTTAGAGACAGGAGAATCATGTCATCCCAAGATACATCACAATCGTTAATGCTAATTTTAAATTCTAGTTTTTCCAATCGTTGGATCGCATCGTTTTCATCAGTACTGCATAGAAAAAGATAATTAGCTCTCAGACCATAAAACTTTAGATTCTTATTTTGGTACATGCTTTTAGAGTCAATTCAGCCTCATTATCACTAGATGTGTAAATCAGTGAACTGAAAATATTCAATGATGCTCAAAATTGCCTAATTGTTCCTAACCAGATTTTACAAATAACAGATCTTGAATGCCAAGTTTATGACTTAACAAAATTAACTTATTATTAAGAATGTAACTTTAGTGGAACATGGATAAATTACAAGGCAATCTAATTAATATCTATGATCTAAGTCCATTAGTGTTTGATTATAAATTCCCACTCACAGACAGATACGGTTAAGCCATAAGTTAAACAAGAAAATAATGGAATCAGAACGATTTCAATGATTCATGTCGGTCTTTTGTGACATCCTTGGATGATGGGCTTTATTACAGGGGTTGCAAATCTTGCTTGAATTCCAAAACCACTGGTCAATGCAAACAGCTTCCACAGAACTCTGGAGACATGTATTTACAGACTGTAATTCCTTTCTCAGTACTTTCAACCAGTTGATAACTGGAGAGTAACTAGAGAGCAAAACTATAAACCCAACCCAACTTTCAAAACAAAGTTACCTCATGTCCAAAACATAATCAATGCCTGTTCACTTTTTCTTCTTCAAATTCTCTGTGGTTGGCGGGTCAGCACCTGTGTTCCCTTGATTGAACAATTCAACATTCAATGAGATGCCAGTTTCTGACCATAACAACATCTCAACACCAAGTCATTTGCAGTTTTTTTTTAGTGCTTTGACTAACCTGCATTATCTTTCCAGGTCAGACCCTAACAGCAAACATCTGTCTTTTGTTCTCTCCCTATTATTTAAAACAGGCTGCTGTTCAATGTTCAGTTCTCAATTTCAACTCACAGTTCCAAACCAGAAAAGAGAAAAATAAAACAAAAATACTGATGGTTTCACCAAACCTCCTTCACTTCCCTCTTCTGATTTCAGATCTTGCTTAACTCTCATTTTTGTCTACAGATTTTTTGTCAGCCCCTTTTGACAGCTCTTTGTTAATCTTGGTGTTCACTGTATCTTTGTAAGCGACTTTAAAGGAAATTTTTTTAACATTAAAGTAACATGTCAAAAGCTGCTGCAAGATTGTAAGAAACACGACACTCATGTTTGGAGTAGCTGGCGGCATTAAAACAAAGAAAATGTCAATATAAAAGTTAAACAATCTACAAGGATCATTCTGATAAGTTAATGCATAGTGTACAGAAGTAAAGAGATAATATTATTTCAATTTACCTAAAAGGAGCTGCTCCTTTACTTGTTTCTCAATCGAGATCTGATCTCACAAATTGACCTCTACCATCATGTGTCCCTCCTTTAGCAGTTCCAAGAATTCTTGTATCTCCTTCTTAATATTGCCTCATCGAGCTGAAAACAGAGAACTGCAAGACATAGACAATCGACAATAGGTGCAGGAGTAGGCCATTCTGCCCTTCGAGCCTGCACCACCATTCAATATGATCATGGCTGATCATCCTTAATCAGTATCCTGTTCCTGCTTTATCTCCATAACCCTTGATTCCACTATCCTTGAGAGCTCTATCCAACTCTTTTTTAAAATGAATCCAGAGACTGGGCCTCCACTACCCTCTGGAGCAGAGCATTCCACACTCTCTGGGTGAAGAAGTTTCTCCTCATCTCTGTCCTAAATGGTCTACCCCATATTTTTAAGCTGTGTCCTTAAATTTGTAGATCTCAGTGCCATCTCAACAACCTTCATATCCCAAATGGTATTTCTGCACTCAGAGAAAAGCAATACTTTGAACAATAAGATATACTTTACTGGATACACGTTTGTTGCTTTGGATAGTTTGATTTAAAATAAAGTTATTTAGTTTAATAAGGGAGAAAAGATGTAATGATCAATTGTCAAATTGTTTGGTGCTTAGCATTGTGTGTCTGTGACTGTCTGTATGCTATTAGTCAAGCTGATGGATGTAGTTAGAGAAACAGGAACTAAACTGAGGGAGGAAGCTGAAAACATAAGAGCAGACATTTTTTAAAAAATTGTGAATAAAATTCCAGTACACCCATAAAACTGGTGGTACCTCTGCATATATCAGAGGTATAAACAGTAACAAACATGATGTACAGAAAAATTTTATATTATCCTTTTTAAATATTTAAAATTATATTTATTAAATATAAGAACAAATATAGATTTACAGCTAAGATCATGAGGCTTTGTGGAGAGATTAGATTCTTTCTATGGAAACATTGGGAAGAAAGTGAATGCAGATGTTCAAAATTATGTAAAGACAATGTTTGCCTATTGTTATTTCATTGATTAGAAGGTGATTGTGTACATCATCAAATGGCCAAAGGAGACACAAAGCGTTAGTTATGGAATGCTTGATACAACCAGTTGTGATATCTGCATCAGTTTTCAAATGGGAGATGACTAAATATCAGAGAAAAAGCAAATAAAACAGAAGTGGGCAGAGAATGGAATGAACAGCTTTTTCAGAGGGTCATGTCCAGGTTCATTAGACTGAATGACCTAGCTCTGTGCTGCAAAATTTCTGTGGTTTTACTGGATAGATCACACAAAAAATGAAACCTATGTAACAGCTCACAGAGTCAAGTTTAAAGGAAAAATTAAGAGGGTTTAAGTTTAATTATTTTAGACTGGAGGATGATAAACGTACAGAACACACTGCCTGAGGATGCAATGCAGGTAAGATCAAACTGCAACTTGAAGTGGACAATGTATTGGCAACCTCCCAATTAATTACACAATGAAATGCAAGGACACCTTCCAAACTTTGGCACTGGCTGGATGCACCACAATGGTTTAGCTTCATTTGACCCAGGGTCAGAAGTGCAGGAGGTGAGGGGTTGTTGAGATTTAGTACAATTTTCCTCAACTGCGACCAGCACCTTTTCACAATTTCTGTGTCATTGTCAATGCTTAAGAAATGAATAATTCTTTTTAAACAAATGAGTCAAATGCAATAAAAAGTGAACATTAAATGTAATTACTCACCAGTCAGCATTCAATGCTGTCTAAAAGCTTTTAGCGAGATTTTTGATTTGTGCAGATGCTCTCATCACTTGGCATTCCAGAAACTGCCTCCATTTTAGTCATATTGTGTTGCATGAGTTAGTTACACTGATAAGTTTCTCTCTTCCTCTCTCTCCCAATTTCCTGGTAATGAAAGAAATGTATGCCCTTATTCAACTCCTTCGTTGCATCAAATATCTCTATGTGATTCACAAACCGATCTGCTTCGAAGTGCAGCAAATATTATATTTGCAAAGGTGACAGTCTATGTGTTTCTGAACCATCTCGGAGACAGTGACTCTTTTGGTTGTGGGAAGAATGTTGGCTAGGACATCAGAAACATCTTTCTGCACCTCCATGAATGTGTCATCAGGTCTCTTAACACACAAGTTTTAAAATCAGGATCTCGAGCCTAGCGCTTTCCATAATACCTATACCTCTTGGGATTTTATGCATTTATTGACTAGTTGCTGTTAAATTGCTGTTGCTATTTGCAATTAAAAACCACTTTGTGCATTTTTACATTTCCCTTATTTGGCAACTATTGAATAATCATTAGGATGGCACAGTGGCACAGTGGCTCAGTGGTTAGCAGGACTGCCTCACAGCTCCAGGGACCCAGTTTGATTCCATCCTCCGTTGACTGTCGGTGTGGAGTTTGCACATTCTCAAGGTGCCTGTGGAGGTTTCCTCCAGGTGCTCTGGTTTCCTCCCACAGTCCAGAGATATGTAGGATAGGTGGATTGGCCTTTCTAAATTACCCATAGTGTCAAGGGATGTGGAGGCTAGGTGGGTTAGCCATGGGAAATGCAGGCTTACATGATAATGGGGCGGTTCTGGATGGATGCTCTTCAGGGGATTGGTGTGGACTCAATGGGTCGAATGGCCTGCTTCCACACAGTGGGGATTCTATGATTCTATGAAACATTAATTTAGGGCCTAAGAATGCTTTACTCTCCCTGAGAAACCCTTCTCCATGTAATCTGCTGGATGACCAGAGAAATGGATGAAGAATTCCCAGTTTGTTCCCTGGAGCACAAAGCTTGAAACATTCTGACAAAACCTTCAAAGAAAACCTTTGGGCTCATAAGCTTCTCAGAGGAACTGCAGGATAGGAGTTTATTTTCCCCTACTTAAGCCAAGGACTCTTATCCTTCGATGCAAACAAGTTAAAATTCTTTCTCTACCTTCTCAATAAATGTTCACTGTCTGTTTCGCTCCTTGAACGCATTTTATTTCAAAATTGTGCCATTTACATTGAAAAATATTTATGGATTCCTAATAAGAAAAATATTTCTAATAAGAAAAATATTTTCCAGATTCATTTCTTGTGCCACACAGGCATTACACTGCCATCTTTCTATTAGCCACACTCCTATCTTCGCTTAATCAAAGAGTTTCTGTCAAACTTCACTAGCCATCACATTATTCTTGTCCTGTCAGCTGAAAATGCCTTGAAGGGGTGAGATGACTGTTTGTACATCAGCTTTTAGAATTTCTGTGACACGTTTGTCCGCTGTTAGAGCAATCTCGCCCTTTGCATTTCTTGAGAACCTTGCTTGCATCTTTTCAAAGTAGGTGACCTGCATTTAAACCAAACACAGTTTGTTTATTTTAGAAAGCCTCATTTGTCAGACTGGCACTTAACCTTCATTCCTTTGTAGACAATTGCTTCTTGCTGGTTATGCTGCGAAGCGCAGTGCTGCACCTCAGTCATGTCGACTGGTGTCCACGAAAACGCTGGCGCATTATTTTTAGACACTAACACTGTTGTACTTTGGCAGAGATAAATGGATCTGTAGTTGTTTTGGAATGGCTTTGATGCAGTCATGTTCATCAGCCTAAGAGCTGCCATTAATGTGCAGAAGAATGTCTGTTTCCACATCAGAGCCCCTGAAAGTATTTGTGTCACTTATGACAGGAGTTGGAAGCACTGATTCTTTCAATGCATCTTCAATGCTCTTATGCGAATTAAACCTTTCCTCTTTTCTCAAATTTTCTGTGCATGTTGGGTAAGACTTTGCTGCACAGATCAATTTAAAGCATTAGTTGGAAAGTGGTTCAATGTTGTGAACTGAGTCTGACAAAACTCGTTTCACTTTCAGTTATCAGAACTGTGTGTGGAGAGAGTTTAAATGCCAATTCAGGGTTGAGCAGACAAGATAACCCTAATGTTGGAATATTGAGCTGTAATTCAGTCAAGCACCCACAGATTAATCAGTGAGTTATGAACTACCAAGTCATAAGTGCAACCTTTTTGAAGATCAAGGGGTCTCGCTCTCTTTGGAGAAGTGATGACTGACCCCGTACCATCTCTGCCTACCCAACTGGAGGCCAGTCCAGCAGGGGTAAGACAATGGGCGGGCATTTTTCTGGAACCAAGATCCAGGGTTTTCTTTTCCCCTGGAGCATCAGAGGCTCAGGGGTGACCTTATAGAGGTTCATAAAGTTATGAGGGGCATAGATAGGGTGAATAGTAAAAGTACTTTTTGCAGGTAGGGGAATCCAAAACTAGAGGGTATAGGCTTAAGGTGAGAGGGGAAAGATTTAAAAGGCAACCTTTTCATACAGAGGGTGGTGCATCTATGGAATGAGCTGCCAGAGGAAGAGGGGGAGGCTGGTACAATTACATCACTTAAAAGGCAGTTGCATGGGTATATGAAGAGGCAGGGTTTAGAGGGAAATGCTGTCAAATGGGACTAGATTAATTCAGGATATTTGGTTGACATGGAGGAGCTTTTGTGCTGTACATCTCTATGACTCTGTGACAGTGAGAGCTGCTGACGAATTGGAGACGGACGGTTACTGCACCCAGCAGTGCCATGGTAAAGGCAATGCCTGATGGTGGGAAAGTAGCAAGGGAATGCCAGGATCTGGGAGGAAGGGAAGGTAAGTGATGGGGCAGGTGTTTCTCAGCTTTGGGTTCACATGGAGTGAGGAGGAAGAGTCCAAAAGAAAGGGCAGAGGTCAATTCTAATTACACTTCACTGCCTTTGACTGAAGGAGTCCATCCGGTCTGCACATTCAGGTGATAAACCTTCCGTAGCATAGCAACTGCCGTGAATTCCACGTGACAACAGAACTGCATTAATCGCTGAAGCACAGGTCCCTAAGTCATTCTTCATTGATCACTTAAGCATCTTAGCTGGTGGCAAGGTGGAAGGGTCTGCAATGAGTATTCCCACACAGATTGAAATTCTGGTAGTGACAGGAATTTGGCAGAGCTTGGCTAATCCACTCGCCTGCCTAATAAAATGTCTTTCTTTTATCCAATCTCCATTTCCAAGTGCAGATCATTACACCCCAGTTATTTTCCAGTTAATCCCTTTGGCTGCCACCACCATTTCATTAGATCATGGCTGATCTGCACCTTATCCTATTTACAGCTTTACCTTAATCCCCTTGGCATCCTTATTTGGCCATATGAATTAGGAAAATCCCATATTTAATTCCTGATCTGCACTGAGTTCAACTATCTCAATTCTTTTCCTCTACCAGCAGAAAGATGTTGTTGCCGAAACTTATCTTATCTAAGTCACAAATGATATTCCATCCAACTCTGACAGAGAAAGCATCCCTTCTCTTCCTTCTCAATACGTGCATTCTTTGTCCCAGTTCATCAGTCCATTCCACTCCCGTATCCTCGTCCAGTTGTGTTGAACTTCATTTGCCTAATTCCAACCTCATCATTCAACTTGATTGAAGAGTCACCTTTAGTACTGACCTTTCCCCTTTCTACAATTGCACTCTCACCCCAGTTCCCGTGTGCTTTCTGCTCCATCAGCAATGTCATCACCAATCATGATTTGGAGATGCCGGTGTTGGGCTAGGGTGTACAAAGCTAAAAACCACACAACACCAGGTTATAGTCCAACAGGTTTACTTGGAAGCAATAGCTTTCGGAGCATTGCTACTTCTTCAGGTGATTGTGGAGAATAAGATTATAAGACACGGAATTTATAGCAGGAGTTAACACCTTCAATACCTTATCTGGACCGACATGGCACCAATTGTTAAAGTGCACTTGAGAATGTAACTTTTAAAAAAGTTTTGCGATTTACATTTGAAAGAACTGAAACCAACATGGTCATTCTAAAAGATAAGAGACTTGACAAACAATCCAGGTCTTTTTAAATATATAATTTCAGTTACATCACACTATAAACTTTTGCTATAAATTCTGTGTCTTATAATCTTATTCTCCAAAATCACCTGATGAAGTAGCAGTACTCTGAAAGCTAGTGCTTCCAAATAAACCTGTTGGACTATAACCTGGCATTGTGTGATTTTTTAACGTCACAAAACATGGCATTTTTTTCTCATAGACACTGACAACTCCAACTTTACCTCAATGCCTCCTGTCTTCATCCTTTTGCTATCTTGTAATTGTAAAGGTGCTTTGGGACACTCAAGAAATTTCCACTAATTTAACATTGGGAAATTTGAAACCATTGATTTTGAACTCTATTAGTCAAATCTGTTCTGTCACCAACAACTCCACCTTCCTTCCTGGCAATTGTTTTTGACTTAATCAGACTGCTTGCACCTTTAATTTTATATTTGTCTTATGTGGCATGGTGGCTCAGTGGTTAGCTCTGCTGCCTCACAATGCCAGGGACCCATGTTTGATCCCAGTGACTGTGCAGAGTTTGCACATTCTCTCCTTGTCTCCTCAAGGTGCTTTGATTTCCTTGCATAATCCATATCTGCACAGTCACTAAGGCTACCTATTTCTCCTCTTGTAATAATTAAGCAAACCTTCTCTGCCTCAGCTATTATGCTGCTGAAACTCCCATTCATGTCTTTATTACCTTCAGACTTGTCTATTCCACTGCACTACTGGCTGGTCTCTCACATTCACTTACTTTTGTTTGTATTAAGGTGCATGGTGTGTGTTTAAAACTGCACATCTATAGAGGCAACTGTCCATTTTAAACAGCTTGGTTTTCATCAGCTAAGAGTGGGAAATATTCAGTGTGCAGTTTAGAGCTGATCAGACCAGATCCAAGCACTGAGGAGTTATTTGGGGAGGTACAATATTCATGTGGAAATGGTGCCATGACACCTTTAGGGGAGATCATGTGTCCTTTGGGGAGGCAATATATCTTTGAGATTGTTAAAAATAAAACTGCACAAATTCATTGGTACTGTCAAGGTTGCTGGAAAAGTCATTAAAGTTATCAAGAGCACTGCTCTAGAGCAGTTGAGAGAAATTTCAAAAGCAGTTCTCAAAAAAGAACTGTCAAAAGGAGCTATCAGGCTGACAAGACATTTAAAACTTCTGCCCTTTATATATTAAAAAGTAATTATTTTGCCTGTTGACATAACTTGAGGGCTAGCATTAGAGGTTTAGAGTCTTTGACAGATTTGACAACTTTCCATTATCACAGAGGGGTGCCCAAGTTCACAATTTGAATTACAGCTCCAAATAGTAATGGAGTTTGGAAGAAGGACAATGAATTTCAATGCTTTGTTTTCTTTCCTCATAAGAGTTTTGTTTATTCATAAGGACATTTATGTGATTTAAATATTCTTCAATCGATACTAAGAATTTTATTTAACCTCAGAGTGGATCCTGAGGTCTGCCTTGGTAGACACCACATGAATTACATGGTAGGTGTCAGGGCAATGACTGGCAGATGTGACTGCATGGGTTAGCTCTATGTTGGGTTGAGACAATAAAATGGTATGGGAATGGACATGGAGGGCCGTGAAGTGTGTAGGTGGATGGCATGAACATAGGTTGGCATGGAGATTGTGTAGGTGTGCTGAGGTGGCATGTGGATTATAGATTAGTGGATGGTTTTATTATTTCATTGTTTTATTTAATTGTTTGTTACATCACTGAGAAGCTTATCCACCCAACATGCCCATGCACCTGGTAGCCTGAGCCCTGTTTCCAGAATCACTGACCATATCTCTCAGGACACTTGGCACCAATGTCTTTATCTTTGAGAGGGGACAACAAAAGGATGGTCAATCAGGATGTCTATCCTGTAGCTCTTCACTGCAGGTAAATTTGTGACGGATATGGAAGGATCCCTTGGGACCTTGGAGGGAAGTGAGGGAGAAGGTGTGGGCGCAAGTTTTGCTTTTCTTGCGGTTGCAGGGGAAGGTGCTGGGCGTGGATGTTGGGTTGGTGGGGGGTGTGGACCTGATGAGGGAGTCGCGAAGGGAGTGGTCTTTCCCAACGCCTTATCTTCACCATGGACATCCAGTCCCTATACAACTCCATCCCCCATCACAAAGGCCTCAAAGCCCTCCGCTTCTTCCTTTCCCGCCGACCCAACCAGTACCCTTCCA
Organism: Chiloscyllium punctatum; assembly: GCF_047496795.1. Taxonomy (NCBI): domain Eukaryota; kingdom Metazoa; phylum Chordata; class Chondrichthyes; order Orectolobiformes; family Hemiscylliidae; genus Chiloscyllium; species Chiloscyllium punctatum. The sequence continues at coordinate 52,273,449 of NC_092762.1, read as the reverse complement.
CTGACACCCTCCTTCAACTGTCTGAACTGGTCCTCACTCTGAACAATTTCTCTTTCCAACCCTGCCACTTCCTCCAAACCAAAGGAGTAACCATGGGCACCCGCATGGGCCCCAGCTATGCCTGCCTCTTCATCGGATATGCGGAACAGTCCATCTTCCACAGCTACACTGGCATCACCCCCCACCTTTTCCTCCGCTACATCGATGACTGTATTGGCGCTACCTCGTACTCCCACGAGGAGGTTGAACAGTTCATCCACTTTACTAACACCTTCCGGCCTGACCTTAAATTTACCTGGACCATCTCAGACTCCTCCCTCTCCTTCCTAGACCTCTCCATTTCTATCTTGGGTGACTGACTCAACACGGACATTTACTATAAACCGACCGACTCCCACAGCTACCTAGATTACACCTCCTCCCACCCTGCATCCTGTAAAAACGCTATCCCATATTCCTAATTTCTTCGCTTCCGCCGCATCTGCTCCCAGGAAGACCAATTCCAATACCGAACAACCCAGATGGCCTCCTTCTTCAAAGACCGCAATTTCCCCTCAGAGGTGGTTGACGATGCTCTCCACCACATCTCCTCAACTTCCCGCTCCTCCGCCCTTGAACCCTGCCCCTCCAATCGCCACCAGGACAGAACCCTACTGTTCCTCACCTATCACCCCACCAACCTCCAGATACATCGTATCATCCTTCGTCATTTCCGCCACCTCCAACTAGACCCCACCACCAGAGATATATTTCCCTCCCCTCCCCTATCAGCCTTCCAGAAAGACACTCCCTCCGCGACTCCCTTGTCAGGTCCACACCCCCCACCAACCCAATATCCACTCCCGGCACCTTGCCCTGCAACCGGAGGAAATGCAAAACTTGCGCCCACACCTCCCCCCTCACTTCCCTCCAAGGCCCCAAGGGATCCTTCCATATCCATCACAAATTTACCTGCACCTCCCCACACAGCATTTACTGCATCCGCTGCACCCGATGTGGCCTCCTCTACATTGGGGAGACAGGCCGCCTACTTGCGGAATGTTTCAGAGAACACCTCTGGGAAACCCGCATCAACCAACCCAACCGCCCCGTGAGTGAACACTTTAACTCCCCTTCCCACTCCGCCAAGGACATGCAGGTCCTTGTGCTCCTCCATCGGCAGACCATGGCAACATGACGCCTGGAGGAAGAGCGCCTCATCTCCCACCTAGGAACCCTCCAACCACAAGGGATGAATGCAGATTTCTCCAGCTTCCTTATTTCCCCTCCCCCCCACCTTATCTCAGTCCCAACCCTCGGACTCAGCACCGCCTTCCTAACCTGCAATCTTCTTCCTGACCTCTCCGCCCCCACCCCTTCTCCGGCCTATCACCTTCACCTTAACCTCCTTCCACCTATCGCATTCCCAAAGCCCCTCCCCTAAGTCCCTCCTCCCTACCTTTTATCTTAGCCTGCTTGGCACACCCTCCTTATTCCTGAAGAAGGGCTTCTGCCCGAAACGTCGATTGTCCTGCTCCTTGGATGCTGCCTGACCTGCTGCGCTTTTTCAGCTCTGATCTCCAGCATCTGCAGTCCTCACTTTCTCCTAATGTAGGGGAATGAGTCTGGATGGGTTGCGCTTCGGCGGGTTGGTGTGGACTTGTTGGGCCGAAGGGCCTGTTTCCACATTGTAGGTAAGCTAATCTAATTATTTAATGTTAGAGACATTTTTGATCTAAGTAAAATGCCCACCATTACAAACCAAACAATGATTCCATTGTTAAACATTCTGGAGTCTGAGAATTAATTGTTAATGATCAGGGATCAATGTTGGGACCACAATTATTCACAATGTACATAGATGGTTTGGAGTTGGGGACCACGTATAGTGTATTAAACTTTGCAGATGACACTAAGATGAGTGGGAGAGCAAAGAGTGCAGGAGACATAGATAGTATAAGTAAGTGGGCAAAGGTCTGGCAGATGGAGTACACTATTAAGTCATCCATTTTGGTCAGAATAACATTAAAAAAGATATTACTTGAATGGTAAAAAATTGCAGCATGCTACTGTGCAGAGGGACCCGGTCTGCCTTGTGCATGAATCACAGAAGGTTGGAATGTAGGTACAACAGGTAATTAAGAAGGCAAATGGAATTTTGTCTTTCTTTGCTGAAGGGATTGAGTTTAAAAGCAGGGAGGTTATGTTGCAGCTGGGTTGGGGGTGGTGAGGCCACACCTGGGGTACTGTGTGCAGGTTTGGTCTCCTTACTTGAAAAAGGGTGTACTGGCACTGGAGGGTGTGTAGAAGAGGTTCACTAGGTTAATTCCAGAGTTGATGGGGGTGGCATATGAGGAGAGATTGAGTAGACTGGGATTATATTCATTGGAATTTAAAAGAATCCGGGGGAATCTTATAGAAACATATAAAATTAGGAAGGGAATACATAAGATAGACACAGAGAGGACGTTTCCACTGACAGGTGAAACTAGGATAAGAGGGCATAGCCTTAAAATTAGTGGGAGCAGATTTAGGACTGAATTGAGAAGGAACTTTTTCACCCAGAGGGTTGTGAATCTATAGAATTCCCTGCACAGTGAAGTAGTTGAGGTTTCCACAGTAAATGCTTTTAAAGTTAAGGTAGATAATTGTTTGAACAGTAAAGGAGTTAAGGGTTACTGTGAGCGGGTGGGTAAGTGCAGCTGAGGCCACAAGAAGATCAGCCATGATCTTATTGAATGGCAGAGCAGGCTTGATGGGCCAGATGGTCTACTCCTGCTCCGAGTTCTTACGTTCTTCCGATATAACCGAAAGCTTCTCCAGCCTGAGCAGCTGGTATTGGGTCACAGATAGTATTACCTCGGTGGTATGCATATGGAATGAGCTGCCAGCAGACGTGGTTGAAGCGGGTACACTAGCAACATTCAAAAGACATTTGGACAAATGCATTGGTACGAAAGGTTTATGAACCAAGTGCAGGGAAGTGGGGTGAGCGTTGATGGACGTTTTGGTTGGCATGTACCAGTTTGGGCCAAAGGGCCTGTCTCTGTGCTGTAGGACTCTATGACTCTAATTCACACCAATTGTTTAAGAAAGGGTTGAAAACAGGTGAGCAATTCTGAAGTCTAAAATCTATGCACAAACCCACTACGTCGTTCAGATGCCTCCTGAACACAGTCACAGAAAATAAAGGCTAATAACTGAGAATAGAAGTTCATACTGGCCAGGCATCCCCCAGGTCATTGGTGTTATCTCCATTCTTCCAAGCACAGGGTTCTCCTTTGACAAAGATTGATTTCCAGACTTTTCACTGCTGACACACCCAAATTCCTTCAGTTTTATCCTTTTTTCTTTACCTCCCCAAACTGTGGTGTCTTATTCTCACTGGTTCTGGCTCATCTGCGGAGCCTGTGTCTTTTCATTATAGACTCCAATGATACCATTCGCATTGCTTCATTACTCTTCCACCAGATAAAGATTTATACCTATGTCACTTCCCTTAGTTTCCTCCAAGCCAACCCAGTTCAAACCGGTTGGAACCAGCTCAGGACAGTGGCTAGGGTAACTTGAGTTCAGAAGCTGCTGTTTTTATGTGCGAGCAGCCCCTGGTCACCAACACATCTCTCTCTGCTTTTTCTTTCAGCTGTATAATATCAAACTCCTTTAATTAAAGGTTCATGCTCCACATGTCACTAATAACCTGTAAGTGCTCCAGAAGCGACTGTGAATCTCCTGAATATTTGACCATTTGAAAGTTGCCAGAACAGACTAATCTCACAACCTCTTCAGTTGGAAACATTGATGGTGCACTCAGATCCTGAAATGAGGTTTGAGCATGACTCGGAAGCAAAGATGTTATAACTGATCCAGTGATTAACCGATGGGGCACTTTATCCATTTTCTCTTATAGCACTTATTCATTTTCAAATGGAGCTCAGTAATCTCTGTTTCTATTTCTGAGGAAGTGTCTGTACCTATAAGGTTAATCGATCTTGTCATAATCTTCTTCGACTTGAAGCTTATTTTCAGCATGTTCAACTAACCATTCTGCTCCCAGAGGCTCCCTCCGTTCTGGTGGAATGTTATAATTCCGCTGGACTTAATGCTGTGCTAAATTCTCCCTGAATTACCAGGAACTGAAGATAACTTGCCAATCATAGTGATTGCTGTGGAATCAGAACAGAAACATTCTTCCATTCTATCAATAAACATGGCAAATGGATCGGATTAACTCAAAATATTACAGCATCTGACCTTTGCAGGGCTAAAGTTTGTGTTTTATGAGGAAGCATTATCTGTAGACAAAACCTGTCCCTTGGTTACAAATGTCACTGACCAAACCGAGCTGTATTTGTGGCTGCATTGGACAGAAATGTCAAGTAACACCGCCTCTGAATTCAGCTATGCTGCGTGCACAAGGAACGAGATTAAGCCCTCAGCCCCTTACATCCTCATCCACCATTTGAAAAAATCATGGCTAATCTGATTTCAATCTCGATTCTATGCTCCTATATACGCACAAAATAGCTTTCCTTCCTTTGGCAATTAGAAACGCATCTACTGCTACCTTAAGAATATTTTTTAAATTCTGCACCATGGTTTTGAGGAAGGGAATTCCAAAGACTCTCAATCCTCTGAGAGAAAAGTGTTTTCCTCCGCTCTGCCTTAATTGTGAAAGTGTTTGATTTTAATGTGCAAAACAGAAAATGTTTCCTTCCCTCACATCAATAGCTCACTGCTCGTGAGATTAAAAGTGATGTAAAAGTTTTAGTTGAACATATTGTGACACAGAACAGGACCCTCACCTCATAGTCATAGATTCATAGAGGTCTACAGCATGGAAGCAGGCCCTTTGGCCCATCTCTCCCATGCCACCCAGTTTTCACAACTAGTCTCATTTGCTTCATTTGGTACATATCCCTCCGTACCTACCCCATCCATGTACCTGTCCAAATAGAACATAGAACATTACAGCGCAGTACAGGCCCTTCGGCCCTCAATGTTGCACCGACCTGTGAAACCAATCTGAAGCCTATCTAACCTACACTATTCATTTTCATCCATGTTTATCCAATGACCATTTAAAAGCCCTTAAAGTTGATGAGTCTACTACTATTGCAGGCAGGGTGTTCCATACCCCTACTACTCTCTCAGTAAATAATCTATCTCTGACATCTGTCCTATATCTATCACCCCTCAATTAAAGCTAAGAACCCTTGTGCTAGCCATCACCATCCAAGGAAAGGTTTCTCACTGTCTAACCTATCTAACCCTCAGATCATCCTCTGTTTCTTAAATGACAAAATCACCTTCACCACCACCTCTGGCAACCTGTTCCAGATACTCACCACTCTCTGTGTGAAGATATTGCCCCTCTGGACCCTTTTGTATCTCTCCCCGCTCAACTTAAACCTATGCCCTCTAGTCTTAGACTCCCCTACCATGGGGAAAGCAGTCAGATATCTAACTTATCCATCCCTCTCATGATTTTATACACTTTTATAAGGTTACCCCTTAGTCTCCACGGCCCAAAGGTAAAAAAGTCCCAGCTTATCCAACCTCTCCTTATAAATCAAATCTTCCAGTTTAGGGAGCATCCAAGCAAATCTTTTCTACACTCTTTCTAGTTTAATGATATGCTTTCCATAGCTCTTGCATGTTTGCCACAGAAAAGGGCACTTAATTAGGCAACCTGTATTTCCTTCCCTACAAAATTCATTTTTGGCCAGGAGAGGTCCTAGTTGAACTTCAGCAAGGTCCTTAGCTGGCCAATTAATGACCACTTAGTGGTCTCAACCCTGCCACTACCAGAATTTAAGATGGAAGATTTATCATGATTATACTGACTGGTGGAGCAGGCTTGAAAGGCTGAAGGGCCTACTCCTGTTTCCATTTCCTATGCTTCCATGTTAACCCAACAGCAGGCAGGACTGTCACCATCTGGCTTTAACAGAGTTGCTAAACTTCAGACAGCTTGTTACTTCAGATATGGGCAACAGATCCCTTGACGAATCGGTGCCCATATCTGAAGGTCTGGATATCAAGAAAGGCCATGCTCATTGGAAGCCACACCATACTCTTTTTCTGAACCTCCTGCACCCCTCTGCTACCACTTCTGACCTGAGATACCCCCTGCCCTAACATTACTGACCTTTGTCTAGAATCCTTCATGGTCTTAGGACCTTAGGGATGTTCTTCCCCCAAAAATCATAACTTTTTTCCATGGTTCTGCCAAGTCAAGAGCTTTTGACCTGTGTTGGACAGCAACTTCCACTAATTGAGTTTTCCATCACCAGGGTCTTGATTTCAGGGGAAGGTGGCTTCCCTGCTGCCTGATCAGTACTTGGATTGGAAAATCTTTCATGGATGAGACAATGCAGGTCTCCCATTCTCCAGCGAAGGCAAGTTCCTCAGAATCTCATGAAGGTTCGATCCTCTGAAACAGTCATTCTTAGTACAACATCTCATTACAATGATTAAAACAATTGCCCACCAGAACAAATACCCAGAAAATTAACAGAATTCATTGTACAAACAAGTATTTTACTTTGAAATAAATGAACATTTTGGTTCTGATCACTTTACCTTTCTTCATTTGTTTCCACATTAATTTTCCTTTTATTCTTTTAGCTTTTATTTTGGGAAATCTAAACTAATTGAAGTAGACTTTCTAAAACATCCACCTTTATGAATATTTTGTCAACAAAATCACAAATAAAATCACAAATTTTAAAAGTAATTCTGAAGGTCATGTTTTCATTTCGACGAGAGATAAGGAGAGTGAGGAAGGCACAGTGAGTGTCTGAGAGGATTTTGTACATTAACCTGGCCAGATAATTGAAATACTTACAAGTCATTCAGATATGTTAAATCACCAATAAACTGCTCAGAAATCAATTAAACTTTGAGCCCACCCTCCCTTTGTTGTTTTGCCACTCAACTGTTTTATGGCTGTCAGGTCATTCATTGGCTCAAAGTTTAATTGATTTCTGAAATGACCTTCAAGTCCAGGCTCCATCAGCCAATGCATTCTTTGGCATTTGCTGCACCCCCAGCAATGGTTATGGCTCCTGGTGGCGACGTTGGGATCTGAGTGCTGCCAGTCCTGTGATTGGTTATCATCTCCCTGAGGTGGGGCTTCGTCCTTCGATGGTGGCTGAAGACCAACTTTGAGCCCACCCTCCCTCTGTTGTTTTGCCACTCAGCTGTTTTATGGCTGTCAGGTCATTCATTGGCTCAAAGTGGGTCGCAGATCCCAACGTCGCCACCAGGAGCCATAACCATTGCTGGGGGTGCAGCAAATGCCAAAGAATGCATTGGCTGATGGAGCCTGGACGTGAAGGTCATTTCAGGCTCTTGCTTGGAAAAGCCAACAAGGCCTGGGGAGGGAGCACAGTGCATAGGGCGGAGGATGGGGGGGCATGGGGGAGGATGTGGTGGGGTGGTGGAAATGTTGGGTTGGTAGATCTGGGTTGGCAGACCTGTGTTGGCACTTCAGATGGCAAGAGAATCCTTAAATAAAAGGAGGGGTTTTCCTTTTGTAGCCTGCCATTGACTTGCCATCAGCCCAAGTAGTCGATTCTGCCAGGCTGCACACTTGGCATGTGCCTCTTCCATGCAGAATGAATTTAAGCGCTGGCAACAAGAGCCTCTCACCTAAAAGCCTCTATTGGGCGACAGGCAGGCATGCTTCCTGTCTGCTGGTTCCGTCAGTTAGATTTGAGGTGGGCACACAAATAGGAACTGGCAGTGACTCCAATGGCACTCAATATTATGGCACAACCCCAGCTCACAATTCAATGCCAGGACCATAAAATCCAGCCCTTTGAAGTTATTCTCATAATGACTAAATTAAACAATGACAAGGATTACTATCCTTTGTTGTAATTTATTAATCTGGCATTTTGTTCTGTTGCTCAGGGAATGGATTTTAACCAGTTTGAAGACGTTCTCTTTGGCAAGCATACTGCTGAACCTCTTATGACTATTCCATCAACACAAACGATTAATCATTTGAGCAGCCAATGGGATCAGCTGACACATGGTGGTTGTTACAACCAGCAGAAGCAAATGTAATTGAAGAGCATTAGCAAGGATGAATGATTAAAGATAATGCAGAAAAAAGAATTAAAGAGAAAGCAGAGGGCCCTTATGGCATAGTGTTCACGCCTGTGCCAGAGGCCCAGGTTCAAGTCCCACCTACCTCATAGGTGTGTAAAAACATCTCTGAAATGGTTGGTTTAAAAGGCATGAAATATGATAGAGCTGTCCGCCCACCAACACGTTTGTACCACAGATTTCAACTCATCTTTTGATGGGTTGGATGTCATTAAATTGTGAACAGGATAAAGGGTCTCAGTTCAAATGGTAAATGGCAAATCTCGAGCATCAAAACATGATGCATTAGAGCAGGCAGTTCCTTGAGCTTGCTCCACCATTCAATAAAATCACGGCAGGACCAAAGCAAGACAGGAGTTCTTCAAGAAAAGGTGCAATGCATCAAAGGATGAGCTCCATGGTATGGTTGGAGAATGGAATTTGATCTTGGGGCCAAAGATCTGATGAGAGCCTTCTGCTGCCTCTTTTCAGTAAGGCCTGCAAAATTACGAGAAGGATACCATGAAGCTGGAGGGAGTTCAGAAGAGATTTACCAGCACATTGCTGGGTATGGAAGGTTTGAGTTATAAGGAGAGAGTGGATAGGCTGGGACTTCTTTCACTGGAGCATAGGAGGTTGAGGGGTGACCTTATCGAGGTTTATAAAATCAACAGGGGTATAGACAGAGTTAATGGTATATGTCTTTTCCCTCGGATGAGGGATTTCAAGACAATGGCACATGTTTTAAGGTGAGAGGACAGAGATTTGAAAGAGACTTGAGGGGCAAATCTTTTACACAGAAGGTGTTTGCGTGTGGAATGAACCTCCTGAGGAGCTGGTGGATGCAGGCACAGTTACAACCTTTAAAAGACACTTAGGTAAGCACATAAATAGGAAGGGCTTGAAGAGATATGGGTCAGGAACAAGTGGGTGGGACTAGTTTAGTTTGCGATTATGTTCAGCATAGACTGGTTGGACAGAAGGGCCTGTATCTGTGCTGTATGACTCTTTGATTCATTTAAGTCCAAATCAGGCAGTGAGCAGGGTCCTCAGATTAAGAATTCCAGGCCAGAGGTCATGCCAACCCCTATGATGGACACAATATGTCAATTAAGGATTCAAATCTCATCAGCAGAAATTGATTGTTCACTCAAGGGGCTCAAGGGTGTAAAGGTGATTGCCAGGCTGTCCTATCACAGACTAAATCAGGGATGAGGAGGACAGTCAGCGTGCTGGATGGATGAACAAGGATGTGATCTGGTAACTCTGCACCAAGAAACATGCTTCCCTTGGTTAGTTCAGTAAATAAGCAGCTTCATTTCTCAAGATATCTCTCTCTTTTTAAGTATAGGAGTTGGCATGTCATGTTGAGGTTGTACAGGATGTTGGTGACGCGTCTTCTGGAGTGGTGTGTGCAGCTCTGCTGGCTTTGTTCTATGAAGGACATTATTAAGCTGGACAGGGATTCAGATAAGATTTAGCAGGATGTTGCCAGGAATGGAGGGTTTGAGATACAAAAATAGACAGGAAACATTGGAAATTTTTTCACTGGAGCATAAGAGGTTAAGGAGTGACCTTATTGAGGTTGATAAAATCATGAGGGGCATAGACAAGGTGAATGACAACAGTCTTTTCCATTGAGTGGGCAAGTTCAAACTAGGGGGCATACTTTTAAGGTGAGGGGAGAAAGATTTAAAAGGGACATGAGGAATTTTATACAGAGGGTGGTTCATGTGTGGAATGAGCTGCCAGAGGAAATGGTGGATGCAGGTACCGGTACAACATTTAAAATACTTTTAGATAAGTTCATGAATAGGAAAGGGTTGGAGGCATGTGGGCCAAGAGAAGGCAGACGGGACTGGTTTAGTTTGGGAACATGGTTGGACTGAAAGCTCTATCTCCAAGATGCACAACTATGATTCTGAAGTTACCTAACATCCACGTCCAGGTTTTTCAACCATATCTTGTAGCATTGCATACGTTGGGCCCTATGGTTGGCAGTATGGGGAGTTTGACCACTGATAAAAAAAAATTGCTGTGGATGCTGGAAATCAGAAACAAAATCAGGTAGCATCTGTGGAGAGAAAGCAAAGTTAACATTTCAGGTCAAGTGACTTTTCTTCAGAACTGATGTTAGCTTGGAAGACATTGGCGTATATGCTGAAGGTGGGTTGGGGGAAGGGGCCAGGAGTAAACACCAGAGGGAGATGGAGCCCAGAGGCAGACAAAGGAATGGGTAAAGGTCAGCCTGGGAAAATCAATAGTTGCTAATGGGGACCGTGAGTAGCTGACAGCGGGTTGTTTTGGTGTATGGGAATTGGGGTAAGGAAATGGGAGAAGGTGTTCAGGCCCTAAAATTATTGAACTCAATATTGAGACCAGAAGGTTGCAGAGTCCCCAAGCGGAAAATGAGGTGCTGTTCTTCCAGCTTGCACTGAGCTTCACTAGGGAACTGCAACAAGCCTGAAACAGAGATGTTGGCCAGGGAATAGGGTGTTGCATTGAAATGGCTGGCAGCTGGAAGCTCAGAGTCACTTTTGTGGGCAGGATGTAGGAGTTCTGCAGAGCAGGTCACCCAAGCTATACTTTATCTCCCAAGTGTAGAGAGGAGACTACCATCAATAGCTTTGAATATTTTCTGCTGTAGTTGTTGTCAGTAAAACCCAGGGAAAATGTATATCATTAAATGGCAAGATCCAAGCTCTGAATTCTAGAATATGAATTCAAAACCATCCATCAAAACCATTGTGTTAATGTCTATATCCTTGTTTATGATTCAAGCTGAAGGTGGCAACATTCATTATCTGGGGTGTTTGGTAGGGTTCTACTGCATACATAGGTCACTGTTAAGGCTGTTCTGCACTGAGATGAATACCACAAACGATTAAATTTTAAACCATTCGCTGGCTTTGGAATTACTTTCCTTGCATTTCCTCTCTGCTTCTGATATGCATTTGAAGGAAACCTCAAAATGTTTAATTTGGTTGCCAAGGTGCTGCAGTCCTGAGTGCTTAGACGTTATCTGACAAGACACAATCTGACATGATTCCAGTCAAACACCAAGGTCTCCAAACACATCCTTTGTAATTTCCTGTTGGCCAAGAATTGTGTACCAGCTGTGGATTTAGAGCTGGATGTTCAGTGTACCACGGACCTGTTCTCCAATGCTTGTGACAACTTTTGACTTTACGACCAGCACAGGTAAAACTAAAGCCATTTACTGTCCTCCACAGGGGCACTTTCTCTTTAACTCTTTGCTTCTGACCATGAGCTGACCTGTCAACAGTGGATCCAAGTTCATTTCTCCTGGTGGGATACACTTTGAAGCTGTCTATATCAGTAATATGCGTGAGTGTAGCCTCCAGCAGACTGGGACAAAGGGGACTAAGTCTACATCTCAAACTGATCATTTTTTAGTCAACAGAGAAAGAAGACAATTGTTGCATTAGTCTCCAGGTCCAAAACTGAGAGAGAGGATAAAGAGCTAACCCCAGTGCCATTCAATCAACCCTCAGCTAGGAAAATGGATGAAAATAAAGAACTTATGCTTGCTTAGCACCTAAAGGATAACCACCTTTGAAGTACGTGCACTGCTTTTCATCTGATAAGGATTTCAAGGTCTAAAAGGGTTAAGAGAGCATTGCTTCAGCAATGTTATGATGATGTTCATGTGGGCTTGGTGGGGTTGGATGAACAATTTAGGGTTTTGAAGCAGTAAGAACCATTGTGTAGATCATTCACAGACTCCCGGTCACAATGGCATGGATTTTCTGAACAGTGGAATCACAACTCATTCACCCCCTCTGCTCCCAGCTTTCTCTATCAGTACCGAACTCCACATTTCTCGCTAGGAGTTCCAATTCTTTCAGAAATATGGAGTGTCGGTGAAATCAAACAGTTCCCTTGTAATGTAAAATTGAAAGGGGAAACTGAACCATAACCTCTTTTGCAGCAGTCAGTGTTGCAGATTAAAATATCAAGCAACATAGCCAGGCACTTTGACAACAGCTGGGAAATGGGGAGTGTTAAGGTAGGTATGGGGTTAGTGTTACAGTTAGAGAAGAGGTTAGAATGTTTGGTGGAAAGGGGTTAGACTGTTTGGTGGGAAGGGGTTAGAGAGTTTGGTGGGAAGGGGTTAGAGTGTTTGGTGGGAAGGGATTAGTGTGTTTGGTGGGAAGGGGTTAGAGTGTTTGGTGGGAAGGGATTAGAGTGTTTGGTGGGAAGGGGTTAGAGAGTTTGGTGGGAAGGCGTTAGAGTGTTTGGTGGGAAGGGGTTAGAGAGTTTGGTGGTAAGGGGTTAGAGTGTTTGGTGGGAAGGGATTAGAGTGTTTCGTGGTAAGGGGTTGGAGTGTTTGGTGGGAAGGGGTTGGAATGTTGCATCGTAAGGAATCAGTGTGGTGATGTTGGATGCATTATCCCAGCAATGGGAGAGAGGGGTTTCGAGGCTCATGGGGTGGGGAGAGAGCTTTAGGAGCCAGTGAAGTCAGAGATGGGGTGATATTGGGACAAGCTGCAGGGTTTGGGTGGGGGATAGGGGGGGTCCAGTGTCAGGGCTAGTGAGATCCAGAGGGTGTGGGGAATTTGGGTCAGTGAGGTGGGGATGCTGCTCCTAGCACCAGGGAGGGGGAGGGTGTGGGTTGGGTTGATATGGGAGGGGAAGGTGGTGTGAAGCTGGCAGTGCCAGCAACAGGTGTGGGCGAATGTTGGGACATGGTTTAACTGAAGCAGAAACGCCCAGGTGCTCCACTCGTAATGGATATATATTTTAGGAGGATTTTAGATGCATGAGAATTTCCCATCAGAATCCTTCATTTTCCAGGAGAATCCCCCCTAGATTCTGCAGCATCTAGAACATCAGAATTAGGAGCCAGAGTAGGCAATTGAGCCTTTTGAGCCCACTCTGCCATGTAGCATGATCATGGCTGATCTTATCCTGGTCTTAACTCCCCTCTCCTGCCTGCTCCCTTAGCCATTTCTCTCACTTTCCATCAGAAACATATTTCTTTCTTTCTTGAATCTATTGATTGATTCTGCCCCCATTGCACTCTGGGGTGGTCAGTTCCACTGTTTCACAATCCTCTGCTTCTCCTCATCTCAGTTTAGAACCTACCTCCTCACTCTATATCTACAACATGCAACTCCAGTCTGTACTGTTCAAGCAACTCTCTAGCCATTTGAAGATTGAAGTGGTGCTAGAAAAGCACAGCAGGTCAGGCGACATCCGAGGAGCAGGAAAATGGATGTTTTGGGCAAAAGCCCTTCATCAGGCATCAGTAGCAAGCCTGGCATTTATTACCTACCTTTATAACTGTCCTTGAGAAGGAAGTGAAGAGACTTTAAGCATTGGCAGCCGTGGTGAAGATACTCCAATTGGACTTTTCAAAGGATTGTGCCCCAGTGACTAAAATGTGCTTTTCTAGGGCTTGAATCCACAATGTTGGAACTCAAGAGCAAGGAAACATTGAAATGTTCGCCAATTGAAGGGAAAATACACAGTACAATTTCCCACATGCTCTTTATGATTGAATTTGCTTCTTTACTGTTGTGTAAAACTTTAGGTCTGACTGTGTGGTGTTAATATGATGTAATACATCATTACAGGAAGTGATGCAATATCGTATGATCATCCTCTCTCTTGCAGCTTCATGGCAATATGAAACAACTGTAGAGTTTTTTTTCTGAGGAGATTCAAATCTCCTGAATGGATATTTTTAGAGATTCTAATCTCCTGGTTATATTTTTTTCTCAATTGAGGAGATTCTAATCTCCTGGTTATTTTTTTTTCTCAACTGAGGAGATTCTAATCTCCTGGTTATATTATTTTTCTTTTTTTTTATTCCCCACCCGCAGCACCCATGTGGTGTGTGTGTAGGTGTAGGACACAGTAAAGAAACATCGTGTGTAGAAACCTTTACTCATATTCCCCCATTAGGAATGAACAACACCAGAGTGGTTAGTGTCAAGCAATGCCCTTACAACTGCAGGGTTATTCCCAAATAAGAGTTAATGGCTGCAATTTCCCCATAGAAACATGGAAAATAGTAGCAGGATTTAATGTACGGAAGTTCTGTTATGTACTTTTCCAGAATTCCTGATCATTGTTGCCCTTTACACAGCGGCTACATTAGAATATTTGAAGTTCCCTTTTATGCCATTCTGTTCCTGTCGCATCTTCCTGCATAATTTATTTGCAAATGTGATCACTCGGCCTATTTGAAGGCTTCCAAGTTGTTTGCGTTTGGATATTTGGGTATAACTATTACAATAATCAAGAAACTCAACATCATCTAGAATAGGCTGCTTTCATCAGCAGCCCTTCCAATACTTTGCAGATCCGATCTCTCCATCACTAATGCATTGTGGGCCGCTGCCTATATGCCATCAACGGAACACAGCGCAGTAACTTAGCTGGCAAGTTACTTCAATAGCATTTCCCAAACTCATGACCTCCACCATCTAGAAGGACGACTGGTGCGGGAACATTACAATTTGCAAGTGCATCTTCAAGCCAAGCTATGTCCTGTCTTGGAAACATATCTCTAAGGAATGCTGGGTCAAAATGCTGGAACGTCATCCCTGTCGTCAGTATGGGTGAACCTACATCAGACAGACTGCAGCAATCCATTAGTCTCACCACCACCTCCTCAAGGGCAATTAAGAATGGCTTCTAAACACTGGCTTCGACAGCAATGCCCATATCTCCATAAATAATTTTTAAATATTCATTAGCATTTTGTGAACTGTTGAAAAATGTTTCCTTTTCAAAGCATATATCAATTTCACTCCTTCAGTCTGCATGGTATCGCAGAGACAAATTAATTACTCCATACTGTGTGAATGACTATCCTCAACAACCTAACAAAAAGCAATGTGTTGTTTTTTTTTCAGGTTCTAATCCATCTTTCATGGGGCAATGTACCGCTATGTCTGGTCTGGGGTCAGGAGAAAGTCAGTTGAAATAAGAGTAACTAATGTAAAATGAATTAAATCAGTTTCATTCTGTGAAGCTCAATTATAAGTAACCTGCTCGAGTAGAAATGTTAATTATTGTACTACTTACGAATCACATCATCTGCAAGAATACATCAAGAAATATCACCCATGTATTGAGAAAAATCTGATGTTAAGGAAGCTCAAGATTTAGTCACAAATAAGAGTAATGAGATTCTGAGCTCAGGAAGTAAAGAATTATCTGAACCTGCAATGTTTTTTGCAACGTCCCAAAATGCTATAGAGCCAGTTAAGAGAGTTAGAAATATTCAGCTGACTTTTTTTTAGCTAAGTGTGAGTTGTGCCAGGTTTTCCTGGACAATTTTTCACCACATAACCCAGTGAGATTTCTCACTATATCTTACCAAATACACCTCACTAACTATCCCCACTCCGATAGCACTCCTTCGGGTCTGATTCCTGCCCCATTTTACCACTTACCCCATAACAAATATTTGCCAAAGTTACAGGCAACACTTGTATCCGTGGCATCCTCAAATGGTCTGTTTGCACCCAGACAAGGTCTTTGTTTAATCACCATCTCACATAATTTAACTGTCCTTAGTTACATTTTGTCTTAACACCCTCTCTAAGTTACTGCTACTCTGTCCCTAATGTCGTTGTCCAGTTGGGAAACATCACGTATAATCAAGCAATTGGTGATTCCAGACATGAGCTTTTATTTACAAACAAGGAAATTGAACACAAAATAAACCATTTGAGACTGCAGTTCAGCCCCACAATAGAAACCAAACATTGGTATTATGACCAACGACTATTCTACAAAGTATGACCTGCTGCATCAACTTTCATTGACTGGAACTGGGTGTCAATCAGATCCAAGCCTGTCTGGCTTGGAGCGGCTAATGCAGCTGAGTTCTGTCACAGACAAGAACGGCTTCCCTCTCCTCAATGTCCTCCTCAGAAGAAGACTGCTCCCCTTCCCCTGGCTTCTTAGCTTCTAGTACATTATCTCATGACCTGCTCCAATTGTGCAGAGCAGAGCACACCAGGACGATGTGGCGCACCCTATAGAGACGATACTGGAGGGCCCTCCCAGACCACTCGAAACAGCAGAAATGCATCTTCAGGAACCCTATCATCTGCTTCTCGCTGGCCTGGACCAAGCATGTGCACTAACTTGGTGAAGGTGCCACACTGGCTGGGGAGGCAACACATTTCATCAACAACGAAGTGCTTGCTGCACAGGACACCCTGTGAAGCTGTATCAACCACGAAACTTGTCAAATTCAGCAGAAATTGATCATTATACTTTCATGAGAACAACATTCCCCTCACTCCACAGCACCTTTGCAAGTTTCATAAGTGATGGGGTACATTTGGCCAGCCCTCAATGGCTAAGTGTATTCACTCGGCATTCACTGCAAATGGCCAGAGGAATGACTGCAAATGAACTGTAGCTGGAGTTTGCAAACACATGGTTCATTTATTTGCACCTACAATGTCCTAATATCCAGCAGGCATCCATCCTGCACTCAAGCTCATTAAAGTGACACTGACTCCATCCAACCTGAATAATGCCCCAGCCATTTTCTAGATGCATTTCCCATCTGGAGATTGAGAAGTGATGGCAGGCAATGTGGCTCATGGTGGACACTGTCAGGACAGGGCTCCTCATGGTCACGAGTTACACCCCAAGCCTCCATGTCTCCTTCTGCCTCAGTGTACACTGACAGCTTCATTTCCACCCCTCCACCACGTGGAGAGCCATCTTACTGATCTTCACCGAGAACTCTCCTCCCTACTCCCGAGTCCTGATGGTCTACCTTGGTAACCCTGTGCTTCTGCACTCCCCCTTGTGGAGGCCACAGTGGTGGTCACTGCCATTAATGCCCCCTTATATAGCCTAGCATGCCCTCCAATACTGTTCGACCTCCTCAGCATCCCTACCACCCCCCCACCATACCATACACCTTGCATTTCCTACTTATCATCATACTTGTCCTCACCTTCACGAATCACAGCTTCTCCAACACCCACAGCCATGATTCCTCCACTTGCCCAACAAGTTCCTCTTGCCCTCTCTTCAATGATCAATAAATTAGATAAATGTAAGGTGCTGCATTTTAAAAAGGCAAATCAGAGCAGGACTTATACACTTAATTGTAAGGCTCTGGGGAGTGTTGCAGAACAAAGAGACCTTGGAGTGCAGGTTCATAGGTCCTTGAAAGTGGAGTCGCAGGTAGATAGGATAGTGAAGTAGGTATTTGGTATGCTTTCTTTAATTGGTCAGAGCATTGAGTATAGGAGTTGGGAGGTCATGTTGCGGCTGTGTAGGATATTGATTAAGATACTTTGGAATAATAGTCTCCCTCCTATTGGAAGGATATTGTGAAATTTGAAAGGATTCAGAAAAGATTTACAAGCATGTTGCCAGGGTGGGAGGATTTAAGCTCTAAGGAGAGGCTGAGTAGGCTGGGGTTGATTTCCCTGGAGCTTCGGAGGCTGAGGGGTGACCTTAGAGAGGTTTATAAAATTATGAGAGGCATGGATTCCAGACCCAGATGGCATAGGTTTAGGGTGAGAGGGGGAAAATTTAAAAGGGAGCCAAGGGGCAATTTTTTTCTTGCAGAGGGTGGTACATGTATGGAATGAGCTGCCAGAGGAAGTGGTAGAGGCTGGTACAATTACAACATTTAAAAGGCATCTGGATGGGTATATGAAAAGGAAGGATTTAGAGGGATATGGACCAAGTGCTGGCAAATGGGACTAGATTAGATTAGGATATCTGGTCGGCATCGACGAGCTGGACTGAAGGGTCTGTTTCCATGCTGTACATCTCTATCTAATAGGACTGTATTCTCCCAACTTCTGATTAATTTCAACAAGCAGCTGGACATGACTGACCAGACCTCTGACCACAGTCATTACAGCTCCCCGAATGAGGTCAAGCAATCTCCAGGACTGTTTGTACTAGCCCCATAAGACTGACAATTGTCCATTCCCTGAAGTGGAACTTCGGATACAGTTCTGAAGAAGGTTCATACTGGACTTGAAATGTTAACTCTGTTTCTCTCTCTGCAGATGTTTCCAGACCTGTTGAGTTTCATCAGCACTCTCAGTATTTCACCCACTCTATAAAACCTGCAGACCTGGGTCAATCCAGCATCCTGTGTTTGGCTGGTTGTCATTCCAGCATCAGCCTCTAGCTCCTCTGTGGCACTGTTGAGCCAAACAGCTGCAGGCCTCTCATTGGTAACAGTTTCAGGATACGGGATAGGACATTTAGGACTGAGATGAAGAAAGATTTCTACACCTAAAGAGTGTGGAATTCTCTGCTACTCAAAGCAGTTGAGGCCTAAACATCAGCTATTTTCAAGAAGGAATTAGATATCGTCCTTAGGGCTAAAGGGCTCAAAGGGTGTGGGGAAGAAGTCACAAATGGGGTTCTGATTGGATAATCAGCCAAGATCATATTGAATTGTGTGGTAGGCTCAAAGGCTGAATGGCCTACTCCTGCTCTTAATGTCTACATTTCTTTGAGTGTGCAGATGTAGATGGAGAAAGTTATGGGCAAGTTAAAGAGACAACTTGATTGAAGTATTCAAAATCATGTACAGCACTTTATTTTGCTTCTAGATAGGAGTGCTCTGCATTTTCAGTTTAGGCCCTTCATAATCTCGAGGACTCAACATTGAGCTCAACAAGTACAGGGCACAATCTCTGTCCTTCATTGGATTACACTCTTTCTCTCTCGCTAGGGTGACGTGTGCACATTGTTACTCTTGTGAGTAATGGGGAGGGGTGTTGATTTCGCAGATGTAACAAAAAGGGTCGTGATCATAACTTTAAGCATCGCGCTGACAAACATGTATAGAGGGCAGCTGCAGGCAAAAATCAGATTCTGGGAAAAACACATTTGTGCAGGCAGAAAAGCAGAACAATAGAAAACACTAGCACAGCAAGTGTTAATCTCGTTACAAAACGGTTGTAGCTAACGGCCCAAGGAGATAGAAGTAGAATCTAATCATGATAAGGAGAAGTCACGTAGGGGCAGTCAGGTCGCAAGTTAGGCAGCGAACGAGGGTGATTGGGTAATATAGGAGTTGGGAGAGGTGACCTCATGCAGCTCAAAGATGTAACTGTATACTTGTTTCAATGCTCATTGTTCATTTGCTTTAGCATTTGACACCCTTTCTTGCAAGATCGTAAAATAAATTGTCTTGTTTCCAGTTTTGGTGGTCTTGGCTAATTTTGTTAAGTTTGTTTCTAACACTCTCAACTGAGCTGTCTTGTTTGCTACTATTCACAACTACTATAAAGACCTATTGTGGATCTATATCACCCCTTCATCACCACCAGCACTGCCTTTGTGTTTTGCTCTCACACATCTATTCCACTCAATCCCCCTCCAAACAAAACCCATTGTTTTGCATCCCCTTCAGCTCTGAAGTAGTCATATCGAACTCAAAATGTTAACTTAGTTTCTCGCTCAAAGGTGCCGCCAGATTGGCTGAAGTTCTCCAGAACTTTCTGTGCTTGTTTCAGATCTCCCGTTTTTACTCAAAATCATGTGTGATGTTCGCAAAATCAGAAGTAGCTGGAGGAACGAGGGGTGGAGACAGTGCCGAGAGAGAGAGAACAGCAATGGAGCAGACTAAAGAATGGATAATGGTGAGCCGGGAACAAAGGAAAGTTGCTAATGGGGACAATGAGTGGGTGAAAATGGGCTGGATGTGTTGGAAGCAAACTGTGAGGACAAGACCTGATTTGTTGGGATGGTGGAAGGACATGGAAGGTGGTGCTCAGGCCTTAAAATTATTGAACTCGATATTGAGTCCTGAAGGCTGCAGGGTGCTGCAAGCAGAAAATGAGATGCCCTTCATCCAGCTTGTGCTGAGCTTCATTGAAGTACTGCAGACCTCAAAAAAGACCCTGAACTTCCAGTTACCTACTACTGCAACACATCACCATGTTTCCTGGACAACATCTTGGTAAAAGGCTTGCTGCAGTGCTCCAATGAAGGTCAGCGCATCTCCACCGATCATTTACTCCTTCCCTTTACATCCCAGCTCCCGCCATCCACCCCTCCCCCCAACAACCTGCACTTCAGTATTATATACCAACCTTTTCCTAATTACAGTCAGTTCTGAAGAAAGGTTACTGGACTCAAAACATTAACTCTGCTTTCTCTCTCCACATGCTGAGATTCCCTAGCTATTTCTGTGTTTGTTTCAGATTTCCAGCATCCGCAATTCTTTATATTATTGTCTGATCAGTACATATAGCTCTAAGTATTACTTACTCAGTAATTTTGTTTTGTCACATATGACATAGATGGGGCAAATAAGGAGAAACTTTTTTCAGTGTTGTTTATCATAGATTTAAGGTGATCGGCATTAGAACCAGAACAATTGTGGTGGGAACTGCCTGAAAAATGGTGCAAGTAGATTAAATGATGAATTGAGTAAACACCTGAGAAGAAAAATATGATACAACTTTTGCAGAAGGCCACAGGAATAGGATCAATTGTGTAACTCACGACAGGGGGAGGTGACTCTCTTGAATGGCTTTCCATTGCGCTGTATCATTCTATGATTCTAGCGATGATTTAATTCTCTCTGTGTGATTGTCAATCTCTCATTGTTCCTCTCTCACATGAAAAGTCAATGACTGAAGTCATTACCATTAGTCAAGAACAACAAGCCAGAATCAATCTGTCAAAAAGCAGTGTCAGTCATAGGTCAGCAATCGAGATCAGTTAAGAAGTCGACCAACAGAACAGCCCAAACCTATTCTTCCCTGATTTTACACAGTTGTACGCTCATCATTTTCTTGACACTGCTGTTTCCACAGTGATATGTCTCAGGCAAATTGCACAATCATGTGAAAAGCACAGAAAGCTGCAAGTGTTCCCTGTGGAGGCTGTGGAACAAATCCAGGTGTTTGCCTTAGGCCTCTGCCCATCTAGATACACAGAGGCACAAGGCCAGTGATTATAGTAATAAGATTTTATTTTTAAGTAATGTCTAACTGAAGTGGGAAGCAGTCGAATGTGTCATGAGATACAGGATGAACACTCATGGCTTTTACCTGCTTGTATTACACCGGTTGTATGCTAAGTAAGATTCAACTTTCCTGCCTTGTTTTAATGCACTCGCAGATATGAATAGGTTGACTCTGGAATGCATTATGGTCAGTGCACCGTTAATTAGCTAGTCAGAGAAAACACGTACTAATTGTGTCAATGCTCTTTATAGAACAAGCGAGACTATGTTTTTGTTAATTACTAATCTTTTATTAATCAAATACAGGTTAATCTAACAGGATGTACAGGAGCCAGAGTTGTGAGCTCCACAATCAGCAGCTCAATTTAGATATGGGAGACAATGACATCCAAGTTGAAACAGAAGACAATGAACAGAGAGCAAGCCACTGCCCCACAATACTTAACTGACTGCACATTTCAAAGTTGCAGCACACATAAAATGCAGTAGTTTAAAGAAAGCAGTTCACCATCACTTTCTCAATAGCAATTGTGAATGCAAACCTAGCCAGTGACACCTAGATCCAATGAAATAATTTTTAAAAACATAGGAGAACTCTAAAATCTCATCGGAACAAACCACACAAGTGCAGGCATAATGTCAGGGCAAAGTCATAGTCACGGCAATTGGTGTCTGAATACCAGTTCTTTTTCATTAGTGTTGCTTGATTTGGAAATAGTACACAGTTTTTCTTCATTTATTATTTTGTGAGATGTGGGTGTCACTATAGATGTCATCAATTATTATCTATCCCTGATTCCCTTCCAGAGTAGTGAAAAGTCAACCACATTGTTGGATGTACACCAGACTGGGTACGGACAGCAGATTTCATTCCCTGAAGGATATAGAGTCATAGTCATAGACTCACTCAGCTCAAAAACAGATCCTTCAATCCAACCATAACATGCTGAACCTAATCTCAACCTAACCTGGATCCCCCCCTGCCTGCTCCTGGCCCGTATCCCTGCAAACCTTTCTCTTTCTACCAATAATGTTTATCTATACACCCTGATATTGATCACTAAGAAAAGTGGGTCAATTCTATTCACTCTCTCTGGACTCCTTATTATTCTTCACACCTCAACTAAATTTCCCTTAAGCCTCCTCTGATCCAAAAAAAATAACCCAGGCCTATTCAATTTGTCCCCATTGCTAAAGTTCTCAATTTCTGACCTTCTTCCATTTTCAGTTGGGCATGCTCAGCAGAATTCACAAAAGGTTTCCGTGCAAGACTTCTATATGACCTCTGCAATTCATAATGCATGGCCAGAACTGTACCAAATTCTCCGGTTGTAGTTTGACCATTTTTATTTTTACAGCTATGGCATAACCTGCCTGCTTTTATTGTCTATGCCTTGGCTACTAATGAGAAATATCTTGTGGACATTTCAAACTACATTATCTATCTGTCCTGCTACCTACAGGGAGCATGCGTCCCTCTTTGTCTATTCTCTTCCCATGTTTACTTTCCAAAAGTGCATTTAAACTGTTAGCTCAGACTTCTTAAAATCTCCAATAAACTAAGTAAAAAGTCTCTCTTCCAGCATTAAAGAATGGAAATTGCACACCACAGTGAGTTTTCGCAGTACCATGCAATGTTAACTGTAAGTTTTAATAGTTTCTTGCACTCTTCTGTTGAATTTCTCAAAGGGACTGTTCTTGGACATGCCTACTCAGGGAACTTCATTAACACTGCCACCAATGCAGTAGCCCAATTTAGCCCAATTTCACTACATGGAGTAGATATCATTGCTTCCCTGATCACTGTCGTAAATGGCTTTACTTTCACTTGTTCTAACTTCTAGTTGAATTCTACTGCAAGGGTAAACATTCTCCAAACTTTCTCGAATCTCTTGCATGTTCCTGAAATATTCTTGCTGTGAAGATTGAGGAAGTGTCAAGAATACTTTGGTGCCACGTTGAATATGTTGTCAAGTAAATGTTTTTCATCATGTGAAAAGTGAACATTGTTTAAAACAGTCTCTATCACTGTTTGCAGCATGCATCAATGTTCCATCATACAGCAGGTAATACTGTTTGTTAAATATCAATATTTAATTAATCAAATGTAAGCTCAACTAATAGGAGTTGCACATACTGGAGCTGAAAGCTTAATAGATCAGTTGTCTAGATGCACAAGCAAGAAAGAG
This sequence comes from Chiloscyllium punctatum, assembly GCF_047496795.1. Taxonomy (NCBI): domain Eukaryota; kingdom Metazoa; phylum Chordata; class Chondrichthyes; order Orectolobiformes; family Hemiscylliidae; genus Chiloscyllium; species Chiloscyllium punctatum. Next base: position 52,250,226 of record NC_092762.1, on the reverse strand, counting down.
TGACACATTAGATTAGATAACTTACAGTGTGGAAACAGGCCCTTCGGCCTAACAAGTCCACACCGCCCCGCCAAAGTGCAACCCACTCATACCCCTACATCTACCCCTTACCTAACACTATGGGCAATTTAGCATGGCCAATTCACCTGACCTGCACATCTTTGGACTATGGGAGGAAACCCACGCAGACACGGAGAGAATGTACAAACTCAGTCGCCTGAGGCGGGAATTGAACCCGGATCTCTGGCGCTGTGAGGCAGCAGTGCTAACCACTGTGCCACCGTGCCACCCATAATTACATATAACCAATAGATACTTTGCATCGCAATACTGCTGCTTAAGAATGTCTTCAAGTAGCCTTTCCAGGCACAACTATGATGATACTAATGCTTTAAGAAGTGTATTTTGTCCTGGTCTTTTTTATGTAAAGATAATGAGACAGAGGAGAGAGCAGTATGCTCAAAACCAATAAACTAAAACAGCTTGTGATGTCTTGGGGTTTTTTTTAAAAGTTGGAACAATAGAAGCAGCCTGAATGGTTGGGTTCAAGCTCTGACAGAACCAAAAATTTTAGTTTTAGCTTCCAGCAGTTGCTCGGATATTGAAACTGGAATTGAAGGCTTTTATTATTCTCTCCGTTACAGCTAAAAGCTAGGATCCTCTTCCTGCTGCTAGAATTACATGTTATGCAATCCATTTTACTGAAATTATCTCTGCCAGGGTTGTGTTTATGGGATGCTATTGTATTGGAAGAGTTAATTAGTAGTAGTTAACTGATATATGTTATTTTACTAAGCATTTCCATCGAGTTACAGTTAAGCCAATTGTTTTTTTTGTCTATATTTTAACTGCAGTGTCAATATAAATCAAGTAATATGACTTGCACCTGAAATGCAATATCTCACAATTAGCTTGAAAATAAGGAAAAATCAGGGTCTAAGTTATCTTCTGAATATATTTTGAGGGGGTTTGGTCTAGTCTATAACACAGTGCATAAAGCTCAGTGCACCAACCCAGCTTTGCAGTGAGTAAACTGAAGTACAAGAGAGAGAGGAAGCTGTCGGAAAGCTAATTTTACCATCAATGCCCTTGGGAGAGAGCAGTTAGTAAAGGTTGCAACACCAACAATAGTATGGTTTGTGTGATGATAATAATGTTGACTCTCTATCACAATGGTGCTCATTGTTATCAGTGGTTTGCGCTCTGCTGTCATAGCAACGACATGAATAAAATTTGAATAGAAATGTTCATGAGCTCATAACAGTGAAGTTACAAACTCAGGATGAGGAGACCCCAGTGTAGCTGAGCCATCACATCCACTGTGTTAGCTACATCCCTCAAGAGGGGTAGCAGCCCAGCTGATACATAACTCTGATGGTATTAATGTGTATGATAGATTACCCGACCACGGACAAGAGATTGTCAGCTTCTGTACTATCAAAAGCCTCACTACATTGCAATAGTGTCTGCTCACATTGGACATTAGCTTCAGTGAAGATGGCACTGGGTGGGTCCAATGTAGGGACATAGGAATATAGGAACAAGTGTAAGATATTTAGCACCTTGAGCCTGCTTCAGCATTCAATGAGATCATGTCTTGATATGTGACTTAACTCCAATTACCTGCCTTTGGTCCATATCCCTTAATATGTTTGCTGAACAAAGAAATGATCGATCTCAATTTAAAATTAATAACTGACCCTGCCATTGGTGAAGAGCGTTCTAAATATCTATCATTCTTTACATGTAGGAGTGTTTCCTCACATCTCTCCTGAACGGTCTGGCCCTAATTCTCAGACTATGCCCACTACTTCTCAGGATGATGTGGTTTGCCAAAAAACTGGCATTTGGTTCATGTCTGACTTGGAGTCAGAGGCTGTGGATCTGGGTGCCATTGAAAAGCCCTGAGCATCCAATCCAGACCTGGATTGTCCAACTGTTTTACCAGGAGGGCCCAAATTTCAATTCTTGCTGTCTCACTGAGTGGCTGACGAAGACATTTCAGAAACATAAGATTTGCCACAACAGTAAACATGGATTTCAGGGAATAACAAACATTTTCAAAACAATAAATTAACCATTTGCATAAGTAATAATATTGAGCATGAAGCAACAGAGCTAAAAAAAATTAAACTTTTCTTTGCCTTTTTATTAAGAAGCAACTTTTGAGAGAGAAAAAGAGTAGCCCTCAAGTGCCATCATTAAGTGTTGCATTGGGAACCAGGGTTGAGCTAAAGAGTTGTGTTTAATTAATATTAATCTTGGTTAATCTGTAGTTGGGCATTCAGTAGATCTCAAAGACTGGCTGCTTGCCTTTGAGACTGGATTGTCCTCCCCTGACAGCTTGCATGGTGGAGGAATGTCGAGGAGGGTGGTAGATGTGTGTCTAACTCAGTCTTTTTCACATATCCTATGCATGGGCGCATTCACCTACCCACATACACCCCCATGAACAAATACCTATTCAACCACACTCACCCACATACTCATTTACACTGGTCCATTCACCCATTCAATCTCTGTCACCTATTTGCCCACACACCTCTCCACCCATTCTCCTCCAATCATAGACTGCTTCTCTCTCACACTCATGAGCCAATTAGCAACAAACATAGGAGCGAAACAGCATCTGATTGGAGGAGCAAATGTTTCTTGTCTCCTGTAGTTTGAACATCAAGTTAACAGGACTGCATAGGACTCCTTTGAGGGAGACATCATGGCCCTGAAGTTTGACCCTGTTAGACAAACCTGATTTAGAATGATGCTCCATTACAATCCTGAGGATGTGCTGAAAAGTTGTCCTGGAAAGGTTTCACACTGACTATCTTCAGATTGATTTAAAACATCCAATGATTGACAGAAGAGTATTCTATAGATAAGCTCACAAGTGGGATGTTCATTGATGATTGCACAATGTTCAGCAACATTTGCAATTCGTTTGATGCTGAAGCAGCCTATATCCAAACACAGCAAGAATTGGATAATACCCAGGCTTGGAAGATTTATGCCATATAGGCACTAAAAATGACCATCTCCAACAACAGAGCATCTAGCCACTGACATTCAATGGTATTTCTATCAATGAATTCCCCATTATCAATATCTTGAAATCAAACTGGCCTATTCATTTTGGTATATAACAACAAGAGCAGGTCAGAAGCTGAAATCTTGCAGCAAGTAACTCACCTCCTGACTCCTCAGTGCCTGTACACCATCTAAATGGCACAACTCAAGAGTGGAACACAATGCTGTCCAATTGCCTGGATGAGCGCAGAGTTGAAAAATGTGCTGCTGGAAAAACACAGCAGGACAGGCGGCATCCCAGGAGCAGGAGAATCGACATTTTGGGCATAAGCCCTTCTTCAGGAATGCCCGAAACGTCAATTCTCCTGCACCTCGGATGCTGCCTCTCCTGCTGTGTTTTTCCAGCACCACATTTTTCAACTCTGGTCTCCAGCATCTGCAGTCCTCACTTTCGCCTCCTGGATGAGTGCAGATCCAACAACCCTCAAGATATGGATAACATCCAGGACAAAACAGTCATTTGATTGTTATCAACACCATAAGTATTTGCTCCCTCCATTACTAACGTTCGGTAGCAGCAGTGTGTACCATCTAGAAGATATACTTCAGAGATTTGACAAGGTTCCTTAGACAGCACATTCCAAATTCACTACATTTAATGGGACAAGGGCAGAAGATATATAGGAACACCACCATTCGCAAGTTCCTCTCTAAGCCACTCACCATCCTGACTTGGAAACTTAATGCCATTCATTCAGTGTCACTAGGTCAAAATTCCAAACCCATTTGATCTGAGGTGTTCAAGAAGGCAGTTCATCACCACCTTCTCAAGGGCAATGAGGGATGGTCAATAAACATTGGCTCAGCCAGTGACATCCATGTCCACTGAATGAATTGTTATGATCTCAGCTAATGTTCTTACCAGACCCCCCAGGAAGGAATCTAACTTGAAAGATCACAATTTTTATTTGTTTTTCCTGTCAAAAAATAGCCTCTCACAGAAATATAAGCATGCAGTGTTACAGATATGGATTTAACTGTAAAACAAAAGCTTATTATGCAAGATAAATGAAGATAATATGAAGTAAAGCAAAATATTTACATTAAATATTGAAGGAGTTTGAAACACATGATAGGAGTATAACCCCATCAATCACAATCCTATTACAATATTCAAAAACCAGAGAAATTGCCCTTTTCTGTCCCACATAAGGTTTGACTTAGCTGATTTGATTTTGGTTTTATTATCCTGCGTACTTAAATACAGGAGTAGGGTGAAAAGTGTCGTCACCCACACCATTATGTTAGGCACAAGTACCTAGATGCAGAACCTTAAGAACAAGACAGAAAGAAAAAAACAAGTTAAAAGTTAAATATTGCAGTGATTATAGCATAGTGTAAAACATACAAAATACATTTCGAAGTTACATATTGCAGACCCTCCTACGTAGAAAGTAAAAAAATAAAGCTGAAAGTTCAAACATTATGGCCTCTGTTAAGTGCTTAGCTACAGTGGGACAATAATCACCTCGAGACCACAAGTCCTCACTGAGACTACACCGGGCTATGAGACTGCCACACTGGGCCACTGAGAGATTGTTATGGCTTCCAAGTTTTAGTCATGAGATCCCTATTGCCTACTCCTTGATTCATCATAAAATGAGCCTTGACCTTTTGAGCTTCTCTTAAACCCCCAGAGTTTTAACCAACCACTTCTGGTCTGGAACATTTAAACCATCCTCTGTCTGCTAACATCACCTATTTTTCACAGTTCTGAACTCTCTTCTCCCTTTTTCAGAAACAACTGTTTTAAACATCCAGCTGCAGCCATGACTTCTGCAGAACTGCCCAAATGTCAGCTAAAAATAAGATTATTTCCCAAACTCTGGGTATTGTCAAAAGCTTAAGGTAAGGCTATGGCCTAGTGATATTATCACTGGACTGCTAATCCACAGACCCAGCCAATATTCTCGGGACCCAGGTTTGAATCCTGCTACAATAGATCGTGGAATTTGGAATCAATTTTTAAAAATTTGGAAATAAGAGTTTAATGATGATTATGAAACCATTGTCAGTTGCTGGAAAAATCCATCTGGTTCAATAATGTTCTTTAGGGAAGAAAACTACTTAGTCTAGCCTACATGTGACTCCAGAATCACAGCAATGTGCTTGACCCTCTGGGCAATTAAGGATGGGCAATGAATGCTGCCTGGTAAAAACAATGACTGCAGATGCTGAAAACCAAATACTGGATTAGTGGTGCTGGAAGAGCACAGCAGTTCAACGCTGCTCGTTGGATGCTGCCTGAACTGCAATGAATGCTGCCTAACCAGCGATGTTCTCATCCCATGAATGAATAAAGATACATTACACATTAGTTTGTAAACTCTCTCAATGTAAACAAGTTTACGTTAACCTTCACAACTACATCTCTCGCACCGTTTTAAAAAATAACTCACCATGGCTAAAAAATGCTAAAAAGTTAACCTCTAAACCTATTCAAACACACCACAGAAAGCCACTTGTTCAAATTTTAAAATTCCCAACTGGAAAATAAATGATATAAAGTCATATACAAGACATCCCTTCATTTGAATATATGTCCCTATGTAATGAAAAGCCACCTTCAGAAGATGCAATCAATCTTTCCCAACAGTATTAGATGATCTGTCTGAACCCAGGAATATCTCAAAACATACAGGTTTAGCAGTCATCAAAGTGGAGCAAGTGTTATTTTATTAACTGAAAGAAATCCCTTGCTTGAAGGGAAAAATAATTACAAGTTCGGAACAGAGAATTGCATGGTACAGGCAGGAATCTACTCAAAACCAATGGAATGCTAAGAGCAATCTTAAATTATAGAGACTATTACTGTGTGTAACAGGTTTCCATTATCCAAAACCCACATTTCACACTTTTGAGAAGAAAAGCATGCTTTGCTCTTAGAATTCTACAATACGTGAAGAACCTTAACCAGCTCAGAAGTCAAATACCAGTGATCAATGTCACTCATCTTAACAAGGAGAAAACTGCATAGGTCTGAGAAGTTGTTTACTGTACCCAAGAGAACTAGCCTACTACTAACTCCTGTTTTCAAGGATATCTGATGATCAGATTTTGAAAATTCAGCCATGTGTTGAGCATATATCCTCCAAACCCCACCCCCACATAATCAGTATTATCATTTGAGCTCTCAGTTGTGCCAGACACTAATCTTGAGAGGTATGTCTTGCTTCCTAAGCCATACAATTGAACCATGTTGTCAGCGCTGGCACCCAAGTACATACCGCACAGCAAACTTACACTTAACTCGCAACCAACCAAAGAAATAGGGTTTGTAACTCTTATTCACTCATTGAATCGAGACTCTGGATGTTCACTTAGATTGTGCACTAAATTTATGTACAAAAGCAAATTAAGTTCTTCAGTGTCTCTGAATAAAACTAAAGGTTTTCCCATCAGTTGGCTTTGACTCAATTGGCTCAAAGTTTACGGTCTTGATGTTAACAACAGAATATGTGTGGCAGTTAAGTAACTGCACTGCAGGCTGACCTCACAGAATCAGCATTGGCACAATAGGTCAAGCTTCTAACAGCACTGTACGAAGAGAAGAAAGTAAGAATAGGTAATCTGCACCTGATAGGATACCACCAAACATATCTGCAACCCTGCACATAATCACTTGTTAGTGACTGGGCAGGTAATGTCTCTTTAGGATCCTGCAAGGCAATCTCTCACACACGACAGCCTGAGGAGATTGTGTTCCCCTCTGAAGTACTGCAAGATGTTGTTGTGGCCAGTCATCAGTACAGGAATGCAGCATAATTTATCCACTGAGATCAAAAGCACTCCAGTTTACTTAAAAATGTGGGACGACAGAGGTAATTAAATTATCTGACAGCCTATTCTCCAAGAGGAGGCTGGTTAACACTCAATGAACTGCAGTCATTATGTCCACTTTTAACAACTCAGATTCAGACTGGTAGAGAAACACTCACCACATGAACAGCTTCAGTTAATTACCATCCATCACATAATTCCCACTCCAAACACAAAAGGAATTTGGATTTGCAGTGCCTCGTGCTTCAGTGAATGGGAGTTTCAGATTTTAGCTGCCATCACAGCCTCTAAATATAACTCAGTTAATTGCATGTACCTCCATATTGAGTCTACTTTTGTCTTACATAAGTGCATTTAGTCTGATTCCTGCACTTTTTTTTCACATCTGATCCTAGTTCAGTCTATCTTTATTTATCCAGTGCCAGCCAGTATTCTCACAGATAGAGGCCATGGGGTGCTGTACCAACTTCCAGCTTCTGGGAGTCATTCCTGAGGAATATTTTCTGAATAAGTCTGGAATCTGGACCCTACACCTCCAGAAAAATGACTGGTCTTTCAGTCGTGATATTTTGAAGTCCCTTGCCATTATTTTTGTTTTGTGGTGACCAGGAGGAACAGGAATGCCAATGACATCCTGCGGATGGGGCCCTCCAGAGGATTTACCCTGAATTACAGTTAATCATGTGTCAGCCATCTCTTAATGAGGCCATTGAGTTCACCTTCCTTTTGGGAATCGGACCCCCTACCAATGATCTGTGAAAGTGAGAGTATGTTTGATTCTCCCAGGCAGTGAGTTCAAATGAGTATCAATGGGAAAAATCACAGAGAAAAGCCTTGGTTGGCTTGACCTTTTTACCTTTCTTGCCTCCCCCAGACATACCTGTTCTTGAAAACACCCATTGGTGTTAAACTGGGGGAAACAGATTGTAGATTACATCAATTAGCATGAGAGTTCATGAGGAGCGAACAGGGGCAAATATTAAAGATACCTGGTTAAAAATACCAGTTATAAACCAATGGCTCTTTCTATTGTCCAGCGTGTCTGTCTCTCACCTGTCAATTCTGAATGTCCACTTCAACAGGGCTTCATTAACATTCAACATTCTGCACACTAAAAATGTAGAAAGTGGCATTTGAGGAAAATATTTGCATTGACACTGGTCATTATCACTGTAAAAAGCATCACTACACAAATTCATTGCATTACTTGTGGCTAATTTCACCCATACGTTAGTGCTCCCACACAAAACCTAAACACAGGGTACTAGGAAACTCCAGACAACACCTGCTCCTGATCTCTTAACAATAGTTCTGTCACCCACTGAGAATAACCCCTCCCCTACCGAGTATAACCATGTCCCTATCAAGAATAACCCCTTCCCATCATTAATAACCCCTCCCCCACAATGAATAACTATCATTAGTAACTATTTGTCTTCATTAATAATTCTCTCCTCCACCATTAACAACCTCTCCCCTCATTCTTAGCAACAACAACTTAGATAACACCTTTAGCTGGAGGAAATGCCCTCAGTCACTTAATAAGTGTCATTGGAACATTATTTATAAATAAAGGTATGACATTGAGCGATGTAAGAATTCAGCAGGCATGGCTTCAAGAAGGAAGAGAGGTGGACAGCCAGGGACTGAAGCTGCGATCACAGCCATCAGCAATGGACCAAATTATCATAGAATCGTGGCAATGTGGGAGCAGGCCATTTGGCCCATCAAGTCCACACTGACTCTCTAAAGAGCATCCAATCCATTCCCATTCTCATCCCACTACCCTATCTCTGCAACCCTGCATTTCTCATGGCTAATCCACCATGCCTGCACATCCCTACAAACTATGAGCATGGCTAATCCACCTAACCAGCACATAGACTCACAGAGTCAGAGAGATGTACAGCATGGAAACAGACCCTTCGGTCCAACTCGTCCATGCCGACCAGAGATCCCAACCCAATCTAGTCCCACTTGCCAGCACCCGGCCCATATCCGTCTAAACCCTTCCTATTCATGTACCCATTCAGATGCCTTTTAAATGTTGCAATTGTACCAGCCTCCACCACTTCTTCTGGCAGCTCATTCCATACACTCATCATCCCCTGCATGAAAAAGATGCCCTTGAGGTCTCTTTTATATCTTTCCCCTCTCACTTTAAACTTCTGCCTTCTAGTTCTGGACACCTAACCCCAAGGAAAATACATTTTCTATTAATCCTATCCATGCCCCTCATGGTTTTATAAACCTCTACAAGTTTCACAACATTCTTCCGATAGGAGTGAGACCAGAATTGCATGCAATATTCAACAGTGTCCTAACCAATGTCCTGTTGAGCCATAACATGACCTCCCAACTCCTATACTCAATACTCTGTCCAAGAAAGGAAAGCATTCCAAACATCTTCTTCACTGTCTCCCTTGTTTAGTGTTAAGTTGATCAGCTTGGCCTTCTTTCGCTTGCTGATATTTTTGATCCTCGTGGGGAGGGGGGGTGTGTATTTTTTAAACTTTTGCCAGTTGTTTAGCATGTTCATAAAGATTATTTGCAGGAGAAATGTGTGGCAAGAGGCTGATACATGCGTGCATTATCACCAGAAAGGTCAGTTATAGAATTACTGACACTTCTCTGACTGAAAGTACCACTTTCATATTTTCTGGAAAACTGTAGCTACTATAAGCAGCTCGATTTCCTTACACACTGACAAATTTTTCACCAACCCATATGTCTTTATAAAATATCCTTGCCTAAGGCCATGTGTCTGCAGGATTCTATCCAGCACTTTTTCCCAGCTCCTGAAGAGGATTTTCTTTTATTTCAAAAATATACTTCATTCACAAAAAAATTCTATAAATGTGTACAAAGGTTCTCAAACAGTTCAATACAGTCTTTGCAGAGGAAAGAGTCCAAACGTAATATCAAAATTTTGACATTTCTCAGATTACTTACAGTGTGGAAACAGGCCCTTCGGCCCAACACCGACCTGCAACCCATTCCCCTACACCTAACACTACAGGCAATTTAGCGTGGCCAATTCTCCTAACCTGCACATTTTTAAGACTGGGGGAAGGAAACCAGAGCAAACTCAGGGAGAATGTGCAAACTCCACACAGTCAGTTGCCTGAGGCTGGAATTGAACCCAGGTCTCTGGTGCTGTGAAGCAGCAGTGCTAACCACTGTGCCACCTGTCGCAGCTCTGTTCCAGAAACAAAGGCATTTTCTATTCATGCAGGAAACAACTTACCAGTTCTGAGGAAGGGTCACTCGACTAGAAACTCTGATTCCGCTTCACAGATGCAGCCAGACCTGCTGAGTTTTTCCAGCAATCTCTGTTTTAATTTCTGATTTACAGCATCCACATTTCTTTCGGTTTTTATTTCAGAAATAATTTATGTTCATTCTGAGGCAGCGAGAGCGTCTGAGAACTGAACAGGTCCTTTGACTTTGTACTTTGACAGAAAGACCTCAGATGGTGGTCTTTCCCTGCTGTGCCTTGGCAGTAGCTGACCCAAGCCTTAGTGAATTCATCAGCACATAATCCTGCACATTTGAATATGCCAGTCTGCAACACTTGGTCAAGGTCACCTCTTTTACACTGGAAGACTGCCAGGTTTCTGGCAGACCAAAGAGCATCTTTCACTGAGTTGATGGTCCTCTAAGGGTAATCGTTGTTTGTCCCAGTGTGCAGCCTATGATCACGCAGGTATGTCACGTTCTCTTGATCTTCTAACCTCTCAGAGCTCATAAAATCATAGAATCCCTACAGTGTGGAACAGGCCATTTGGCCCAACAAATCCACACTGACCCTCAAAAGAGCATTCCACCCAGGCCCATTCCCCTACTTTATTACTCAACATTTCCCCTGACTAATGCACATAATCTATACATCCCTGAACACCATGGACAACTTAGCACGGCCAATTTACAGACACGGGGAGAATGTGCAAACAGACAATCTCCCTAGGCTGGAATCCAACCAGGGTCTCTAGTGCTGTGAGGCTCTCTAATTCTTTCTTTTCTTTCACTCTTTTATTGACATCACAGTTGTTGGGTCGTCAGTCTAGATTCAATAGCCTGAATGACCTCAATCAGCACAATATCAATTTTGTCATTCTGAGTGCTGCTCCCAACCTCTGAACGTGTCATCCTACACGCCATACCTACATACAGTTACACGTTATTCAATTGAAAGCAAATTCCACCACAGTCTCCTGCACTAACTGACAAAGGGAGTTTTATCCCTCATTGGCAGATGTCAAGTGGGAAGATGAAAAAGAAATTAAAATCCCAAATGACTCCAACATAGTGTCTGTTGGCTTCAATGCAGATGGAGAGCAGAGTGGATAATCAATCACCTCCCAGCAGGCAAGTGGCTACTGAAGTCTTTGAATGTTGGTCAGAAATTACCATGCACGGGAATCTCTATGGATAAAAGGAGGAAGAAATTCAAGTGGTTAGCATCTATCCAGCATGTATTATGGGCCAGTAGGAGCAGGTTTATTCCCTTCTTGATCTGAGGCAATGCCTTGCACATGATCTGATAGCCACCAACCACCCTCATTTGATTGAGATGGCCAATGCTCCCTTATCCCCATACAATATTTGACCTCTGCCTTCACCCAAGACTTTTAAGCTCATGCTGTGGTGTTTGTGATGAGGTCAGCCAGGTGGACCTCATAGAGTGTGAGTTCCTTGATTGGGGCTTTTAACCTGGTCAAATCGGGGATCCCTGGCTGGCAGAAAAAAGAGAGCTGTCTCTGAGGGAACTGGATTAGTGGTGCTGGAAGAGCACAGCAGGTCAGGCAGCATCCAACGAGCAGCGAAATCGACATTTCAGGCAAAAGCCCTTCATCAGGAATAAAGATGAAGGGCTTTTGCCCGAAACGTCGATTTTGATGCTCGTTGGATGCTGCCTGAACTGCTGTACTCTTCCAGCACCACTAATCCAGTATTTGCTTTCCAGCATCTGCAGTTATTGTTTTTACCTCTCTGAGGGAACTGGACTAGTGTCAACTAAATTCCACATGTAAATAAAGGATGACGTGGCAATGGAGTTTTTTTTCACATGTCATATAAGGAAATGGGTCTGAAAGGGTTAATGCTGAAGGCTGCATTAATGCCATCTAATCTAATGACATCATAAGTGTTCTGGTAGGGAAAGAGAAGCCATTTGTGGATGTTCAGGAAGACAGGTTTCCCCTTGTGCGTTTGTCATTAAGTGTGTGACCTTTTGCTCTAAAATTATACCCCCTGGTCCTAAACTCTCCCACAAGGGAAACAATCTTCCTTTTGTTACCCTGTCAGGTGCCCTCAAAATCTTGTATGTTTTAACAAGTTCCCCTCTCACTCTTCCACAATCCAACAATTATAGGCTCAACTACTCAACCTTACCTCATAAGACAGTCCTTCCAAACTTGGTAACGGCCCAATGAACCTTCTCTGCACTACATCCAATGCCAGCCCATCATTCCTTGGGTAAGGAGACCAAAACTGTTCAGAGAATTCTGGCTATGCTCTGACCAGTGCCTTGTACAGGTTTAGCAAAGTCTCCCTACTTTCATATTCCATTCCCTTTGAAATAAAGGCCAACATTCAATTAGCCTTCCTGATGACCTGGTGAGGATGGGATTTGAGAAGGTGGAGAAAGCAGGGACAGATCATCACCCAGGACAGTTTCAGCAACACTTTTTGCCAAGTTTATGTGAGGGATGAGGTCTGACTGCGTGATTGGCTGTTGAGACACACTGCACACCAGGAGACGTGATGCCACGTGATCTTGCTCACTCTTGCAGCCTTGTGCTGAGGTGAATCCACATTAAGATGTTTCAGAAATATGGTTAATGTTGTCCTGAGAAGCAGACGCTGTCAATTTTCTTTCATGAGACCAAAAATCTTGCAGCCATAGTGTCAATGATAGCTGTGTTAAACTCACACCTTTAATGCATTGTCTGAGCTGAGAGTTTTGGTTCACCTTTATAAGTTCTGAGATTTACATATTAATGAACTGAAACCTGCAACCCATTCTAAAAGACTTAACTGCAATCTAGGTTGGTTCAACATGTGTCAGTTGCATGACACTGCAATGTTTTGCTATAAATTCTGTGTCTTATGGTCCTGCTCACCGCTACCTGATGAAAGAGCAGCACTCCAAAAACTAGTGCTTCTAAATAAACCTGTTGGACTATAGCCGAGTGTTGTGTGACTTCTAAAAACATTGAATGAGGTGAGGATGGACAGTAGTGCCTGTTCCCCACTATGTTGTTGCGGCCATCTTGTCTTGCAAGAGCAAGGTTGGTGTGCCAGGATGTTCCTGCCAAGCTGAACAAGTAGGGGTACATGGATTCAAGGAAATGTGATTGTGAGGCTTGTGGCAGTGTGTGTGAGTGAGCTGTATCTGCAAGTCCGGCATTTGTCCTGATTGCTAGAGCTTGCTGATGGGTGAGTGGTGACAGGACAGTACGGTGAGCACTGAATGAGGTTAGTATTGCAGCTGTTAGGATGTGGCGTTTAGAAGATCTATTCACCGAGTCTAACTCTGTTTGGGAGGTCATTTGAGACCCACCTCCCCACACCGCGCCCACCCCCCACAACCCCCACCTTATCCTTGTAACTCTACTAATATACCTAATGTGCACAATCCTGGACACTGTGGACAATTTAGCACGGTCAATCCACCCAATCTGCACACTTTTAGACTGTGGCAAGAAACCAGGAGCACCCGAAGAAAACTCATGCAGACACGGGGAGAACATGCAAACTTCACACAGACAGTTTCACTTGAAGCTGGGGAATTGAACCCAGGTCCCTGGTGTTGTGAGGTAGCAGTGCTAGCGACTGAACTACTGTGCCACTCCAACCTCTTCTGGCACTGTATCCATGCTCTTGGTGAAAGACAGCTGTCATTGAAATCATACGACACCAGATTATAGACAATAGGTTTATTTGGACAAGCTTTCAGAGTGCTGCTCCACCATCAGGTAGCTAGTGGAGCAGGATGATAGAACACAAAATTTATTGTAAAAGATCAAAGTGTCAGACAACTGATGCGATATATTGTCTCAGTCAATTTTGCCTATCTCATACGCTGCAAGCATGGATGCCCTGAAGCATAGTAGATTCGTGAGACCAAGTAGGTGCTACAACAGATGATTAGACACTGCGCAACAATCACCAGATAGGGACGTTCCTTTCCAGTCATGGAACGCTTCAGCGGTCAGGGACATTCAACCTCAGATCTTCAGGTGACTATCCTCCAAGGCAGACTTCAGGATACACAACAACACAGAGTGGCTGAGCCAAGGCTGAAAGCCAAGTTCAGAACCCATGTTTATGGCCTCGACTGGGATCTTTGGTTCATGTCACAGTACAGATGACCCCAGATACACACATACACACTCTCATACACGATCACACAGACACACTCCCTCTCTCACATACATGCTGTCTCTCTCACACATACACACACTCACACTCACACATATGCGCCCACCCTCTCGCAGGCATATACTCCATCAGACTTGTGCACACACTCTGTCAAGCACACACACATTCTCACATACTCTCCTTCTCTCGCCACACATACACACATACACATTTTCCCTCACACATACACACACACACATATGTAAGTCTATGGGGTGAATTTGCATTTGCAAATTCATATTTACAGATAAATTCTATTTTGTTCAAAACGCACATCCTCTGTAGGCAGTCAGTGCATGTGACATTTTATAAATTCCTACTTTGGGGAGAGAACCAGTCTGACTCAAGGTTAGAATACAGACAGACTCTAACCTCACACTTTTAATGCATTGGCTGAGTGGAGGTGTCACTTCTTTTAATACACTGATAAAATCTGAAGTTATCTCGGGAATGTGACTTGAAAGAAATTCTGGGATTTACGTATTAATGAATCTAAACCTGCAACCCCACTCTAAGTGATTAAATACTTAACAGCAATCAAGGTTTGTACAATACTTCACATCAGTTATGTGACACGTTGATCTTTTACTATAAATTCTGTGTCCTATCATCCTGCTCCACTAGCTACCTGATGAAGGAGCAGTGCTCTGAAAGCTTGTACGCCCAAATAAACCTGTTGGACTGTAACCTCGTGTGATTATTAACTTTGTCCACCCCAGTCATCTCCATGATGTTGAACAGGGCAGTATCTGGAGGACCTTTTGACTCATGTACAGATAGGTCATCTCTTTCCTCCTCCTGCACTAAGGCCTCCAAGGCTGTATAGCAGTCAATCTACAATCACAATCTCTGGCCTGCACAATTACCCTGAGCTACTGCTGCTGTACTTTCTTGCATTGATTTCAATTCCAACAATAGCCGCACCTCCCCTCTCAGCTGCCTTTAAGGAAGGCAGGTAGCCATTAAGTGGAGCTGATGCTCCACCCCCTACTGAGCTATTCACCATTTAGTGCCGTGTTTAACACTGGGCTGCACACTATTATCCTGGAAATGAAAATCAATCACAAAGTATTCATGCTGCGAGCAACAGGAGCAGATTAATCGCATCTCACAATGCCCGTTATCGGGCCAAATTAAATTTTCAGCTTGGGGAATGGTCACATGTTTTTGACAGATAGATGTAAGTTGGTCATTATGAAGCTGCACCTCTCTCTTGAGTGGGCAGCAATCAAAGGACAGTTCTGTGCCCAAAAAGCCACTCAGATTTTGTATAAGAAGGAAGATAGGTGAAATAACAGCACACAGCCAGTATCCCATCACCAAATCACCTTTATTTACTAGTGCACAGACTGTGGCAGCCAGCTCCGAGTCAGTCCACTGAACTGAGGAGATTCTAAATCACGTGTTCATAATTTTTTCATTTTCCATTTTTTTTGTTTTACCCTCCACACTATTGCCTAACTGTGGTAGTGCTTATAAATCACCTGTTAATATTGGTCAGCCAGAACTTTGTGATTGACCCAGGTTAACAACCCCAATCAAGAACCTCATAGTCAACAAGATCCAGCTGGTTCCAATCACTGTAAAAGGATTGTTGTTGATAGGATAAGTGATTGAGTCCTGCCATTGGACAGAAACACAAGAGAATGAGTGAAGTCCTCAGAGCACTCCTACTTTTCTGTGTTTGACTCACGTGAAGTTGACACCAGCTACAATATTTAATTGATTCACAACACACTGATGTACAATGTGCTCCCCGATCTCCACTAGCTCTCACTCCTTCACAACCTTGAATTTGAAATGTTCATGTCCCTCTCACTCTTTGTAAACTCCTCCAGCACTACAATGCCCTTGCTACAATGCTGGTCTAGATGTGTGTTAATCAACCTGTTCACGGATGTTATTATATGCTGATAGAGGAATTAGGTTTGAACGTAGGCCGAGAAGTAGGGACACTATCACTGCAGCACATTACATGTCCTTAACTTTCATTGCTATACCAGCATTGACCATGCAACCAGCTGCATGGGCTGTCAACCATGGGAATTTCCTCCTTAAACCACTCCCACTCAGCATTTACTCCACCTCTCGTAAAATTTTAAATTATGGATCACACCACTTTGACTAAATTTTCTCTGCTGTCTTCATATGCCCTTATGTGGGCTCAGTGTCAAAGTTTATCTGATCTTGTGGAGTGTCTTGCAATGTATTATTCATTAGGGCACTATATAAATGCAAGTTATTGCTATTGAAAGATCAAGCATTAGAAATCTCACCTCATGGGACTCACAGAGAACAGCTAAATACAGTGATATGCAATATTGCAATTGTCTAAAGTGATCTTGTCAATTTAGAAACATTAACTCACTCTTAATGCAACCATGGCAAACACTGAGAGTGTGTCAAATATTAATAATGTGATCAGCATTAACACTAAGCTGTACAATATAGCAGAAGTGTGAATAATAATGTCACCAGCTAATTATATGTGCCTGCATGGCTTATATTTGTCATCTATCTTCAGCATAAAATGTGAAGGAGAGGATAAATAGTAATGAGGCAGCCATACAACAACTTGTGGGGCTGTGGCGGGGGCAGGTTCGATATTGGGCAAAATGTCAACATTAATGGGTGAGAATTTACCATCAAAATTGAGATGAGGTTCACAAAGCAAATTCTGGATGAATTTCACGGAAGGCAAGAGGAAGACTAAGTTGCTGTTTAAAGAAGCATCAGTCTACTGTTAACCTCTCAATAACATCATTTTGCTGTTTGATGTAGGATCAGAATGGATTTAATGGTGTTGAGGTACTGGTTTTGCATAATAAATATGAACTAAATTTGCCACAAGAAATTAAAGCACATCCATTTCACCCTAAATATCATTTGTAATGCTGTGATGATCCTTAATTCCTGACAAGTAACCCTCTGGCACAAACTATGTGGGATCTTATCCCTTTAGACTTGTGAAAACATTTAAAAAGTTTTTTTTTTAAATAATGCAACCTTTTGTACCTTTTCTTTTAGCTCTTCCATTGCTCAGGAATGTAGATTTGGGTCAGGTGGGAGTGTTAAGGTCTGAGGGATGTTTTTTTCTGAAAGGATCCTAGTTGGGATTGGAAGTAGGAAGGTGCACAATTAGACACCACTGCCTCTGTGCTGGCGAACCCTGACAATCCCAGCTCTGACCACTAGGGGTTGTTAATTGGCATTGTGTCAGCCCATGTTAGCTGACACCCCTCTCCACCAAACTCTGAATAGTTGCTAGGCCACAGCCACATCCACTGGTCGATCCCTGCACTGGCATCCCCTTCAGGATCATGATCATACAGTTGCCACATTTTTAAGAAAAGAGAATGGACCTCTCTCCCCTGGATGTCCCCATTTTGATGCTTCAGTAGTTCTCAGCATGACTGGTGGCCTGCTGGTTTCAGCATACTGCACACCCTCCAATGGACCGCTCAGCATTCTGAGTCCACCCACTGCTCCCCGATGGGTTGCCAGTCAGAGAACATCCCCACTTCTGACCTTATGATGGAGGGAGGATCATTGAAGAAGCAGCTGAAGATGGTTGGGCCTAGGACACTACCCTGAGGAACCTCTGCAGAGATGTCCTGGAGCTGAGATGAATGATCGCCTAAAACCACACCCATCTTCCTATCTGTCAGGTATGACTCCAGCCAGCAGAGATTTTGCTCCTGATTCCCATTGATTCCAATTTTCCTTGATGTCACACTCTATCAAATGCAGCCTTGATGTCAAAGGCAGTCACTCTCACCTCACCTTTGGAATTCAGCTCTCTGTCCATGATTGGACCAAGGTTGTAATGAGGTCAGGAGTTGAGTGGCCCTGACAGAACCCAAACTGAGGATCACTGAATGGGTTATTGCTGAGCAGCTGTTGCTTGGTAGCACTATTGATGATGCTTTCCATTGTTTGTGGCATGGGGAAGCACGAGAATGTCTGTGTTCAGAACTTAATGCATTTGGGTCTTACACCTTTTCTGATCAACTATCCCAGATTTTCCCTGAGTCAATGCAGGAATCCGCCAGAGATTCAGAGATCACAAACTGTTTTGACATCATTACTGACTGGATGAACGTTCACTGAGGGATTTGTGTTTTGGTCGAGCCAGAAAACAGCAATAAGACAATTCCGAAGAGGAGCCATATTGAACTCAAAACATTAACTCTGTTTCTCTCTCTTTTCTCTCTGCCATACCTGCTGAGTTTCTCCAGCATTCTCTGTGCTCATTTCAGATTTCCAGCATCTGCAACATTTTGCGATTACTGAAGATTGTTTCTGGGTTATAACCCTTCTCCCAACAAGAAATAGTCAATCATTCATATTTCACTGCAGTCTCCCATAAATGGAAGTGCTGAAGCTGATTCTTGCCCAATATGTGGGCCGTGGGCAGTCCCTCAATATTGGAGGATAATCAGCAGCAGAAAGGGGGAAGAAACTGAGCTGGAGTTTCCAAAAAAAGTCCCCTCTCATCCACTTTTTAATAACTTTAATTAAAAAATACACACAAGTATTCAGAGCTGGAGGGAAAGCCCAGAGAGTCATAGAGCTGTACATCACAGAAACAGACCTTTCAGTCTAACTCGTCCATGCTGACCAGATATCCAAAATTAATCTAGTCTCATTTGCCAGCATTGGCCCATATCCCTCTAAACTCTTCCTATCCATGTTCCCATCCAGAATCCTTTTAACTGTTGTAATTGTATCAGCCTCCATCATATTTTCTCGCGGCTCATTCTATACATACCCAATCTTCTGTGTGAAAATGTTCTCCCTCAGGTCCCTCTTATATATTTCCTGTCTCACCTTAAACCTATGCCCTCTAGTTTTAGACTCCCCTATCCTGGGAAAAAGACCTTGACCATTCACCCTATCCATGCCCCTCATGACTTTATAAACCTCTACAAGGTCACCTCTCGATCTCTGATGCTCCAGGGAAAATAGCCCCAGCCTATTCAGCCTTTCCCTATTGCTCAAACACTTCAACTCCAGCAACATCCTTGTAAATTTTTTCGGCACCCTCTCAAGTTTAAAACATCATTCCTATATTAAGGTGACTAGAATTGAATGTTGTATTCCAAGAGTGGTCTAACCAATGTCCTATTCAGCTGCAACATGGCATCCGAAGTCCTGTACTCAATGCACTGACCAATAAAGGCAAGCATGCCCAATGTCTTCTTCACTATCCTGTCTACCTATGACCCATTTTCGACGTAATAGCCATGGCTGCACTCTCTCTAACCAAGAGTGTTGTCAGGTCTGTAAGCTTGCTTGAAGCACTACTCTCTGGATCAACCGTTGGGTACTTTTCTCCACATGAAGAATCTTAACAATGGAGGCTCTTAACAAGGAGAAAGTGAGAACTGCAGATGCTGAAGATCAGAGTCGAGCGTGCGATGCTGGAAAGACACAGCAGGTCAGGCAGCATCTGAGGAGGAGGAGAATTGACATTTTGGGCATGAGCCTTCATCAGGAATGACTCTTAACAAACCTAGCTACCTGCTCACCTCATGGTGGCAAATGGCCTTTGTGAGCCCCAAACTCATCTTGGCCAAGATGGCTGATGTCACAATGGGATGGAGAAGCTAACTGGCCTTTTATGCCCCGAATGCCTCCCATTCCTAATGTCAAGGGAGCCTCAAACATTCAGCATGTGGAGCTCCTGGAATGAGGCTTCATTTTCAGGGATGAGAGTACTACTGAAGACGCCAGCTTATACAAAATTCCCAATCGATCATGGAACTGTATGTGATCTGGTGTGCTTCAGACTCATTGTTATAACTGAGGCTATTCTAGCTTGACATTA
Organism: Chiloscyllium punctatum; assembly: GCF_047496795.1. NCBI lineage: Eukaryota > Metazoa > Chordata > Chondrichthyes > Orectolobiformes > Hemiscylliidae > Chiloscyllium > Chiloscyllium punctatum. The sequence goes on along the minus strand of NC_092762.1, from coordinate 52,230,107 downwards.
GATATTATTGTCCCCAATCTTGATAAATGGCTGGATCAATTGTTGCTCAGAGGATTTTCAATAGATTGACATCTACTTTTAAAGTGATGCCTGCCCAAGGTCAAAATAAATCGACATTTAAGGACTGACACATTCACTCTCTTTTTTGAAATAGAGAAACTACAAGATTTGCCCACATGACAAAAAAGACACCCGATTGTGACAGATATGGCCTTGATACAAAATATTAATGTATGCTAATTCACTGAAGGAAAGGAGAAAATGGTTGCATTTAGAAGCTAACACCAGAAAACTTCCCAACAATTTGTCACTGACAAACCAACTGGAGAAATGTGGCAGAAACATCTCAAAGGCTTAATGGAATTAGTAGCATGTTATTCCTAAGTATCGATATTTTCCCTTGGTCCCTTTGCAGACAATAAAATTATCACTGGAGTGTTACTCCAGAGACCCAGCTAATGTTCTGGGGAAAACAAAACATGCTGGAGATCACAGCAGGCCAGGCAGCATCCATGGAGACTGAGCAAGCTAACATTTCGACTCTTTGTCAGAGTGTTCTGGGGATCTGGGTTTGAATCCTACCACAGCAAATGGTGGAATTTGAATTCAATAAAATAAAATCTGGAATTGAAAGTCTCATGATGACCATGAATCTACTGTCACTTGTCAGAAAAATCCATCTGGTTCACTAATGTCCTTTAGAGAAGAAATCTGCCATCCTTAACTGGTCCAACATACATGTGACTCCATACCCACAGCAATGTAGTTGACTCGTAACTGCCCTCTGGGCAATAAATGTTGGCATAACTAGTGATGCCTTCATCCTGGGAAGGAATAAAGAAATTTATTTTAGGACAACTCCATTCATATTATGGCGCTCACAACATGCCAATTTGAATAAATCCTACTTCTTATACACTCAACCAATATTCCTGCTGTGGAAGTACATGATGAGTGTTCAGGCAGCATGGATAGACAAAAGGAGAAAGTTGCTTTTATGTGCTGCCTTTTACTTCATCCGATGCTCCAAATCAGTTCACAGTTCAAGGTGTGCTTTTCAAGTTCAGGTACTATTGACAAACAGTGAAAAGCCTCAACCAATTTCAACTCAGCAAGGTCACACAAGCAGAAATGAGGTGCACCTTTCATCCATGTCAAAAAATAAACCAATGACAAAGCAAAATGGCAGATCTCCACAGGGCTATATGCCAACTCTCAGAAGTATTTGGGAGGGAAATGCTGAGCTTCCCACACCCAAAGCCCTTGTGAGAATACTAATACAGTTTCCACAATCTTACCAGACTGTAGGGTTGCTCTCCATTAGACAGAGATGACCGGTAGTGGTTTAACCTGAGGGTCAGCACACACCTCAGGCAAAGAGAGATGTAAAGAAGGAGAATCTTTCATAGTAAGCTCAGCTAGCACAGGAATGAAAACCCACACAGTTAGCATCACTCCACATTGCAAACCAGTTGTCCAGTCAACTGTGCTAGCCAATGCCCTTGTATGAATATGTGTGCCACAAGGTTTTAACGTGACAAAAGCTCTGTACAACGGAAACATCACTTCCTTGGTTATTATATTCCAAATGCCCTCTCGAGATAAAGGTCAACATGGCCTTTTTTGATTTCTTTTCGACCTACAATGTTTAACGACAGTCAGATAGGACCATAGTGCAACTCAATAAGGCAAAGGTGGCGAGGAAACAAGGGTAACCTGTGGCTGGGTTGTTAGAGAATGAATCAGAGAAACGACAACTGCCTCTCATTAATAGATATTCTTTTAAACTCTTAAGTAGCCTAAATTTATTGCATAACCTACAAGTTCCAGCACTGAAGTAGTGGATTGCACCCATGAGTGTTATATTAGTTCTCCTTAATTTCCTGAAAATTAATTGCCGATAAGAAACAAGCCTGTAAGCCGAAATAGGCGAAAGTGAGGACTGCAGATGCTGGAGATCGGAGTCAAGGTTAGAATGGTGCCGGAATTCCTGATGAAGGGCTTTTGCCCGAAACATCGATTTTCCTGCTCTTCGGATGCTGCCTGCTCCAGCACCACTCTAATCTTGACTGTAAACTGAAATAATCCATCTTGGTGTTTAGTCATGGGACAAGTGGCAGGTTCAGTCCCAGATGGCAGTGTTGTTCTCATATCATTTAAATCCCCTTTCTTTTCAACCACCTATCAAATCTGTAGACATGAAACTGGCTTTGAACTTCAAACTGGCAAGAATAAGTCACCAGGAGCAGCTGTGCTGTCTCACAGAGTTGACACGGGTATCGCAGAGGCCTGATCACCAACCTCCCAATCAGAACAGTAAGGCGGGCCATAATGTTTTCTCATGGGGTCCTGGAAGTAAACAGACCGTTTTGGTTTGAAGTTACTCATGGGGCCTCTTCTGGTCCTGGCCTCTGTTCCTGTGATTTTGTTGCTCTCCTGTTGCTGAGCCTCAATTTACAAGATGTACAGCAGCTTGAGAGGAAGACCTACCACAAATCTTTCAGGAATGAATGTTAAATACAACCTTGCCACTGTCTTCCAAATTCCAGAATCAAATATTGTCTCCAAGTGAAGGATAAAATTGTGACTGTTTTCACTGGAATAGAGAAGGTTGACGCACGTGGGTAAAATAAATGGTCTGGATATAGCATCGACAAATTGTTTTGAACAATTTATAGATGTAGAATGAGAGAATGTGGATGAATAAGGTTTAATTTGGAGAACAGAAGACTATACGACAATGGCTTAATCTACAGCAGCTGGTGATTCAGGTAGAGAATGAGATTCAATTTTTTTATCACCCCTATCATGAGCTGGGCTGGAACCTGGTTTCTAATTTGGTCTGACAATGCTTCCATTGGGCATCTTGGTACACTTAGGAACATAGAAAACAGAAGCATTTATCCCCTGGAGCCCGTTCCACAATTCAACTGGATCATGGCTTATCTTCTGCCTCTAACTGTTTTCATGCACTATCCTCGTATCCCTTCAGGTCAATAGTATCTAGAAATCTCCCAATTTCTGTCTTGACCATGTGTGGCTAGAAGGAGCCTGATGCCATTCCTTTTTCCTTGACTAAGTGGTCAAAGAAGAACTGTAACCTTAGACATCATCTCCCTACATGTTGTTTTTTGCCATGAGGTTAATTTTTATACACTCGCATATATACTTACCCCATCTCTCCCCAAATCTCTGACGTTGTAAATTCAGGTGATCATAGATTTTTATTATTCTTCCAGATTTGGTGGATTTGGAAGATTGGTGGATTCTTGGCTTGAGACCTATTGACAGAGATTCTGATCCTAACCATGATTCTGAGATTGAGCTTGTCTGGTCGTCATGATGTTCCTCATTGATTCAATCCAAACAGTCATTGATGGACCATTGTTCTATCATGCAATGAGCTTATTGTAGTTCCCCTGTACATTTCGCTCAGCTGTACAGACAAGGTATGATCACAACTGGTCCACTGACTAGTCCTGAATGACTGTACCACTTCTGTTAAGATCCCTTATTCCTTTCTATTACCCTTGCTTAAATATGGCAATCTCTTACGTTTTGACATCAATAGTAGTGGGCAGCCTGCTGCCAGTGGGAACACTGCTCCTTCTCACAAACAGAAATCCATGGATTCTGGGTCTGGGAACCAGGCAGCGTCTTTGGTAGGATAGGGAATTAAGTCTTCAGTTTTCTAATCATCAGTGACTCTGAGAGTGTTTGGTCACACTCCAATGGGATGAACCAGTTGTTTAACAGCACAGTACAAATGTTGGCAATTTTCCACAAGAAGGATTTAACCATCTGGACGCACTCACTAAGCTTCCCCTGTTGATTTCTTGGTGAGTTTGTTACAGGTTCAAACACAGACCAAGCTGAAAACTGCCTGAAAAATTCATCAGCAAAAGGTGGGCCAGACTCTGTCGCATCATGAAACTCATACATAGAAAATATTCCATGCAAGATCCTGACAACTGCCTTTGTTTTGATGCAATGTAACCTTTTCATTTCAATCTGCTGAGAAAAATAGTTGACAGCACTAATGTAAGATATAAATAGATCAGTTGCCATTTGTTCCCAGTGGGGGGAATTAGTGGGGCTCTGTCGTTTTTGCTGCACAGGCCTGTGACTAGCATAGCTCTCATTGTCAGTCATAGGATCTTCCATCTTCTTTGAGATCCCAAGCCATCACATCAGTGCCCAACCTCTGGGTCTACACTTGAGAATCTTCATGTGTTTTCTTGTCTGGGATTTATCACCATAACAAAGCTGGAGAAATGAGACTTTCATCAAGTACCAACAAGTCACATATGACTGTGAAATGCTGTTGGTGTTCAAAATAGGAATCACTGTAACCATGGTGGTATCTTTGTCAACTCTTCTTCATCCAACAGGGAGATTCAGGGCTTATGGTCTATACCTCTCAGGGCTTTCAGGCCAAGGATATAGTCTGAACATCTCACAACAAGCCCAGTAACTACCAGAACCTCCCCAGGGATGGGCAATAAATGCCAGCTTGGCCAGCGATGCCCTCATCCTGTGAGTGAATTAAATCAAAACTGGGTTATCACACCTAGAAAGATATGCATGTCATAAACCAACTTCTGAATAGGAAACATTGTAACAGCTTCATTTTTTGGGGGGACTGTATTAATCCATCCTCATTGATAATGTGTCACAATAGGGGTGAATAGATACCTTGTTTTAAAAAAACCTCACACCTACAGGTTGAGGTTAAACCCTTTCACCTGCAGGTGTTTTAAAACTTTGATCATATTCCTCAACTATGTGCCCCTTGTATCAATTTTAAAGATAGTGAGGATTGCAGATGCTGGAAAGTCAGAGTTGATAAAATGTGGAGCTGGAAAAAGCACAGCAGGAGTCGATAAAATTTGGAGCTGTGTTTTTTCTGGCTCCATATTTTATCGACCCACCCCACCTTGTATCAAAGACATTTATGTGATACTTTCCAAATCTTGTAAAATATTTAACATAATCCAGTGAAAAATCCCTGCCACTGAGGTGATCATATTTGGCAGTCTGCTGAAACAAAACCTCCCAAATGGAGAAATAAAGAAATAAGCAGTCTTCATTGTTCCTCTGTCAGAACCTACTATTGCCATTTATTTGACTGAAAATTCAACTTTTAAATGACTTGCTTAAACTGTTGTCAACTGTAGACATAGAGCAGATTTCGCTCACCTTGTTGAGCAACATTAGGTTAACACAAATTCTGATTTGGCTTGTGGATGATAACCATGTCTAAATGTGATGATGCTGTCATTTTAACAAGGTTATTTTGTCCTTTTTTTTAAAGAAAGGTTGTAAAGGCAGAAGCGCCGAAATGTCTCAGAAAGAGTCTAGTTTAACAATGGCAGGCGAGTGGCAAGTTCCCCCAGTTCAGATTTGTTTCTAGTTTGGCTTAGTTGTAGCAGAGAAGCTGCTGCAGAGAAGGGTTCCAAGCTTCAGCAGATGATTCTTGCCTGGCTTTTCTCTCTGAAATCTCTCATTCCCGTAAGAACCTGTTTTTGAATTTGCCTTTTGTTAAGGGGTGTGCTTATAGGATGTTGTGGGAACTGGAACAGCTCTTTAGTTAAGTTGTGTTATTGAGTCAGTTGAGTTTTCAAATAGTTAAGTTATTCTAAATTCTGTTATATTTTGTTTGTGTTTCAATTGTAGAGTTTAAATAAATTCTGTTTTGCTTAAAGCCGAGTGGTTTGACCAGCTGCATTACTCCTGGAATATCCACTCACACCTGTCTTTAAAATAAGAAATTAGGATCTAGGCTACCGTCATAAAAAAAATTGAGGGGGTCTGGCCTGGTCCATAACATTGAGTTGTTTTGGTCACCAGAGGAATTAGAGCCTTTCTGGTCATTTCATCAAGTTGCCTCAAACCTTGATTCATTAAGGAATGCAACTTCTTCCTCCCTTAGTGTGATGCTGTATGTTGTCTTGCATTTGCCGAAAGCAGTGACCAATGTAACATAATCCTTCTTAAAAGATACTTTTATGCCTGTGCTGTCTTATCTTCTTCAAAGTTTTGATGAAGGTTGAGGACAAAACATGTCCTTTACTGAAGAGTGAGGTTTTCTGATTATGGATGGTGAGTACATTCTCCACCATCTGATCCCTTGATGTTGCGGCATTGTTTGTATCGTATTTCAATATTGAGAATTATGCTGCCCAGACCATGCTAATTCTCCTTTGTAGGCTGTAACTTTTGTTTAGTCAGCCATGTTTGTTTTTGAACTGATAGACAATGACATTCAACCCAGTATCAAATTTAAAATACCTTACTGGCATATAGGTGTTCTGTCAAACCCAAAGTCATTTGGACAGCAATTTTCCCTTAGGAATCTATTAGGTATCTGAAATAATTGTCACCAAGTCACCCTTTATTGACATGTGCGCAGTACACTGGCTGTGGCCAGCCAGCTCAGAGTCAGTCTTCTGAACTGAAGAGATTCTAAAGCCCCTGGTTATATTTTGTTTTGAGATTCTAATCTCCTGTTTATATTTTTTGCCCCCTACACTACTGCCATACAGCAATGGTGCTGATATACCACAACACCGATGTTGTGTGTGTGCAGCTGCAAAACATAGTGAAAACACCAAATGTAAAGAACTTTCTTAATATTCCACCACCAGGAAAGACATCCATGTGGCCAAGAAACCAGGAACAAGCAAAGCCCAGAGTGACCAATGTTTACGTGAAAACAAATTGAAGGGGCGAGCAGAGAGTAAATCAAAATAGAAGTGGAGGAGGAAATAAAGCACGCTACTCCCTGCGGTGCCCACCTCTCCCTAATGAGGTCCACAGTATTGCTGGACACTGCGTGGTCCTTCTCCAGAGCTACCTGGGCCTGAATGTAACCGTGGAAGAGGGGCAGGCAATCGGCCATAATGGCCCCCTCCATGGCCTGGTGTCTGGACTGTTTATGGCCAATTTGGCCAGGCCGAGGAGCAGACCCACAAAGAGATCCTCTGACCTGCCCTCCCTTCCTCCACACCGGGTACCTAAAGATTAGGAGCGTGGGACTGAAGTGCAGCCAGAAACAGAGGGGAAGGTTCTTCAGGTAACTAAAAAGGGAATGCAAATGCCCACATCCCATACATACATGGTCCACGGACTTCACAACACCATAGAACAAGCAGTTGGGCTGGGAGTCTCTGAACCACTGCAATCTGCGGTTGCAGGGGACTGCTGCATGAAGCACCCTCCACCCCCAGATCCCCGAGAGAAAGGGGGAGGACTCCTGCTTAGAGACCTCTCCACTGGGGATCCCCCTGCCCAGTAGCAAATGGAGCGGTGGATATGGGGAAAGAGGTGAGCTCCTGTTTATGCTTTCTTTTACATGGAGAATTCTTGACACTGATCCAGCTCCCTCAGAGCCAGCTCTCAGAGTCAATAGAATGTCTGACACTCCTTTTTTTTATTTAGACCCAGCTCTCAGAATGAACAGGATGTCCAATATTCCTATTCCTTTCTTTTTCTTTTCTCCGACATTACTGCCTAACAGCGGTAGTGCTTATTTTCCCCAGCACCCATGCTGTGTGTGTGCAGGTGTTGGACACAGTGAAGAACAAGAAGTGTGTAAACCTTTATTTATATTTCACCACCAGGAAGAAAGGAATCACCCGAGTGGCCAGTGACAAGCAGTGCCCTTCACATCAAAGGGCAATGCTGCGTGATCAAACAGTGAAGGGGAGGGCAGGGATTAAATCAAAATAGAGTTGGAGGGGGAAATAATACACTCCAGTCCTTGGGGTGCCCACCTCTCCCTGAACAGCTCAAGGGTGTTGTTGGTCACCGTGTGCTCCTTCTCCAAGGACACCCAGGCCTAAATGTAACCGCGGAAGAGGGGCAGACAATCGGCCTAACGACCCCCTCCACGGACTGCTCCCTGGGCCTGTTTATGGACAGTTTGGCCAGGCCCAGGAGCAGACCCATGAGGAGGTCTCTAACCTATCCACTCCCCACCGCATGGGGTGCCCAAAGATCAGGAGTGTGGGACTGAAGTGCAGTCAAAAGCAAAGGAAAAGGTTTTCCAGAAAACTAAAAACGGAGTGCAAATGCCCACACCCCATATATACGTGGTCCACGGACAGCACCACAGAACAAGCAGTTGGGCCGGGAGTCCGTGAACCACTGCGATCTGCGGTTGCAGGGGACCGCTGAATGCAGCACCCTCCACCCCAGAACCCCGAGAGAAAGGAGGAATACTCCCATGTAGAGACCCCTCCATTGGGGATCCCCACCGCCCGGTGGCAAATGGTCACGCCTAGGCGTGTCCGTGCGGTGGATGAGGGAGAAGAGGTGGATGGTGTACAGCAGCAGTCTGGACAGTGCCCGCCGTGATACATCCCTGAGAGGGACAAAACTAAAGTTCCGAAGATGGCTCAGGTTGTGGGGCACAGGCTCTCGTGGGAAGTGCGGGATCTTGGGAGCTCCTGGTTACGTTGGTCAGGCAGGGCTTTTCTGACTGGCTCAGGTTAACAATCCCAAACAAGGACCTCGTAGTCAACAAGATCTAGCTGGTTCCAATCACTATAGTATCTTTTTTAATGGTGGTGTATCCAGTTCATTATCATCTTTGTATTAGTAAGCATAGTTTTAGCTTTTACATTGTCCCTTCTGTTACCTTAATTCTGCTTTATGATATTCCAGGTGCTATGATCTCAATATTCTGTAGCCCTTAGCTTCAGGTCAAATTTAGCAGTTGTCTCTAATTCTGAATAACCCATACAGCCACATCTAATGGTGAGGCTACCTATGGTGGCAATGCTCAGGATTCCCTTTTCTGTTTCTAGCTTTCTAAGACTGTTTTTCTTTTTCCCATTGCTTTAAGTGTTTTTAATATTGCTCAGGAGGAATTTTAATTTTGCCTGTGGATCTTGGATTTGAGGGGAGTACAGGAGGAGAAGCATCAAGTGCATGACTGTCTGAAAGTGACCAGGCAGTCGAGCCAGTTGTGAAATAGATTTATAGGATCCTTGGGTTTATAAATTGAGGCATAGAGTATAAAAACAAGGAAGGGATGCAACACTTCAACAAATCATTGGTCAGACCACGTTTGGAGTAGTGTGTTCAGTTCCAGGCAACTTATTGAAGGATATTAATACCCTGGAGACAGTGCAAAGGAGATTTACTGGAATGATACCAAGAATGAGGGACTTTAGTTTGAAGGAAAGATTCCAGAGATTGGGGTTATTCTCCTTGGAGCAGAGAAGATTTGGAGGTGACCTTATTGAGATGTTCAAAATTATGAACAATTTAGACAGGGTAAAAAAGGATGTTCTGTTTCCACTAGTTGGTATGTCAGTGACTAGGGGTCACAATTTCTTAGTCCGAAACTGTCCTTAATTCTAAAACTTTGCCTATTCAGAAGAAACTTCCTTCCTGAATTGAACCTGTGCAAATGACATTCAAGATGCTATATAAATGCAACATGTTGTTAAAATAGACAGAGGGCCCTATTGCACTTAATCCAGCTGACTGTAATTTTAAACTGGAGGTGATTACACCTACCCTAAGTCAGCAGAATGTTCTTCTGGTATTCAGACTGACTGCTTTGCCCTGGGGTTCTGAGCAAGTGAACGGTAAGGACTGAGTGACAGGTCCTGCAGCCAGGACCAGAACAGATTCCAATTCAGTAACTTCAAAACCTCTCGTTTTCATTTTCAAAGCCCCACAAAGAGTCCTTGCCCCACCCCGCAAAGCAAGTGAGCAGCATGTGAATAGCATTAAGATGAGCCAATCGCCCTCATTATCCCTCGAAAATAGTCCCACTGTTTGCTCTATCGTGCTCCTGCCTTGGAATTCAAATCCTGCCCCAGGCCGAAAGGTTTGATTGGCAGTTTAGAGAAACAGGAATGGAGAGGGGTGTGAGAGTAATTGAGCCATCTGGGTCTGAGACTACAACTTATCCTGAACATAAATACCCACGCGAATTGGTTGGACTGTGTTGCTTATAGTTTCTGTGTAATTATTAGGAAATCACAGAACACGGTTTGCACAAATCACTGGTGGATGCATTGACTGTCTTCCATTATTTCAGACCTGGGACTTGTAGAAATCACAATAAATTTAGGCTACTTAAAGATTTAATAGAACATCTATTAATGAGAGGCTTTTGTTGTCTCTATCATTCACTATTTAACAACTGAACTAAAGGTTATGTTAGTTTTCCCTTCAGCTTTACCTCATTGAGTTCCTGTACAGCCATACCTCTCTACTGTCTGCAGGTACAAAAAGAAACTGAAAAGGCCAAAGCTATCTTGAACTTTACATCAAGGCTGGATTGGAATTTAAAAGTGAGGAAGTGATGCTTTAGTTATATGGAGTTTTGGTCGGATGTCACACAGAGTGCCCGGTTCAACTGTCCGCATTAAACCTCTAGTGCAACCATAGTTGAAAAGTATGGCTCTGGAAAAGCACAGCAGGTTAGGCAGCTCCGAGGAGCAGGAGAGTCAACATTTCGGACAAAAGCCCTTCGTCCAATGTGCCCATGGCAGAGATCCAGAACAGATTCAGCAGGAATATACCTGACCTTAGAGAGTTGAATTATGAGGGAATAGTTTGAATTTCTTTGAGATTTGCAAGTTGAGGAGGTAATGCAATCAAGATGTTTTTTGATTAGATTCAATATGGTCAGTATGAGGAAACTACTTCCTGTGAGAGGAGAGTCTGGAGCCAGAGGGAGCGTCTTTGAATCAAAGAGAAAGAAAATTCCTTTCTTTTATGGACCCTGGACCAACTGAAGTGTTCAAGACTGAGGTAACTTGATGCTTCTGGGGTAAGATTTGGCACAAAGCTGGAGAACAAATCGGCAACAATCAGATTGAAGGGTTCAACAGATATAAGGGGCAGAATGGCCTTCACTTACACCTGTGCACAATAAATAGCATACTCTGCTTTTCTGCCAGTTTGAAGAGATAATCATTACTGTGGCCCTGCTTCAGGCTGCAAGAAGAGATCCTCCCACACCCTTTCCAGGATAGGAGAGCAACATCACTTTAATATGCTGGATGCTCATTAAATAAAAAGCCTCATTTGTATGGCTGCATCCACTCTGTCAACATTTAAATGGAAGGGTCAGAGTGGCTCAGGGTTTTATGGAGAGGCACTTGAATGATCTAATTACATTGTTGTCCATTATGTAGCTTTTAAATGCAATCACTTACTTTTAATGCATGGTCATTCTTTGTTGCCATTTTTTTTATATACAAATGAGAGCTGGCCTTTCATATGATTCAACTTAGATTCCAGGAAGGAAAGACCTTCAACCAGCGCTATTAAAGGTAAATTGAACAGCAAAGCTGTCGAGAACAAACAGGGGAACCTTCTGGTCTCAACACATACTGAATTACACACCGAGTGTATTACAATATGTACTGCATTGCAACATGTATGTATTGGAATCTTGCAGTGCTGATCCATCTCTTGTGATTTCTCAGTCCACCTGCACCTTTATAGAACTCCACTGAGCTGCAATAGGGCCCGATGAATACAAGGAGCATGATATATAACAGAGTTCCAATCTTGATGGGGACCCTGTTTGGAACTCTGACAGCTCAGGTATTTACAAAAGGACTGAGGCCACTAGTTTAGACAAAAACATTTTAATACATAAAAATCAAAGAGACTGAATATTAGCTTAGCTAGTCTGTTGCAATACATTTGTTGGAAGTACAATGAACACAGTCTCCAAACTAAACTTCTCTATAGAATCCCTACAGTGCAAAAGCAGGCCATTTAACCGATCAAATCCACACCAACCATCCACAAAGCATCCCACCTATAACCATGCAACATTGCTAGTGGTTCATCTACCTAACTACAGACCCTTGGACACTATGGACAAGTTAGCATGGGCAATCCACCTTTCCTGTTCATCTTTGGACTGTGGGACAAAACCAGAGCACACAGAGCACACCTACAGAGACACAGAGAGTCACCCAGGGGTGAGCTTGAACCAGGTCCCTGGTGCTGTGAGGTAGCTGTGTTAGCTACTCTGCTGTTTCTTAACTGCACTTTCTTTCTGCTTATATCAGTTATATCCCAAAAAGTACAAGATAGGTACTTAGCAACAGTTGGAAGATTAACCAATTGTTTCATGCATTGCTGTAAGGATTGAGATTTCTTGGGCCTTCTGCTTGATTACAGCAAGGATTTCCCTTCAAATCTCCTTGAGACATCCCATGGTTGTAAAGTTCCCATTCAGCCCAGAGATGTAATGTGGACACCTCAGCTCAGAACTGCCCTGATTCTAATACAGTTTAACTTTGGAGTCTTGCATCGAAAACTCACTCTCTCTCTTTTCAGCTCAACCATCTTTATAAGTACTGTTGACTTTAATTATATATTCAGTTAGCAAAAGGTTTAAATCCCATTACCCAATTTTTGGAATTTCAACTGAATTCCATTGATCCTGCTCTGCAACTGGATTGCTCTAAACATCAAAACAAAACAAAACTCCTTCAAACAGAAGCAGATGTAAAATGTCTTCTTGTTTGGGTTTGTTGGTTAAGAATCACCAGATTGTGTTTATCAGGTACCCATTGTTCTTGAATACGCCATACAAGTATTTTTCTTCTGCTGCTCATAGTTCCTGGGTGTAACAGTGTGTTCTGGCCCATTTAAATAATGTCCTGAGGCAACTCCATTTGTGGGTGTTGGGATGACTGCTTCTGTAGTTGAGTATCTGGTCTGTATATGTGACTTTCCTGTAGAAACTGATCTGCAGCTCTCCATTGGCTGTTCGTTCCACTGTGACGTTGAAGAAGGGGAGTCTGTTGTTGTTCTCTTCCTGTTTGGTGAAATTTATGCCAGTAAGGATGTTGTTAATGATATTGTATGTTTCCTCTAATTTGTTCTGTTTCGTGATGACAAAGCTGTTATCCACATAATGGACCCAAAGCTTTGGTTGGATCATGTGGAGGGCTGTTCAAGTTTCTGCATTGCTGCTTCTGCTAAGAATCCTGATGTTGGTTAGCACTACTACCTCCCAGTGCCAGGGACCCGGGTTTGATTCCAGCCTCAGGCGATTGTCTGTGTGGAGTTTGCACATTCTCCCCCTCTGCTTGGGTTTCCTCCAGGTGCTCCGGTTTCTTCCCACAATCCAAAGATATGCAGGTTAGCTGAATTTGCCATGCTAAATTGCCCCATAGTGTTTCAGGGGTGTGTAGGTTAGATGCATTAGTCAGGGGAAAATGTACAGTAGTAGTGGAATGGGTCTGGGTAGGTTACTCTTTGCAGGGTGGGTATGGACTTGCTGGGCTGAAGGGCCTGTTTCCACACTGTGGGAAGTCTATTTCTAATTCATATTAGTGATCCCATGGGTGTCCCAATGATTTGTTTGTAGGTCATATCTTTTTGTAAGTGAAGTGGGTTGTGAGGCACTGGTCTACTAGCTTGAGGATGCTGTCCTTGTTGATGGAGTTGGTGCTGTCTGGTGTTTGTGTCCTCAATTCGCATAGTAATGAGGTCAGTGTTTCTTTGGCCAGGGTGATCTCAATTGATGTGAATAGGGCCATTACGTCAAAGGAGACCATGACTTCATCCTCTTCTATCTTGGTGTCATTGATGATATTTAGGAATTCTTGGGTGGAGTGGATGGAGTGGCATAAGTCTTCTCTGAGGTACTTCAGTTTATGATGAAGTTCCTTTGCTAGTCTATATGTCGGTCTGCTAGGAAGTGAGACTAAAGGATCCGTCAGACCCTTTAGCTAATCCATAAAAACAAGTGTGCTGGATCCATCAGATTTCATTCTTTGGAGATCTCTCTTGTTAATTTTGCCTGATTCGTGGAGTTTCTTCAGTGATGCTGTGATATGGTTTACTAGCAGTGGAGTCAGGTCCATCGCTACCTATTGGTAGGTGTCGGTATCTGTGGGTAGTGAGTTTACCTTTTCAATGTAGATTAGATTAAATTACTTACAGTGAGGAAACAGGCCCTTCAGCCCAACAAGCCCACACCAACCCGCCAAAGCGTAACCCACCCAGACCCATTCCCCTACACCTAACATTACGGGCAACTTAGCACGGCCAATTCACCTAACCTGCACATTTTTGGACTGTGGGAGGAAACCGGAGCATCCGGAGGAAACCCACGCAGACACAGGGAGAATGTGCAAAGTCCACACAGACAGTCACCTGAGGCAGGAATTGAATCCGGGTTTCTGGCACTGTGAGGCAGCAGTGCTAACCACTGTGCCACCATGCCACCTCTGTGTTCTGTACTGTGTTCTGTTTAGGCTGATGATCTTGCGCCCTTTGTCTGATGATAGGATTCCAATATTCAAACTGGAACTCCATTAATAAACACATAGATTTGTACCTCATTTACAAACCTCTGAGAATAAGAACCAGAAATGATATCACCCACCTTAACAGTTCAAGGCACATAAACAGAAAATGGGACAGAATACCAGTGCTTCACTGGAGGCTCAATGATGATGTTACCTAGCATGGTAACGAACGTCTGAGAACAAACCTACCAGCTCAAGGAACAAACTTACAACCTGAACCTCAACCTCAGCTACAAATCTTCTCAAACATCACTAACCTCTATCTATAGGTTATAACTGAAGTGACCTTCAGGATGTGCAGTAGGCAGAGAAGCCATGAGAGGCCCTGAGTTTATTGTTCTTGGTCATTTCCACCAGATGAGCAAGGCACAGAGTCACCACAGACTATGGATGCTCTGGGACACTGTCACAGAATGATGCCAACTACTGGAGTGGGTCTGGCACCTTGAAGGAGTGGCCACATCTGAGGAGCAGGAGAGTCGACTTTTCAGGCATAAGCTGCCAATCTCTTTCAATAATTAAAGACCACATCTGCTCCCAGGAGGACCAGTTCCAAAACCGTACCACCCAGATGGCCTCCTTCTTCAAGGACTGCAATTTCCCCCCAGGCGTGGTCGACGATGCCCTCCGCCACATCTCTTCCACTTCCTGCTCCTCTGCCCTTGAGCCCCGCCCCCCCAACCGCCACCAGGACTGAACCCCACTGGTCCTCACCTACCACCCCACCAACCTCCATGTCCAGCGTATCATCCGCTGTCATTTCCGCCACCTCCAAACAGACCTCACCACCTGGGACATATTTCCCTCCCCTCCCCTATCAGCGTTCCGAAAAGACCACTCCCTCCGTGACTCCCTCGTCAGGTCCACACTCCCCACCAACCCAACCTCCACTCCCGGCACCTTCCCCTGCAACCGCAAGAAATGCAAAATTTGCGCCCACACCTCCCCCCTTACTTCCCTCCAAGGCCCCAAGGGACACTTCCATATCCGCCACAAATTCACCTGCACCTCCACACACATCATCTATTGTATCCGCTGCACCCGATGTGGCCTCCTCTATATTGGGGAGACAGGCCGCCTACTTGCGGAACATTTCAGAGAACACCTCTGGGACACCCGGCCCAACACTTCAACTCCCCCTCCCACTCCACCAAGGACATGCAGGTCCTTGGACCCCTCCATTGCCAGACCATGGCAACACGATGGTTGGAGGAAGAACGCCTCATCTTCTGCCTGGGAACCCTCCAACCACAAGAGATGAACTCAGATTTCTCCAGTTTCCTCATTTTCCCTCCCCCCACCTTGTCTCAGTCAAATTCCTCGAACTCAGCACCGTCCTCCTAACCTGCAATCTTCTTCCTGACCTCTCCGCCCCCACCCTACTCCGGCCTATCACCCTCACCTTGACCTCCCTCCACCTATTGCATTCTCAACGCCCCTCCCCCAAGTCCCTCCTCCTGCCTGCTGGACACACTTTCCTCATTCCTGAAGAAGGGCTGATGCCCGAAACGTCGATTCTCCTGTTCCTTGGATGCTGCCTGACCTGCTGCGCTTTTCCAGCAACACATTTTCAGCACAAACAGCAAGGGTCCCAAAACTGTGAGCCTCATTGGACATAGGCTTCCAGTCACAGAAAAGATTGAAAGGCTACTGAGAAGAGGTTTTGATGCTTGGATCAGTTTGTGTATACCTTTCAGTACATGTTGGATGACTCTCTAGAATCATTAAGGACTCCAGTATAATACCTAAAGACCAATATTCCAATTCAAACAATAGTGTTGAACAAGGAAGACCATTCAGTCTCGGTTCATTTATTCAAATCTATTCAAGGATCCCTTGGTTATTATAACATGTATTGCCTCTCAATGATTCCATGACTTTATCTGGAAGCTTACTCTATCCAGTCCACACTTTGAGAGAAGAATTTCTTGCTATCAGCTTTAAAGTCACTACTTACTAGTATGAACTTAGTTCCTTTTCTAAAAGATGTTTTTAAGAATGTTTTTCTGTACCAATGCTACGTATCTCTCTCTGTTAAATATCAAAAGGCCCAAGATCTCTATTTGCTTGACATTCATACCACTGGCAATCAGGCTCATTGTTCTTCAGTGGTGCAAGGAAGAACAAACAACAGCATTAGGTTTGCTTATGGTCCCATCTGCATTGTAGACGACTCTTTTGACTGTATAACTCAAAATGTAATATCTTATTGGCTTTACTGACTGTTATGGGATGGAAAGCTTAGATTTGGACCAACTAATTAATCTGAGTCTCTTGAAGCACTTTCTATAGGTGTTTTAACAGTTTATGAGTTATACTTGCTATCTCTATCATGTGTTCCTCTATTTAGCGTTTTTAACAGTATCTCCAACAATATTCTTCCCTCAACATCAATGCTGAAAGAAGCAAGATTAATGATCTTTGTGGCATCCTGCACTGGGAAAAATGGCTGCCATACTTGCCTGCACAATGATTAGGCAAGTTGGCAAAAAGTTGGCAAAAGGAGAATAATGTGGAAAAATGTGAAGCTGTTCATTTTGTAAGGGAGAACAAAATGGTAAATGGTGAAAAACTGCAGAAAACTGCAGAAAACTGTAACACAAAGAGATTGGGGATATTTGTGTGCAAAACATTGAAAGCTAACACACTGGTGCGTCAATAATCAAGAATGCATAACGGAATGTTGGCCTTCATTTCAAGGGGTTTGGAGTATAAGAGTAGGGGAGTCTTACTGCAACTGTGAAAGGTGCTAGTGAGACCACATCTGGAATATTGTGAGCAGTTTTGGATCTCATATATAAAAAAAGACATTATTTAATTGGAGGCAGTTCAGAGAGGTTCACGAGGTTGATCCCTAGTTAGAGGAATTGACTTATGAGCAAAGTGTAAACAGGTTGGGACTCTATTCACTAGAGTTTAGAAGAATGAGAGGTGATCTCACTGAAATCTCATATAGAATTGTTAAGGAGCTGGACAGGGTAAATGCTAAGAGAATGTTTCCCCTCATGGGATAGTCTAGTACCAGAAGTACATAATCTCAGAATAAAGAGGCATCAATTTAAGACTGAGATGTAAAGGAATTTCTTCTCCCAGAGAGTTGGGAGTCTTTGGACTGTTTGCCACAGAGAGCTGTGGCTGAGATAAATAGATTCTTAATCAGTAGGAGATGGTATGGAGAATACTCAGGAAAATGGACGTGAGGCATATTGGATCAACCATGATCCTAAAGAATGGCCAAACAGGCTTGAGAGGCCGAATGGCCTGCTCCTGCTCCTATTGCTTATGACCTTATGATTCAAAGTGATCAGTTATATGGAAGGGACTTTAAGAATGATGTTAAAGCACTATATAAGAGAATTGTTTTCTTTACACTTGGAAATCTAAACCATTGTGTCTGATGATTGCCAATTTACATCTAGTAATCCCAATTTATAGTTCTTGAGACATAATGGGCATCATTCTGGTCTCTGAGCTAGAAGCTCTAAGTTTGAGGTCCACTCCACAGGTTTGATGGCCAGGGAAGGTGCCCTTGTACTATGCCCAAAGTGGTTATCTGTGAGCAAATCCTTCTGAAGGCAAAGAGTGAGAACAGGAGAATTTCCTAGTCAGGCATTCTCAAATGTGGACTGACACACCTCTAGCTATAACATCTGCTAGCCAGTTCCAGACTAAAATAGCCATAGAAACAAGCTATAATACTTGCTTCTGTCTGCTTCGTGCCTCATAAAAGAGAAGGAAGAAGAAAATCTCACTATGTAACAACTGTCTTCAGGTGCCAAATGCTCTATTAAAGGAAAGTGTTGTTTATGGAGGGTGTTCAATAAGCAGTAACTAGTCTACCTAAACTGATGCAGCTATCCATACAGTATAGTAATCAGTGGTGTTGTTCAGAAGTAGTCAAGACACTCGACAGAATGGCACATTTAACAAGCTGTGAAATGCTCTATCCAATCGAATGCAAGCTAAATTGTGCCATCAATCGTGCCACTTATTCATTCATTGAAATTGATCAGTGGAAGACTGACTAGTGGATATTCCACAGAAAAGCAGATTTAACAAGGAGAAAGATGCTTTGTTTCATGCAGCTAAATCATTATCAATTGTAGCATTTATTCATTTACTGAAATCGATTCATGGAAATTGATCGATAGCAGCCCCGTCACTGATTAGTAGAGTTAACGAAATCCAAATGCTTCTTTTTAATCTGTGTTGTTGTTCACCTACAAAAACTTCTACTGATCATTACATAGCTGAAAATGTAATTTCAGAATCCAGTCAGTGTGTGTCGGGGAAACTATACAATGGATTTAATTAATGATGCTGCTGCCTCTGAATGAGAAAGCTGGCTGTTCACAGTCTTTTAGCACCCATCATTTCCCCACTGAGGCATCCAAACGATACCACATAGACCAAGTCATCCCATTTAAGATAATTGGCCAACATTGTGTTGCCATAGTCTTACCAGATCACAGGGTTGCTCTTTCATTAGACAGAAATGACTGCTGCCTGTTTAACTTGAGGGCCACCACACCTCAGGTGAGGGGACAGGTTGAGAAAGAGAGTCCTTCATGATAACGTCAGCTAGTGCTGGGAATTGAACTCACACTATTGGCATCACATTGTTTCAAAACAAAAAGCAACTGTCCAACCAACTGAGCTAAACTAAACAAACCCCTTTAGGATAGCTTGCAGGCTTCAGCATGTGGAAACTTTTATTGCTGTCACACATTGAAATGAAAGTTTCACAGGCAAGAAAAATAATTTCAATGGGAACATTGCTGTGCAGCAAGTGAGTTGCCTCCCATGTAAATCTCAGCCGCCATCACAATCCAACATGCCCTCCCTTCGCAAAGTTCAACTTACTGCTGTCCTCCTTTCTCTCACTCCAAATAAAGCAGCAGATCTGTGAATTCACTTGACGTCCCTCTGATACTCCCTGTCTCTAAGGCTCACCTGATAGGTTAACTCAGCATTTAACAACTGAATTTACAAATATCAGGACCTTGATCTGTTCCTTCAATGAAATCAGTGTCATACTCACAAATCCCTGAGAGCTCCATACCAACAATGCAGTGCTCTCTCGGTTGTTATTTTCCCTTTGTCCACATTGACTGTTATTCCTGAAAATGTTAATGCTTAAGAACATCAAAAATTACACTATTGACAAAGATGTCCTCAAAATAATAATCACTTTCCTAACCATTGTAGTTTATCCATTAACATATAAAGATGCGTTCAATGAGGAAGATCGATATTGCATCAGGTCAGTTTTCCCTTAAACATGAATGGGGATTAGTATTTTGCAAGGACGATGTGGCACAAAGATTACACATCGACAGATGTATTTACAGATCTTCAGTTTGAAGACAAAGATCATACAGATTACTCGTGTTTGTGAGATCCTGCTCTATGCAGAATGACTGCCACACTTGTCTGCACAATGATTCAAAGTAATTGATTATATGCAAGGCACTTTGAGAAATATGTTACAGCTCTATGGCTTTAACGTGTATTCTGCTGCCTCTAGACTAATGCATTGAAAAAGTCACTGATTATGTGTACGTCAAGCTTTTCATATCCTGTAGAATGCTAGGAACAGGCTTTGGTCAATTTCTGGAAACTATCCATTGAAAACAACTTTTGCTTTTAAAAGTTGACTTTCTTCAAATTGAATGTATTGTTACTATCAGTTACAGAGGCCATCCACTTGACCTTAAGATTTGCCATAACCTCATTGATCATACTGAATCAATCACAGATAGTACCATTCTCTGCCATTTCCCTGTATTATACTCCAATTGAAGCTTCTATCCCCTCCAAACTTACTTATTTCTGAGTCTACTCTCGGACAAAAGAATTTCCATTTCATTCCCACAATCCCAACTGGCTAGCTTTTGGCCACCTGTTTAACCACATCATTTCTGCAGCCATTGATTCACTCAACCATGCCCTCACTTTTACTTTTGTTGCCATTAAAATCATTACTCTTTCTCATCCTGATCATTCCCTGGGGCAGTCCTATCTCTGGTCCCTTCAGTCCAAAAGACATGGAATTGAAATGATTTAATGGACAGCTGAATTATTCATTCAATGGCACATCATGCAAAACATATTAGGTTTTATTGCCATCCGCTTATACTACTCACTATTCCAGGCTCATTGGAGAATAGGAGGTAGACCATGTCTTCTTTCACCTTCTATAAGCAGCCTGCTGAAACGCCTCTCCCCTGCTCCCTCCCTTGATGAATAAATGAGAAGATTGTGGATTTCCATGTTATTAAGATTGACAGCATCCATTTAGCTCCTTCTGCCATTTTCCTTGTTCCTCCAATCAACTGGGCCAAACATCCACTTCGATTTACACTGCTCTGATCTCACATCTTTCTCGATGTTCTCACCTTTCTCTCCTCAAGATTAACTAGCTTATCTTTTCCTTGGACTCCCATCTTCTTCTCTTTTAATCGTATTCCTATCAGCATGCTGATGACCCACTTCCTTTCTTACTTTCATATGAGCCAGTATTGGTAATGTCTGTCTCTCT